>NW_003852454.1:998114-1052203 GCF_000181295.1 Otolemur garnettii
TTTGAGACAGAGTCTCACTTTGTGGCCCTTGGTAGAGTGCTGTGCCATCACAGCTCACAGCAAGCTCAAACTCCTGGGCTTAAGTGGTTCTCTTGCCTCAACCTCCCTAGTAGCTGGGACTCCAGGGGCCTGTCACAATGCCCGGCTATTTTTTGGTTGCACTTGTCATTGTTGAGCAGCTGGCTCGGGCTGGATTCGAACCTGCCAGCCTTGGATCTGTGGCCAGCACCCTAACCACTGAGGTACGGGCGCCACCCCAAGAGTGGATTTCTTAAATTTTGAAATAGCTAATTTGTTTGACTAGGTTAGTCCATAATGTAAACTTTCTAGGTTCATGCTTGCATTTCTGAATAGATTTTTCTATCTACGTACACAAACCGAAGCTGGCTTGGTTCAACTTCTGCCCTTCCCTGCAGCGTGATGAGCCTCCACGATTCTCTACTCTCAGCATTTGCAATGGCTGCTCAGTAGTCATGGAGTGGTAGTTGGATGGATCCTCCATAGGAACTCTGGAATGCATGCAGGTGAATTTTAGGGTTTTCTTGGATGCTTAATAAAAACAACAGACTTCTGAGTCACTGAGTCTTGGTAGGTAAGCCTTTTCCAGAAACCATGATCATTTTTATTCCTAAAGAGAGTTGTTGGAAAAGCAAGTGCCAGCACCAGATCTTGAGAAACATTTAAATGCTAAAGAAATAAATTCACATGAAGAATTTGAGTCATACAGAATTTTTTAGGGGAAATGACTAGGGCTTTCTGTTCATTTAACTTAACTTTAAACTTTAGCTTACCCTGCTCAAACTGGAAAGTCAAGGAGTTAGGGATTAAATCTCTTTCTGAAGCTGGTACTTTTTCTGGAAATGGAATGATATTACCTTGCAGAATTGCTGTGAAGAGTAACAATAGGATAGGTTTAATGTTCAGGAAATGTTGAAAAATGGTGGTGCTTATTATTTGGCTATTAATATGTGTTGGATTGCTACACCAAACATAGGAAGAATAATGGAAAATTAAACTACAAGGGATGCTGAGGGTCCCAGAAATTTGGAACCTAGCTTTAAAGTATTTTTTCTTATTATTTGACTAAGTCGGGATATGTAAGGGTACCTTTAATATTGTGCTCCTGTTTTTGTTTGTATGGAGATTATATGGAGTCATGCTGGCTTTAAAGCAAACATGGATTAGGAGTTGGTTAAAAAATATATATGGCATCCATTTTTATATTTTTTATAATGCAGTCTACAAAATTTGGATTTCAAAGGTGGAGAACTGAATATGCATTTCCTTTTTTGAATTTGTTTTTTTTCTTTCCCTATCCCATGGTTAAATTTCATCTCCTGTTTATAATATATTCTGCATTTGGAGAGCTACTTTGTTCCTTCTGAGAGCTACAGTCCTTGAGCTGTGAGAGCAAATCCAAAAAAATTAATATGGAATCACAGATGGTGCAAATATTTGAAAATAGGTAAATACAAGCTAGGATTAGCTGCTTGGACTCAGAAATGTCAGCTTCACATTGCTCATTGGTCACACAAGGCAATTTTAGTTAAGGAAAACCCAGGACGAAGCTATCATGGTATAAAATTGCTGCTTTGGCGTTGTGCAGCATAACAAGCCCGTAATTGTTACATAAACCTCAAAAGGAGTCACTCTGTAACCAGGAAAAGGTATTTCAGAGAGGTCACAAAGCACAAGAGGTTATACAGGAAATAAAAAGTTAAGCCAATATCATAACATGTTACTATTGCATAGTACCATCTGCTGACTTCCATTTACAGCCAATTTTTAAGGAGAAAATAACCATTCTTGTAGGTATGTTTTAGGTAGGCACATAATAAATGACCTGAGCCTGGAAAGCAATAGTCAAATTGCCAGCATAAAATTTGCAGATGGTAATTACCAGTAACACATACTGTGGCCTCATAGTTCTGACTCAGAGAGTTTAAATAATAGAATTCAATTTTCTCCCATTTTTTTCCCCTTTAACAGATACATCTCCTTTAAAAGAATTTTAGAACTAACCATGTGATCAAGTCACCTGGTAAACCGAGACATCAACTGAGAATCACAAAGGCTGATTTGCTCAAAATCACATAACTGATGAATTTGACAATTTGAAGCAAGAGCTTCTCCATCCCAGGTTAAAAGTCCGTAGAATGAGCCTCATGCAGTGATCAGAATCATAGAAATCATGGCTGATTATCAGTGGTAATGTCAATAAAAAAAAATGAATGAGAATTAAAGGTTCCAGCTGGATTAGTGTTTTTGTTTGATTTTAATTTTAATTATTTTTTTCTGAGTGGTAGATTTAATGAGACCAGATGTATCATGTAGACTCTATCTGGAATCAGTGAGTTAGCTGTTTCATGGTTTGGATGAAGTCTATACTTGCTGCAGTTTCCCATTTCACAGGTAAAGTAGTGGAAGGAAGGAAGACCTGCCCCAGGTCAGATAGGAGAGTCTAAGAGACAGTACTGATCCTTGTGAAAGAAATTTTCAGGTTATAAAAACATGGCTCCCATATAAATAGGTAGGGAATATGAGTCAAGAATTTAACTCATCAATAAAGAAACCATCAAGATGGTAAAGCTAATTCCAAGAGTATTTGTGGAAAAATAGATTTATATAGGCAGTTAAGAAAGGAGTGGCTTACGAAGTTTACAAAATTAGATACAAAACTGGTTAGCATTCAACAGGGCATATGAACTATAACCTTTGTGGTTGTCTTTCTTAGCAGATAATTTTTGCAACTCATCTGTCTTCTACCATTAACATCGGACTTTCCAGATCCATAAAATTAAGTCACGGTGAGGGATACTTTCCTGATATTATATAATCATCGTGTGGAGTAATCTGATGGTTCCCCAGTCTCTCACTGCAATGATGAACGGGCAATCATGCTTACATTGTATTTGCAATTTTCAAAAATTTTCTTAACATTCCAAACCTCAGAAAAATAGTGCAACTGGGCCTCTACTTGATGTCACAGCCAACTTCTTAAGCAATTTTATCAAAGCTTTCTACAAGCCCTGTGGAGCTCTGAGTGTCAGATTTGATTCACCAGCAGTGAGAGGTCCTGGAATGCAGCCAGTCAGCCAACATTGCTGGTCGGGTTCTTCCCCCCAAACTGGTGCAGGTGTCTTTGAAAGATAGAAGAGAACAATCTGGCAATCTGAAATAGCTCTTTTGGGAGAAGATGAGATAGGATAATTACACACAAGGATGTGAAAAGCCTTTCTTTGAGGATTTAACAAAAAATTCAGATCCAGTTGCATGGTGGTAGCTGTCCCTGGAGAGGCTGCTTCCACAGCTGCCTCAGGAGGAGAGAGCTGAGCCACACACGTGGTCTGATTCGGGGCATATCATAAATTTGCCTTCCCTTGTGACTTCTTTCTGAAAAATAGCACTTCTCATCCATCTGCATAGACCTGGCATTCTACCCTGACGTTTCTTCCTTTACCTTGAGACTGAGCAGGGAGTATTGCCATTTTATATTTTAACTTGCATTTACTTGCCTCTCCATGATGGCATGATATGCTCTGTTTTGAGAGCAGATATTTGGAGGCGGGATGACATGTGGGCCTTGTGAATGTAAAGTGAGGGGTAGGAGGAAGTAAACACAGAACTGGGCCGGGAATCTCTGCCTGCACCTGGGGCAAGCCACTTCCCTTCTCTGGCCCTTCGTTTTACAATTGGGATTTTAAAAAAATGATTAAAAGTAAGTCTGCTTGACTATTTGTATACTGTGTACAAAGAGTTCAGTGAATAATTTGAGGTTTAAAAACTTATAGAATTATTGAACCTTAATTTCTTAGAATATGTTTTACTTTCTCAGCTCCATACAATAGTACAGTCTGGACAGATTTTCATCTTTCTAGATGGTCAATATCTGTATTTTTTAATATGGTAGCCACCAGCCACGTGTGATATTAAACACTTAAATTATGACTAGTGCCACTGAATAAATTCATTTTAAATTTTACTTTATTTAAACTTAAATAGCTGCATATGGCTAATGACTACTGAATTTGTGAGGCAGTTTTAGAGTGTCACTTTTCAGACTTAAATGTTCATATGAATTACTTGGGGGTATTGTCAAAAAGCAGATCCTAGTCTAATGAATCTGGGTTGAGCTTCATGATTCTACACCTATAAATGGTGCCCCGATAATGCCGTATCTGTGGGACGCACTCTGAGAAGTATGCCTTTATTTCTCAGCAGCAAGGATTCCCTACTACTGACATGTGACTTTGGCCAGGCTGACACATGTCACAGAAGATGAATCTGATAAGCCTGTAGCAAAATTACAAAGCGCGAGTTTCAGATGATAAGAGGAAAAGGATTTCAGTGATGAAATTAGTGGCATTTTTATTATCATTGACAACAGCTAGAATTTTGAATAACTGATTCTTACGTACCATGCAGCTGCCAAGTGCTGTATCTCATTTAATTCTTGTCAAAGCCCTATGTGATAGACACTACTTCCAGTGAAGTTTTGCTAATGAGGAACTGAGATTTAGAGAGGTTACAAGATTTCCGAGATAGCACAGCTAGTAAGGGAAGAGGCTATCTTTTGGTTACATCCAATCATACATTTCATAATAACCATCAGTTTCTTTCCTTTATTAAATTGAGGACAGTAATTTGCCACTTGTGGCTGATAGGGAAATCATAGTGGAATCCATTCCACAGGTAATAGTAGCAGTAGTCACACTAGCACTGATACTGATCATTACATTATCATGTACAGATAATGATCATTAGAACTCTGGGTGGAGATTCATATTGTCCTACTGATGAAGGTCAGGGAGTTAAGGTAATTTGATGAGGGCCGCATGACTTCAAGTGGCAGGTCAGGTTCTGAACATCTGCCTCTTGAGTACCTAGGTAGGCTGAAAGTATTTCCTTAGGTGTTTGGTGAGTACCTACCCTGTCGGGTAAGGTGTTGAAAGCATGGCACCTGTCTTCGGTGTGTTCAATTGGAAACATATTTTACTTTGAAAATTTTAACCACATATCATTTCATTTTTTATCAAGAATATTGTAAAAGAGGAAAGTCATTTTTTCTTGTGTTGAAAATGTATACTTTAGTTTGTGTCATCTGTGAAGCCAAGTTCATAATTAGTCTGTCATGTGTGAAGCCAACTATTTAATTATGCATATTTAGTTTTAATATCTTATGTCTACTTTTACTATTAGTGAAAAACTGATGAGAACATTAGGACGGGTGTGTATGCATATATTTGTGTATGTATGTGTAAACTTTGTAATTTAGGAAAGCTTAAAATCATCTTTGTCTCTCGTAATAGCTTTGAGCAAAAAATTGGCTTCATTGTTTTAATGAATGAGGAGGTTAAAGCTTTGCCCCTGGTTTCCCAGTAACATAAGTGGCAAATATAAGCTTTATTTTTCAGAGGTCTCTATCATTTTTCTTAGCTCCGTGATCAGTGTTAACCAAGTCTATTTTTTCTTCTTCTCAATTTTAAACAAAACACACATTCTTCTTTTCTAATTTCTGAATAATATGCTCCTGCATTTAAGCATCAGATACTGTTCACATATGAGCAATGGAAAATCTCCTTCCCAGAGTCTTTCCACAGCTATGCAGTTCCTCATTCTATCATTCTTATACTACATAACCATTGCTATTATTTTCGTTATTTCCTTTCCTACGTTTCAGACATATTTTTATATATTCAGCTTTATCATCACCTCCATTTTTATATAAATGTTAAGTAGTTTTATTTTAAAGTGATATACACTTGATATTGCTTTTTTGATAAAAATTTGAACATTATTAAATAGGTCCTCTAACAGTTGGCTTCCTTAAAAACATGTTCCTCCTTTATTTCTGATAAATCAGATCCTTGTGTGTTTCATCAACTTGTAACCAGTGCATGTGTCTGGGTGAGGTGTGTGCAGGTGCACCTACCCTCAGACCCAAGACAGGAGCCAGGCTCTCTGTATTCACCTCGCAAACAATAGGTTGCTTAGTAAGCCCTGAGAAACTGTCTGCAGGAGTAGACAAGAACATGTGCTCGAAGGACAGAGGTTCCGAACCTGGTTCTATCACTTGGAGGTCATGCAACCCTAACCAAATTACCCTAACTCTCTGAACTTCAGTTTCCTCATCTATTAAGAGGATGACATCTTGGTGCCCATAGCTCAATGTTAGGGCATCGGCCACATACACCAGGGCTGGCAGGTTCAAACTTGTCCCAGTTCGAATTGGCCTATTAAACAACAATGGCAACTTCAACAAAAAAATAACTGGGTGTTGCAGTGGGCGCCTGTAGTCCCAGCTACTTGGGAGGCTAAGGCAAGAGAATCGCTTAAGCCCAAGAGTTTGAGGTTGCTGTGAGCTATGACACCTCGACACTCTACAGAGGGTGACATAGTAAGACTGTCTCCAGGAAAAAAAAAAATGGAGGCTGACAATACTAATTGCCACTGTGACCTGTGGAAGCAAATCCAATGTGATGGATTCAGGTGACAAGTCATTGTCCTCAGGTGATAAAGGAAAAAACAAAACAAAACAACACTGATGGCTCTGATGTATGACTATGAGTGACCAAGTTGCCTTCTGCAGTTACTAGCTGTACTAGCTTGGGAATCTTGTAACCCCCCTGAATCTCAGCTCTTTGTTAGCAGAACTGAAATAAATATTTTCAGCTTGTTGACCATCACTTCAATGATATGTATCTATGTGTGTACGGGTGTGCGTATGAACATATATATATATATGTAGGAATATCGTTTTCTGTACAGATGATTCTTATGATGAAGTTGGCTTCCTTCTGATAAACCCATTGCAAATTAAAAATATCAGGAGGTAAAAGAATGTATTATCCTACCCTTGATGTTAGCCAAAAGGCTGATGAGTGATTTAAAAACAAACAAACAAAAGCATTATCAGTTGAATCTGCCCTAAGTCAGAAGTCTGTCTATTTGTGATTGGGTTACACCTTCTGCTGTGGCACCACAGTAAAGTCAAACAGCGGTATGTAGGCGGCACCTCTATAGCACTGGTCTACATACGTTAATGAGGGTCTTTAACAAACTGGAACGAGAATAGTTTCCTCTGTACTGCAAGCATTCCACTCAGAAATGAATGCCAGTTTTGCATCTGTTTTGGAGTTAGTGCATAGGTCAAAGGAAAGGGGCTGTTGTCATCGTCTGAAAGACAGTCCTGTGCCTTATAAGACTTTCATGTTATGGAAACAATGAGACGATATTTAGAAACTTGAACACAGGATTTTACAAGTACTTGTATTTTCTGCAGTAACGAGGACGATGTTATGTTCTTGGGTGTGTGAGTGGCGCCATGAAGCCTAGAGCCTGCTGATGGGTTTAGCATCATGAAAACCCTGTGTCCTGTATTATAATTAAGGAATATCGACACCTCAATACGTGATGGTGAACACAGGGTGTGCTTATATTCTGTGAGATTCACATAATTTGGGAAATGGGAGGCGTCTCTTTAAGAAATAGACTGTGTTTCATTCACCTCTCTTGTTCATCCTAGAAGAGCTGTATGTTGCTGTCAGTCATAGCTAATCACCTTGTCTGTGAACAAGAAGAAAAATGATAGTTGGGGGAGAGATGGAAGACGGCCTTTGTGGAATCTTTTTTTAATTCAAAGGAAAAATTACTTCAACGAATTATAAGTTTATGGATATGTGTGTCCTTACCACCTCATGGATTGAGGAACCTGAGAACTATTTCAAACTCAGCATATTCATTTGGTCAACAGATTCCTCTCTATTCCACCACATGGTCCTAAAAATTATTTACAAACACAACAGGAAGAAAAATAGCAGTGCTGAAATGTTTTATTGATCCTTGAGGATGACCAGAGCTACTGAGACTTCACACCATTTCACAGGAGGAATTTTTAGTTAAACTATTCTTAACAATAAGAAAAAATAAGTTTTTTATTTCTTTTAAGATTCTGTAAAGATTACAGAGCTATTTAAAATCAAATCACCTCTTTTCTCTGAAAAATTTTAAAGAAAAATCAATTTTTTACAATACATCTGCTGAATTATGGCAGGGCATACTTGGTGGCTGCTAATCTTTTAACACACAAGAAAAACCATTTAGTTTGTAATGCTTTTGGAAATTGAAGCTACTGACTGGGAAGTGTTTTTTAGAGTTCACATTAGGCATTATTTCTTGATGTCCTGCTTGGGTTATTAGGATAAGACTTGGGGCATGGTTGAGGGGAGGATACATTGACAGAAATCAACAGAGACTTTGATCATTTTTTTTTTTAAATCTCTTTTAAGGGATTTTTAAATCTTGTATACTCTTTCTCTCTACAAAGAGAAAAAGTATATGAAATGATATACCAGGAATTCCCGCTATCAATACTGAGTGACTATGACTTAAATCTTAATGAGTTACTAATTCCATATTCACACATGAACACTGACTGAGTAATGGTGTCATTAGATTTTATCATAAGGATTCAACCCTCCTGTGTTTTAGAATCCATGGTCTCTTAGGTTAGACCTATTGGTTTTGCAAATTAACCTGGAAATCTTGTCAGGTCATCCAATTATAGTAATGCAGGGCAGTTTATTAAGAAATTAGGATCCCCATGGCCTCTAGAATTTTAGTATTTGGTGGCTCATTAGCTACTGGCAGTCTCAGTGGCAGACCAGTGGATGCCTTACAAGTTGTGTCCCTGGAAATAGCTGACTTTAACATCCTGTTGCTTGCAATGTGCATGTGCAGACAGACATTCAGACTGAATAGTTAAGAAAACTCTTCTAAATTATTTGAAAGGAGAGAGATCAAAGAAAACCTTTCTGCTTATTTGTTTGAATATCCATAGAGTTATTTACTTGGCGGGAATGAGGGCAAACCCAAGTACACTTAATTACAGTAATCCTTTCTGCAAGTGTTCCCTCCCTCCCTCCCTCCTTCGTTCTTTCCTTCCTTCCTTCCTTCCTTCCTTCCTTCCTTCCTTCCTTCCATGCATCCATCCATCGTCTTTCCATCCTTCTTTTCGTCCTTCCCTCCTCCCTTCCTTCCCTCCCTTTCCTCCCTTTCTCTTTCTCTTCTAACCAAAAAAGCAAGATGAAATAAAGTGAATAAAAATTTTTATCTTCCTGAAAACATACATCACTTGTCAAAACAACTCACCCCATTTGAATTCATGAATAAAAGCAGCTCAAAAGCCATTTTCTCATATGAAACACATTTATACTAAGACCTTGAGAAATACAGTTGTTCCTTTTATCTTAAACCTTGCAAAATAATATTCGGCCACACCGTTGTAGTGTGCAAATACTTAAAATAAGCAACTTCCATTGTCTTTTAAGAAGTCACAAAGGAAGTTATGGTGAATTACTGTGCTAACCAGGAGGTATTCAGAAAGGATTGAAGGCAGATTCTGTTTCATCTATAATTTCATAACATATAACTCCATCCTTTGGTGGTTTAATACTGGCACCATTTTTTTGTTCCTGATTCTCTTCACCAGGAGTGCAGGCTGGGCTTGCAGGGCATCATTCCTGCTCCTAGGGCATTGGAAGGTGGTGTTAGCTCTACTGCACCTGGCTGGCAGGTGGGCTGAGGTGGGAGGCCAAGAAAGCTTCACTCATATGTCTCCATCTTGGCGCTACATTTTTTTTTTTTTTTTTGAGACAGAGTCTCACTTTGTTGCCCTCTGCTAGAGTGTTGTGGCATCACAGCTCATAGCAACCTCCAGCTCTTGAGCTTAGGTGATTCTCTTGCCTCAGCCTCCCGAGTAGCTGGGACTACAGGCACCCACCACAATGCTCGGCTATTTTTTTGTTGAAGTTTGCCCTTGGTTGAGTTCGAATCCGCCACCCTCGGTATATGGGGCCAGCACCCTACTCACTGAGCCACAGGCACTGCCTAGTATCTTTACTCCTTCATGTGATCTTTCTCTACCCATGGGTTCCTTGAACTTGCTCATAGTATGGGTCTTAGCATGTCTTGCCGAGTAGTTGCCTTCCAAAGCAAACATTTCAAGCAGTGAGGGAAAAAATTGCAGTTCTCTTAAGAATTAACCTTAGAAGTTATAGAGCTTCTCTTCTGCCTCATTTCATTGGTCAAAGCAGGACACAAGATCAGCCCAAATACAAGGGGAGGAAAAATACATTCCTTATTTCCATAAGGGAAAGGGTAAGAAATTTAAATCATCTTAAGTCCACTATAGACTCAAATACTGTTGGCTGAAACATCAGAACTTTATCTGACACAGACATTAGCTATAGGAGCTCGCAGATTATTTAAGGTTGTGCAAACACTGAAAATATTATGAGGATAGAAATGGTATCTTAAAGTCAGTGCTGAACTTAGCCATAATCTAGCAACATATGTCCTTAGGAATGTAAGGGAAAATTATAATTTATAGAAAATAGTTCTTTATATGTCATGATGCTTAAAAGGACAAGAGTTTAAATGTTCACCATAAAATATGAATAATACAAAGCGATAACCTTTAGGTATTATTAAAATACATTTATTTGAGAATAAATTTAAATGTTGCTTAGCTGATGCATTCTAAATATTTTAGCTGCAGGCAAATTATGATCATCTAGAATAATTTAATGGCCTAAAGTAAAACATATATCTAGAATTCTGAGAAGATGTATGTTATAAACGAACATAGAGATTGGTTATTATGGCCACAGAGATACTTTTGTTCTGAGATATAATTGCTTTAATGAATTTTGCCACTGTGAAATCTTTGATATTGTCACATTTTATGCTGGAAGACACAACTGAACCAGAATTGGTGAGGTTCCAATGATTTCACAGAAAAGTCAGCTTTTTCAAATGGAGAGAAAATGATCAGAAAAAAATCCTTTAAGATTTTTGGGAGTGTGATATAGTCTGTATGGAGCATCTCTTTAAATCACTCGATCCCATCCTCCTACATTAATGGTTCATAGAAGTCCCTGGTCTCAGTGGGATAACTTTTTGAAAGGGACTTACAGGCAAAGTGGAGATGCTGTTGTCCATGGAATTTATCCCTATTTATAATTTTTTCCTCTGGAAAACCCTTGTAGAAACCCTTTGGGCATAAACCCTTGGAGCCAATGAAAATTCTTTAACTCCGAGGGGAGCACAGGGAGCGTATCTCAGAGGAAAGATGCGTCCATGTCCAGCGAGACAGACATTTCCTTTCTTGTATTTTCCACTCCTTCATCTTCCCTGTTCTGCTTAAAACACACTTCATCCCTCCATCTTTGTTGATTTTGATGGGATCTGGGGGTATAGAAACCACGTTGTCCTGAGTGGTAAACTGTGCCTCACTACCTAAGAAAAGTGGTGTGGCCTACAGTTCCTGGACAACAGACTACTGTGAGTTTTAATAATTACCTGAATCCTTCCTTTGGTGTGATCACATAAGTCCTATGTGCTAGCAGAAAAGAATATAGAAGAAAATTATCCACTGCTATAATGAGATCTTTTTCTACTTCAAAATGCCACTTAAAAATTTTGTTTCCTTTCTTTTCTTCTGTTAACAGCCCAAACTTTATGGAAAAAAAAATCCATTTTCCGAAATGGAGTCTAACATGCAGTACTTGGAAATAAAGCGGTGTGTGCATTTGACGCATTCCTATCCTGGTGGCTTGGGCCAAGTGCGCCAAGCGGTCATCCAATAGGACTTTTTCTTGCCTCCCTCATACTTTGAAAATGTTTACTGGTCTCTTCAAATATTTACATATTTTGTGAGGGCAGTGACTTTGTTGATTTGGAATCATCAGTGAGAGATTTCAAGAAATATTTGCGAATTTTTGTTGTAGGAGAAATACTTCGAAGAAAAAGGAGTTTCGGTTGGGTGCAGTGGCTCAGACTGTGGCTAACACTCTGGGAGGAATGCCCTTGAGGAATGTCCTCCTAACACTCTGGGAGGCTGGCAGGAGGATCCCTTGAGCTCAGGAATTCAATACCAGTCTGAGCAAGAGAGAAACCTATTTCTACTAAAAATAATAAGAAAATTATCTGGACATTGTGTAAGGCACCCATAGTCTCAGGTATTTAGGAGACTGAGGTAGGAGGATCATTTGAGGAACCTAGGAGTCTGAGGTTGCTGTGAGCTAGGCTGATGCCATGGCACTCTAGCCTGGGCAACAAAGTGAGATTCTGTCTCAAAAAAAAAATAATAAAAGAAAAGGAAAGAAAAATGAAGAAAAACAATGAGTTTGGCATTTAGGAGAAAGCTCCAGGACAATTTTTATTATGTTAATTAGCATTTATAATATATCCCAATCTGTGGATCAGTGTAAGGATATATGTACTAGGCTAGGCATGCTGATTACGCGTGGGTGCTCTCAGTGTGACAGGTGAAATGAAGATTTAGCATTTTGTTATATAACCGTTGCAGAGAAAAGTTAGATGCATGGCAGAAGGAAAAGAATGCTAAAACCCACATCGAAAGGATGTTTTAAAAAGAAAAAGGAAAAGCAAACATGAGAGAAACAAAACTTGGAGAATACTGGGCTGGGCTTCCTGTAAGCTTCTAGAAGGATCTGAGGACATAATGGCGGTTGGAGAGTTCCCGAGAGACCAGGAGATGGGGGCGTGCAAGCTAAATCTGCAGGCCAGTGTGCCTCGCAGCGTCAGTCAGTTTTAACTATAAATCCAATCAGTGTGCTTAGACAGGAAGCCCAGACAGAGGAGGGAGAAGGGAAGGTGATGACTTTTTAGAATAAACAATTGTAAGAAAGTCTGTGAAATCTAATAAGACAGCTAATGGCTCCAAGAGCTAGGGCCTGATCCTCGGGGAAATTATGGATCAAAATAAAAGTGGTTAGCACTTGTGTCCAGTCATCTGCATGATGTGAGCTTGTGCTGTGACGTTTTCTTCACGTAATAAACTGTTGAGGGGAGTTCCTGCACCACCTGGTGAGGATGAGCCAACCCTGCGTGGGGAGGGAGGAAGATGCCATTTCCACTAGAAGGGAAAAGAGAAGTTCTGTAAATATGTGGAGATGACTTGTGTGGAGTCTTACTTCTTTTGTTTCTCATATTTTTATAAGACGATGGCAGCAGCGGCCAGGAACTTGACACGAGTCACACTGTCTCTGGGGGCTGCCCTTGAGGAATGGCCTCATTTTTCACAACTGTACAGAAGTCATCTGTAGGAGAGACGCTACGAGCAGTCCAGGAAGAGCCACGCCAGCCGTAATTAATGACCCAGGCACTATTGGTCTTTGCAGTTCTCGGATATTAATAAACGTTAGATAAGAAAGGCAGCTATTTATCTCTTCTCACAATATACCTTCAAACATTTGTACCAGAGATAGATATCCCAGGGTAAACACTTGCAGCCTCACATATTGTGGGAGCCTCTGAACTGTGACTGTTGACAGCAGGTTGCCGTAAGTAATTGCAAAGAGACAGAATAATCTACTAGCAGGCATTGTTATCCTAAGTACTACTTTTCTGAGAAATATAGTTAAGAAAAATGAATCCCAGTTTTTAGTATATTGGAGACCTTCAAGAATACTTTATTGCCAGGTTTCATTATTGCTTGAGGAAAATCATATTTTATATCGCAGTCTTTTGCTGTTATTTTAACTCAAATTATGAAATAAGTGAAAGAGGAAATTAGCATTTCTTAACATCTTTATTTTTAGAATTAAATTGGGGCTGTAACCTGAGGTAGATCACCAGCACTTTATAACTCTTGAGTGCTCAACTCTAATGAATAGGATTATGACATTCTTGTAAAGTGTTCCATGCTTAAAAGTCTCGACACCTTATTTCTAGATAGAGAGGTTTTTAAATTTTTTATTTTTATTTTTTAACTTTTACACTATAAGCATACAATGAATTACAAGAGCCTGTGACATGTTCCAAAACCAGTGAAGAGTGAACTTCATCAGACTCACAAAGGAGAACCTGACATCAAGAATTTAATTTGCAAGACCCATTACCATATATTCAGAGCATTTCAACAAATAAATACATTTAGTGACAGAAGTTTGAAAGTATTGTGGAAGAATCTGTTCTAAAAAAGAACTCATGGAATATTAATGAGCCAAATTAATATTGGAAATATTATTAATTAATATTACCAAATTCATTATGCAAAAAACTTATCACTAGGGTCCTAAAAAATGAAGAGTACTTTCAAAATTCAAAAATTCATGTAATTTAAGTTTTTATTAAGTAATATTTTAACACTCTGGCAATCTATATTAAAATCTCAGGTTTGTTAATTCCTGAAGAAAATTACATTAACAATATATGGCTATTTTAGAGTTACGATTAACAAACCAAGTAGAAAATAATAAAGATATTTAAGATTAACCAATTGGATATAGTTATATGTAGCTCTAATTCAGTGTGGCAGAAACTCCAGAAAGCTAACTTTAACAAAAGTATATAATCTGTATAGTATTAAACCTGTAGATAACTGTATTTTAAGGTAATCACTATAATTTTAAACCCATTAGTATAAGTTGTAATGCAAGTGTGCTATACTAAAACCACCTAGGAATTATTTTCACTTTTCTGGCAAAAAATATTAAAAATACTTTCAAGAATAAAGCCAATTACAGTATAACAGAGTAACTTCTTACCACCTCAACTCATAGAAAGTACACCCTACATTTTTGTGTTAGTTATAAATTGCACAAAATTTATTGTTTCACTTTTGAAAAGTTTATTAAATTGGCTTTATTATTTCTATCTCTTTTGCAATGGAGTAGAAATTATTTTTTTTTAACTTACTCCCCTATTTCTTCACTCCTACAACTAAATAACTCCATTATTTTTTATTATCTTATTCATTCCTTATCTTAGTTCCATTTGCTTTGTTCTGTTTTATATGTTAAACAGAACATTCCATTTTTTCTTTGGAAGTTTTTCTGTGTACAAAAGGTAAGAGTATATTGTACATGCTGCAGGCAGTACATGTGTGGACGGAACCCAGGACTTTGCTAATTGCTGGATTTACTTTGCTAAAGGGGACATGATGGGCTTCTCCCAGCCTATAGTGGGTTATACATGGAAACAGATCAGCACAGTGGTTTGCTGAGAGAATAGAATATGTAACCAATAGTCTCTAAGAGCTTCCCTTAGCTCACCCATGGCAGTAACAGTGGAGGGGAGACAAGATGTCTTTTAGGAGGAGGTGCCCTGTGACCTAAAACATTAAACAGGAGACAGGATAATTAGGGGAAGAGAATGGAAGGTGGTATTTTGAAGAAGCAGGCAGCATCATGCACAAATTGCATAGATCTCAACTGTATTTATGCAAAAATTACAAGCAGTTTTATGTGACTCTCATGTAAAGTTCAGGAAGGTTGTATGAGATGAAGTCAGAGCAACCCTCTCATGGAAGTTGCTGTCTTTGTAGGCTATTTGCAGAAGGCTGGGCTTTACTATAAAAGATGGGAAGCCTTTTGGAGGGTTTTACACCAGTCACAAATGCAGCATTGTGCGGCAGCGTGGGGGATGGGCTGAGAGTAGTAACATGTGGAGTAAAGTCCCAGCCAGAGGCTGCCCACGAGGAGCCTGGACTCAATCATAGTCCAGAACACTCCAGGTTCTAGCTCTGTCGAATTAGAATGAAAAGGCTCTTGGAATATGTAAAGAATAACAAATCTCGCTGAGGAGAAGAATTTAGTTTCTGACATAGAAAGTTTGAGATACTGTACATATTTCTTATGAGAATAAACCTTGAAGGAGAGAGGAAAGAAGACATAAATTTGGGAGCTACCAGGAAATATATGGCTGTGAAAACTGTGAAAGTCGATGGGCTTTTTAATGCCTGGTTTATGTAATGGGAAAGTAGTGAGGAGAGAATCTTAGAAAAAAAAAGACCAAGGAGAAGATTGAGGAGGTCTCTAAGGACACCACCATCAAAGGGCCAAAGCAGTAGGAGGAAAACCAGGAGAAAGGTGCCTTGCACCGGGGAGTAGCATGTCAATAACAATGGAGCAATTTTCTCTTAACGGCAGCACAGAGAGCTGAAATCAATCAGTAAATTGAAAGCACCTGGAAGTAGGGGGTGAAAAACAAGGCGGTGGAGTGAAGCTTGAGAAAGCACACCCACCCCCCACCCCCTTCCCCAGTAAAAGTTAAAGTTTCAAAAGTTAAAGTGAGGAGGGAAGAAGGTTAGCCATGAGGAGTCGTGGAATTAGCAGATTTGCTTGTTGTTTTATGATTTTATACTGCAGATATATTTTTCCTTTAAGATAAAGATATTAATAGGCTACAGTCAAAGAGTCAGTTGAGACTTTGAGACCAAGATTGGAGATAATTAAGGAAGCAGGGTAAATGTCAGGTACCTAGATTATTAGTTTAGAGTAATCATCCAGAACTGCATTAGGGTAAACTCTCATTGAATGTAACTAAAATGGACCATTGCAGATGTAATTTTACTCTATAATAAAGAAGCAGGCAGTATCTTAGTGTGTCTTAAGAAAATTCGTGGACTGCGTCATATAATGCAGGAAACCCCAGGAATGAGGGAGAAGGAAAAAGAAAAAGGAATGCGAATGTTTTTCTAACCATGTGTTAAGATCCCTGGATTTACTTATGAAAGGGGAAACAGACATTTAAGATATAGTACAAAACTATTTGTCATCATTAGAATTAGCAGAAACTCAAAAGTTTGGTAGCTATACTGTCGTGGGAATTGTTGGTGGGAATGCAAAATGTCTTTACTCCATATAAAGAGAAATTTGGCAGTGTCAAGTAAAATTACATATACTTTTACCCTTTAACCCACCAATTCACTTTTACAGACCTGTTTCACAAATGCAATGGAAAAATATGGAAAAAAGACACCCAAGGCCATTCACTGGGAGACCATTTGTAACAGCAAAAAAGGACTGGAAACAGTAAAAATACCCTTAATAGCAATAATTTTTAGCTATAAAACTGATTAAGAAACCTGTGTACACGGTAACACATTGTTGTATACGGAGGGTGCCACAATGTGTGTACACATTTTAAGAAAGGAAAAAGCTCTATTAACATTGTAATACCACAAGTCATATTTGACTCCTGCAGTTATTATAAGAGACACAAGAAACAAGTGTCAGCCGTGGACCTTGAGTATTATGATTTAACACAGATTTTTCCTTTCTTAAAATGAGTAAACATTCTTTTGGTACCTTCTGTATAGGTACAAATATGCAGCTGCTCCTTGATTTACGGTGGGGTCCCATCCTCATAGAACCGTGGTACATCAAGAATACAGTAAGTTGAAAATGCCTTTGGTACCTCAATAAACCTATCCAAAAGTAAAAGAACTGTGAGTGCAACCACTGTGTCAGGGACTGTTTATATTTATGTGTGTGTGTGTGTGTGCGCGCGCTACACGCACTCATGTGCACATATGTATATATTTAGGTTAAAAACACAAAGTGGAAAGTAGTGTGTTCTATTTACTATCATTTTTCCAATTTAGGTGAGACCTGTGTTCTCAGTGTGCAATATATGTGCACACACTTATCTGGGGGTGAGGACATGACAAAAAAACTAGAGTATATTCTTCTTTGAATACACATTATTTTGTAGGTTCAATTTTGGGTTTCTGTCTCTAATTACATTAATTTAATTGGAAAAAATTTAAAATAGGAATGTGTTAACATTAAGAATGAAAGGCACTGATAGACCTCAACATGCAGTTGGTGACATAGACACACAGGGAGTAACGGTATTCCAAATGACTGTGAAGACAGCAATTGGATATTATGTGCCCAGTGGAGTGTACTTAGATCAAAACAGAAGTGAAAACAAAAACTGGCAGAAAAGTACGTGTTCTTAGTTATCTTCTCTTTGGAATACCACTATTCTTATTCTGGGTCTCTTTATATGTGATGTAAGCTGCATATTATGATCCCTAGCGTATGAATGAGAGGCTGAAGCTTAGAGAAGCGTGTAACCTTTCTCCATAGTGGTGGAGATGAGGTCTGACTTTCTGACCAGGCTTTTCTAGGCTGTTCCATGCTGTTCTTGTAAGAGACAGAAATTATTTTGAAGCTGTTGTTATCTGCTACTTTGCAACATGCTGTGAACATTTGTGGATTTCCTCAACAGCAGGGGACTCGAATGCACATTTATATGTGACATTTAACACAATGTATAGTAATCCATGTTCGATACAGTAGGAATTCACTCCATGTTTCATATTCTTGGACTTTGGTCTCAGCAGATGCAGTATCTAAGTTGCCTCCGGGAACGAGCACTTGATGAAAACCTTTGCTGTGTTAAGCATAGGAGAATTGTGGTGATAAGTTCCCTAGCGTTGAGTTCTGCCTGTCTGAAAAATTTAAATTGGGACAATGCCTGATGCAGATTTGGGGGTATATTGTAGACATTTAATCCATGTTAATAATCATTCCTGACTGGGCAAACATGTTGAAGAGGAAGCATTGCAATTAGAAGATGAGAAGTGCTTCTGTAATTCAAATCGTATGTTATGCTCCGGAGACATTTAGGGTATGCTAATTCTGATTCAGTGTGGCTTTTATGATAGATGTCAAGACCATATGCTCCCTGTCCCTCTCACAATTTATCATCACTGTCTACTCTCGAAGATGTTAGAAGCAAATGTTATTTATATTCTGTTACGGTGGAAAAACCACTCCTCGCCCCTAACCACACCACCTGTACAGATAGGTATGTGCAACTGTGGACGAAAGACACTTATTTTGCTCATTGTCTTTAAAAAGTCTCTATAGCACTTTGAACTTGTACTTCAAAATCTATCAAGTTACTTAATTCTGCAGATAAGAAATATGTACATGTCCATACTCTTGTTTATTTTTGTTAATGTGTTTATGTGATTGTTCTAATATGATAAATATGCTTTTAGCTATATGCACCCAGAATATTATAGTTTTTAGTATTGTAAAATAATGAACCCAACTTGCAGGCCCTTTGCTGTTCACTTAGAAGTGTGCAGACTTTCTGATGTCCCAACAGGGTTCTTTTTTTTTTTTTTTGAGACGGAGCCTCAAGCTATCCCCTTGGGTAGAGTGCCATGGCATCACGCTCACAGCAACCTCCAACTCCTGGGCTCAAGCGAGTCTCCTGCCTCAGCCTCCCAAGTAGCTGGGACTACAGGCACCAGCCACAACGCCTGGCCATTTTTTGGTTGCAGCCATCATTGTTGTTTGGCGGGCCTGGGCTAGGGATTCGAACCTGCCACCTTAGGTGTATGTGGCTGGCGCCTTAGCCGCTTGAGCCACAGGCGCCGAGCCCCGACAGGGTTCTTAACAGGCACTTCTGCTTTGGTTTCTGGGGCTTGTCCTGAATGACCATGGCCTTGTATTTTGTGCACTTTTCCCTGAACAAAGCCCCAGGGCAACCCTTCAGCAGCTGTAAGGATTTTCTCACGTCTCCCCACTTGCCTGTGTACCAATACACAGTGTATCTTTTACTTTGTTACTTCCAGTTTGGTGGAAAAGTGGATTTGCCATGACAACTAACTATTTAAGAGAACAGAAGCAGAGATAAAGAACACATTTTGAAAGGAATATATCGGATCAATATTTCATGTCAATCTAAAGTGTTTTCAGTATAGAAGAAAAAAATACAACTCATTGAAGTGGCCTTTTCTTCAGATATCAGAAGCTCATTTTATTAATTAATTGTGGACAGTCCATCCAGCCCAGCATCATTTTCACAGAGATTTCTCCTTATAATTTTCTAATTTATTTGAAATGTAGAAAAATATTTTTTAGATGGGATAGGAGATTTAGAGTTCATTTCACATATATTTGATCATTGGAGCATGATCTTGCCACAAACATCAAACTTTTAAGAAAGCACATTAACTTCTGCTTTGCTTGAAATTTGCATTTGCCTGCTTTTCCAAACTGGATAAAATATGTTGACAAAGACCTAGTGGATTAGTTATTCCTCTCCTCGATCTTCTGAGGTTGCAGAGCTTCATGTTTCAAAATATACTTATAATTTTGCTTTCATTGCATTGATCCACAATAGCTAAGATTGAGTTAAGTTTTACATTTAAAATGTACTTCCTTTCAGTTCACTTCTCTTCACCTCATCACCAAGAAAGGAGAAGCTTTTTAAAAGTATGGCAATTACATTTCTTACCACTATTAGCATAATACAATTAGGCTGGGCTTCTGATCATGTTTGGTACATAAAGTTTGGTACTCAGCTTGTATTTTTCACTTTCTTAGAACCTATGGTGGTGTGGACACAATACGACGCAAGCTACCTGTCCTGGAGGAGTTTGTCACAGAAATGTTTAGAGGACAAAGCACAATAAAATTGAAGCATGAAGTTGAATAAAATCATATACTATGAAAAAACAGAGAAATGAGAAAAGAGAAGCACATGGCATCAGGGTGCATTGTTGTAACATGGGGTCTTAGGCCACATCTTGAAAATGAGTGTTTAAGGGTCATGCCAGGCACGCTAAGTAGGTTGACATTGCTGTCAGGTGGGCATAGCATGGGTAAAAGTTTAATAACAGAATATTGGGAAAATAAAGAAGAGAGGACACTGAACAAGGAAACAGAGGAGAATGGATTCAGTAGAGTTGGGAAGAGGACTCACAGGCATTACACGGAAGAGTTTCACCTCAGAAGGTCCTAGTCAAGAGGTCGCTCAACTCCAGCCATTTTTAGTCACTATAATTTGGCTAAGAATGCTCATTTGGGTGTAAGATTTTTTTTTTTTTTTGAGACAGAGCCTCAAGCTATCCCCCTGGGTAGAGTGCCGTGGCTTCACAGCTCACAGCAACCTCCAACTCCTGGGCTCAAGCGAGTCTCCTGCCTCAGCCTCCCAAGTAGCTGGAACCACAGGCGCCCGCCACAATGCCTGGCTTATTTTTTGGTTGCAGCCATCATTGTTGTTTGGTGGGTCTGGGCTGGATTTGAACCCTCCACCTTAGGTGTATGTGGCTGGTGCCTTAGCCACTTGAGCTACAGACACTGAGCCTGGGTATAAGATATTTATTGGATATATCTTTAAGTTTTGTAGGCATTGATATCTGATCTTCTATAGTGCATTTAAAGCTTACCATAAACTCTTAACAAGTTACTTGATTCATTTGGGTAGCCAGAATTTGGGATACTGGTAAATCTAGGCCATAAAATTTGAGAATTGGCTCAATCTGCATCCCTCTTGGATGATGCAGCAAAATATTATGGTCTTGAAGAGTGAAGAAGAAAGCTAATATAGCATGACAGTTGTAGTTGGTGTGATTCAGAATTTAACAGGTAAAATACACACATTTCTCTGTATTCTCAGAATCTTATTACCAACTTTTTATCTCTCCCCAAGGAGTAATTTCAGTAATTTGTGGTGTACCTAAGACCGTGATAAATGCTATTATTTCACTGTGATTTATAATAGCGGTGCTTTTCATTGTGAAAGATTTGCTGATTGATTAGGGTATTGCCTCTCAAACCCACTTTCTGTTTCTCATTCACTGTACCTTCTTACTGCAACTTAGTGATCATACCAGTCACACTATCTTGGAAAGGATTCATACAATTGCATTAAGACTAATTAAAATAGATATGCCTGTCCTAAATCATTAGGCTAAGACTTAAATGATCAACTCACAGCTTAAAAAATCTTCCAATAGTTTGCTATCTCACTCAGAGCAAAGCCAAGTTTCTTTAAATAAGTTATAAGATGCCTAGTAGTGCTGGGTCAAATAAAAGATCTAATTTGAGATCTCTGAGGATTCTTCATATTTCTTTCCAAAGAGGCTGTATTAGTTTGCAGTCCCACCAACAGTGTAAAAGTGTTGCCCGCTCTCCACATCCATGCCAGTATGTGTCGCTTTGGGACTTTGTGATGTGGGCTAACCTTACTAGGTATCTACCCAGAAGAAAAGAAATCATTGCACCATAAAGATATTTGCACTAGATCGTTTACTGCAGCTCAATTTACAATTGCCAGGATGTGGAAACAACCTAAATGCCTGTCAATTCAGGAATGGATTAACAATTTGTGCTATATGCACACCAGGGAATACTATTTAGCCATAAAAAGATGATGACTTCACATCTTTTGTAATAGTCTGGATAGAGTTGAAACACATTCTTCTTAATAAAGTGTCACAAGAATGGAAAAGCAAATATCTAATGTACTCAATATTAATACAAAGCCAGTAAATCCAAAGCCTGCCCAAATAGGAGAAAAACTCATTTCAATTCGGGGTGGGGGGGTAACAAGGGAGGGGAAGGGGGTTGTGGTGCTCTCCCTGAATGGGCATGGGGTGTGAGGGTTGGCACACTTTGTGTGTGGGGCATAACCATAAGACAAACTGCCTAACAAAATCAAATATTTTAACTTGTTTGTACACTCACATTAATCTGAAATAAATTTACTTAAAAAAAAAAAAAAGCTGTAAGATCTAAAACAATGGTACCTTTTCGAATTCATCCCCCCAAACTCTCTTGCTCATGGCATTCAGCTTGGTGGCACTGCTTTGGATTGTGGTATAAGTACCAAAGAAAGTGTGTGTTGTCTGGATTTAGTGTGGATATGTGTGTTGTGTGGGTCCCTATGAACTCTCACATCTGAACAGTATTCACCCCTTACTCTAACTCTCTCTATCACCCTCGAGTCCCCTGTCCCTCTGGCATTCATTCACCCTTGATGCTCCATTTGTTTGGAATTATATTCTCTCAAATGTCTTCATGGATTACTCCCTCAGCTTCTTAAAGACTTTGACCAAGTTACTTCTCAGTGAATTTGGATTTACTTAAAATTGTGCCACTGTTTTTTTCTAAGCACTCACCATCTCTGTTCCTCTTCTTTTTGTTTTTCTCCACAGCACTTACTGCTCTCTAATATACTATATTTTTACTTATTTATTCTCTCTCTTCTTTTGAGTGCCCCCTTCATCCAGTAAAGGACTTTTTTTTTCTTTTTGAGACAGAGCCTCAAGCTATCCCCCTGGGTAGAGTGCTGTGGCATCTCAGCTCACAGCAACCTCCAACTCCTGGGCTCAAGCGAGTCTCCTGCCTCTGCCTCCCAAGTAGCTGGGACCACAGGCGTCCGCGACAATGCCCGGCTATTTTTTGGTTGCAGCCATCATTGTTTGGCCGGCCGGGCTGGATTCGAACCCGCCACCTTGGGTGTACATGGCTGGCGCCTTAGCTACTTTGAGCCACAGGCGCCGAGTCCAGTCTAGGACTTAAGGTCAATGAAGGCAAAGATTTTTTTCTTTTTCCTTTTCATCACTACTCTCCAATGCTCACGTTAAAGTGCAGCATGAGGTTATGTGTTCAGTGAAGGAAAGCTTCTCCTAAATAAGCCTATCATTATTGTCTCTCACGAAATAATCTTAAGATGAAAAAGGATATAAAAACTCTCCTGAATTTTTCTTCTAATCAGAAGTCTTTTCCACGCTTAAACCATTAAATGGAAAGAAATTTCGAGATTCTTTCTATTTTTATTTCTAAACATTTGTGATCCTTACCAGAAACCTGGCAGAGGCTAATATGATGACCAAGATATTAATATTAATATTAATATTGGTACTAATAATAGTAGTAATAATAACAATAATAGCTAACTTTTATAAGAACTTACATCTCTGATATAGTTTTTAATTAAATCTTTAACGAATTTTATTATTTGATAAAAAGATTTATTAAACTTTTAACAAGCAGAATTCTTGATAAGCAATTGAGGTGATAATCTTGCTATGCCTATTTTATTTAAAATTAGCCATAGTTGGTAATGATAAAAATTAGCCATACTTAAACTTGCTCTAGTTTAGGCTGATAGCAGAGAACAGATACCAAACAAGGTCCTAACCCAGAGCCAATGTGTTATAGGCCTCTATTAACTGCTACTGTTTAATGGAACCTAGCTGTGGGGATTCACAGGATTCTTAATTTCCTTTCTTTTTTATTTATTTACCTGTTTATTTATGGGCACGTGTGCATGCATTCTTCTGCATAGGACCTGTTGTATATTTATATGTGGGTTTTAATACAGCTATATGTAGCATAGAGGTATCAGTGTCAGGTGAATTCTGTCATTTCATTTGGAGCACCAGTCCTCACAGACTATCAGAAAAACTATTAAGTTGTGGGGTTGCACCTGTGGCTCAAAGAAGTAGAGTGCTGGTGCCATATACCAGAGGAGGCGGTTTCAAATCCAGCCCCAGCCAAAAACTGCAAAAACCCACCCCCAAAACGAAAAACTATTAAGTTGTTGTCATCTGCCTTTTTTTTTTACCTTATACATTAAAGGACTCATCATTACCTCATCTGAATCTACGCCTTAAGTTTTACTGTGGCAAATGCCTGAGACGCCCTTTTCCTGTTTAACATCATACCTGCTCCCCAGAGGTATGTGAAAGGACATTTGCGATTCGCCTGGGATTAGGAATTTGGGTTCTGGTTTTCGTTTTGTTCTCCTGCATCCAAACTCCTCTTTCGTGCATCTTTTTGTTTGTAGCACCGTGCTCCTCTGCCTTTGTATGTGACTGAGAGATGATGATTTCAGGAAGTTAGTGTATTGGGATTTGCTTCTCACTTATGATCATGGGATAGTTAAAAATGTCTAGATTTCATAAAGCGTAATTTACAGATCACAGATGAGAGTTGGAGTACACGTCAAATAATATCTAAAAGCCTCTGCTTGGTACTTCTGAGATCAAACATTGTGATGACACCCACAGTGTTTTTAAACTACGCCAAGGACAGCCTCCTGGATAGCTGACCTTTAACCAACAGGAAGTATATAAAATGTCTACAGAGGGGAATGAGTGTATTCCAAACTTAGATTATAGAGAAATGACACCATCTCTGGATTCTAGTGCTATTTCTGTGCATCAATTGTGGCTTCTGAGAAGCAGAGTACTTTTCGTTCCCCCACGGTTCATGCGGTTTGAAACAAGGAAATTTAAGAGTGCAGGAAAACAAACCGCCTTTCCCAGCTGAACTCTATCTTTCTGACAGATGGTGTGGTCGGGCATCTTTTCCATCCAGAGCAGTGCTGTGTTTGAAGAATGGCAGCATTGAGAGAGATCATTTGTTGTACAGAAGCAGAGTTTCAAATAACCATTACCACTGCCAATCTCGGCTGTAAGCTGGGATTTTCGCATAGGTGTGTGAGGAGTTCTGTGGTGAGATTAAACATTCAACTAATGTTTTTTTCCCCCACAAAGTCATTAAGCACCTAGCATTTAATCTTTTATATATGCAGATTAAAAACGAGGTTGATTAAGTAACAACAAAGGAAGCTTCATTCAGAAAAACTCCAGCATACTACTCTGTTATCCTTGGCAGAAATGACTATGCAACAGAATAAAACTTTGCAAGAATATTCTCTCCCCACACAGGCGTAGCACCCGATGATGGACCCCGTCCCTGGTCCAGGGGCTGGGAAGGAGAAGGCTGCACAGCATGGCTGCCTGAGCCCTGCCTCCTGTCCTGCCCTCCACCCCTGTCCATGGACAAACTGCCTTCCACGAAACCAGTCTCCCTGTGCCAAAAAGACTGGGAATCGCTAATACAGAGATTCAGTTTTCTCTGGTAACTCAATTCTCTGTCATTTCTTTTGTCAATGCCCATTGCCATTTTTGACACAGGACCACCCGTCTGAATGAAGGTCAGGCTCTACCCACGTCCTCATCTACTCACTCCACACAATGGGAGCTTATGTTTTACATTAATTTAAGCTACAGTGCTCCTGACTGGCCTGCTAAATATACCCTATTTTGCTGTGCATAATGTACTCCTGAGTATTATGTGCAGTCACGTTTTGGGCACAAATTTTCAGGAAAAAGAAATCTTTTGCTTTAATTTTTTTTTAGCTGGGACCACAGGTGCCCGCCACAACGCCTGGCTATTTTTTTTTTTTTTTTTTTGGTTGCAGCCATCATTGTTGTTTTGGTGGGTCCGGGCTGGGGATTCGAACCCGCCACCTTAGGTGTACGTGGCTGGCGCCTTAGCCGGTTGAGCTATAGGCGCCGAACCTGCTTTAATTTTTTTAAAGGAGAGGGGAAGTGGCCTCACAGCAGCAGCTCCTTCTCTCTAAGAGGCCTGGAGCTGCCCCTGCAAAGAGCCCGGGAGCGAGCCCAGCCCCAGGGGAGAGGGCAGTGACCTGGGCACCTGACTCCCCAGCTCTCCCCTCCCGGCCCACCCTCAGCCCCACATTCGGTCCCTGCCGCAGCCCACTGGGGTGGGCCGTGGTCACCGAGAACCCCAGTGGGCTTATTCCCTGGGAGCGGGTGTGAGGGGCTAGGGCAGGCTTGCCTGGCTTGGACTCCTGAGGGGAGACCCCGGCCCTTTGCAGGCTGCCTTGTCTCCCGAGCAGCTGGCCCCATATGAGCCCCCCTGGACACCATGCTGAGAAGGAAACCTCATGACACCACCGAAGTGAACTCTGCCATATTCCCACTGAGAGACAGGGGTGGGGATAGGAAATGGGAGAATGTGGAGACAAGAGCGGCCAGGAGGGGACACTGGGGGAGGTTGGGCCCCAGTGGTCATCTAGACCGCTCTCTCTGCTTCCCCCCTTCCTCTCCTGAAAGAAGGTGCCTCTGCATGCCTGCTTCTGCCCTCCTTTCTCTGACATCTCTAGGCTAACCATCGTGTCACCTTCCGTGTCATGCCCACTTCCAAGATGACGGTGGTCTTGGTGTCCGCTGTGATAAACTGGGTGGACTGGAGGCTCCTGCAGCTGCGGTGCCTGCCTGGTGAAAGGGGGGCCAGGGAAGCGGGGAGTACACGGGAGGGCGACTACCATATCCAGGGTACTATTTTCCAGACAGGTATTGCTATGCATTTTTAGTGTTACACTTTTAATGCATAAGCATAAATAAAAGAATTAAAAACATTTATATGGATATGGAATTAGTTCTACCCATGTATAATGTGCATTCTTATTTTTCCCTCAAAATGTTGGCATAATACATGAAAAATACAGTATTTGCATTTTTCTGAGGATTTCAGAGCTTTATCCCCCAGACACAACCCTCATGGAGAAGAAGCGGAGATGCTAGTTATTTGTTAGAGGAGGAAAAAGCAGGAAATTCACATTTGGGAATAAGGGGAACTTTCTTACTCCTCAATTCATAGCATCTGCCTAGTCTTATTTTAGATCATCCTTTTAATCCTACTAAGAAAATAAATAGGACTCCAAGCATGGCAGAATCTAAAACATTACCAGAAACTTACTTTGAAGCCATATCTTCTTCACCTTACCCAAGTATGTGTCACAGTTATAAAAACACAGGGACATTTTGGTGGTCTCCTTAGAGAAAGTCCAGATTTTCCTCATCACTTCTGTTGAGGAAGCCTTAAACTCAGAGCTACTACTTGTGTCCAGATACAAACAGCAGAGAACGTTAAGTCCAAGAAGAGGAAATGAGAATGATTCTTTGGCTCATGAGACTACATTATCCTCATGTGTCCTCAACAGCAAATGATTTTGCAAATTCAGAATTGCTACCCCTCAGGAAATCTTAAGGTTAAAAATCCTCATTTGAAGAAGGAAAGCATTAGGGAATTATAGGATGAGAAAGTCTTTCACTTCTTACACATTAGTGTCTTTCTTTAAAATGAGGCGCTTTTATGTCTTAGATGAGGAAGAGGCTCCTGTGTAATGAAAGCCTCCACGCTTTCTGTTAAATTAGTGCTTATGCATTCTTAAGATGCTATTTACAAAGATGATTTTACATTTAATCAAAACTCAGCTACACATCCATAATTCATTTTCATTATTTAATTAATTAAAAGTTCAAAAACTAAAGGCTGCTGAGTTTAAATTCAATTAAAATAAAGTACAACTATCCTCGTTTCTTGCAAAATCAAAAACACCTGCTAATTAAGAATGAGAAAATCATGGCATCGTGGACTCAAACATATTTTCAATTTTCTAATTAAACTCCCTGGGAATTTTAAACTCATCTAGTTCAGCTTCTTATTGAAATTTTTAAAAAATTACTTCTCTTTACTCTCAATACCTCCAGTAGACTGTATTTTTTCTTGGAAAGTCTATATCAGAACAGTTGCATTATTTTGGAGTGTTTCATTATTTTGAGTTTTGGATTTTTTTGAACTTTGCTTGCTATTTATATTCTTCTAGTTATAGCAAGACTCTTTTGAATCAAAGGGATCACTGTCCAATGGCACTTTCTGTGAGGAAGATGTGTTTTGAATATTTAATATGGACATGTAGCTGAGAAACACTTCAAATATGGCCAATGTGACTGAACAGCTGAATTTTGAATTGTATCAAGTTTGAAGTAAATTAAGTTGAAATGGCCACATATGGCTAGTGTTGCTGGACTGGATGGCGTGGCTTTAGAAATTCTGCTTTCATCAGGGCAGAGGGAGAAGAAAATAGCATTCTCTAGTATCACTGCCTCACGGGCAATATCCCCTTCACAATTTTCTTTCACAAACTTTTGTGAAAGTCTTTAGAGTTAATGCTTGTTTTGCATATAAATAAAATATTAAAAAATTATCACTGTATGGCCAACTCAATTTTAGAAAATAGTGCACTCTCTGTGGTAATGGATGAAGAAAGAGATGGATTGGAGGGGCATAGAAGGAGGGGCAGAAAAGTCGGAGGGACCAAATGCTGACATTTGCAACTGAACAGAGGCAAGAATTTAACTGGGTGACCAGGTCCGTGGCTTCTGAGAGAAAGGATGGGTCTTTGGTACAAGCAATAGGGTGGGCTTGAGGGGAGGTTTACCTTAATTTTTTTCTTCATTTCTTATTTTCTCCCCAAGTTGTTGCCTGCTTATATAAATTCAAAAGCTCCCTAGCACTTCTCAGATCTCCACTAGAGACGAAGCTCTGTACATTGAGATGAGAAGATTAAAAGTCCTGGCCATATCTGTGTCTTTTTTACCTTTTCTACGATTTTTCTCCATTCATTATTCCAGTGTGAACAGATTGGAGAGGAAGATGCTGAGTGCATCATATTGCATCTGAATGGATCAGAGGTAAAGGCGGTATCTTCCCAAACTACTGCCACATTCTACTTACAGCTTCATCCAATGAGTGTGGTAATTTTCTGCTCTGTAAAAATAACATACACGCACACACACGCAAAGGTGGCTTTTTGCTTCTGGCCTCGCATGTCTCTTCTTGAACCTGTCAATGATCTGCCTCATCCTGTCTGTCCAAGGATATTATCCTATGTATTTTACATTGTTTTTTTCTAGTTAAATTAATTTTCCTCCTTTCTGTTCAATCAAAAGTCTTTCCCTGCGTATAAAGGTTTACTAATGGTAGAGATTCACTTAATAATCACATTAAAGCAATTCATACTCAGTTTTGAGTAAGTTTCTTGTGTTAAAAATAAATATCATAGAGAAATAGAATTATTAAAATGAATGTCTAATTGATGGATTTCTTTGGGAATGTGACTTTAGGCAGAAGAGAGTTCTCTTTGCTTATGTTATGAATCTTTCTTAGTTATTCTGATTTGACCTGACTTTAGGCTATTTCTAAAGAAAAAGATTTCACTAATTAGGGAAATTATGCTTTCCTGGTAAAAATCCATTAATCCTTGTCTACCTGTTTCTGCTATGAAAACTGTATGTAAACTGGGGCCTCTGGAAAGAGAACTTCTAATTTAGAGAAGATATAGAAACAGAAGTAACAAAACCTTCGCCGTAGGGAAGTGATTCTCTAAATATACAGCAAGAACTGATTCCGCGTTGAGTGTTGTCCTCAGCAATTATGGAAAGAAACAGACTAAGCCTCGAGCCTGTGGTGGCTGATGGGAGCAATAGCTACTGTGTGGACTGTGTAAAGTTTGCACACAAGTGTGATGAATTCTATGACAGTAACAGGAAAAACTCATTTATTGAACCTTTCAATGATGTCAGGACTTTCCATAGCACTTGATTCACTACTGTAATAGCAAAGCAACCCCCTAAGCAGGTATTGCCAGCCTCATTTTACAAATGGAGATTCTGAAGCTCAGGCATTTGGCTTCTGTGGATGAAAAACTTGGACTCTGTCCCTGGTGGTGCTAACAAAAAACACGAGTATCATAGTCTTAGGGCAGACAGGTCACAAAAGAGAAAGGAGGCAGCTGAGTTTCTTCTCCCCCACCTCCCTGTCAGATAGTGACAGCTCCTCCTCAGGGGAGCAGCAGAAAGTGTGAGCTGAATCACCAAAAAGGGGAGGCGTGGCTCCTCCCACGGCAGAGCTTTCTTAAGGGAATCTGTTTCATACACGTTTTCTTCTGGGATATGAACACAAGAAAATGCTATCAGGTGACTGGGCTGCTAACCACATGTCTTAGATGAATACGTTAGCGAGAGATAGTGTACCACAAGTCACAGGAAATCAATGTTATTTTTTAAGCAATCTATCACACCTTAAATCAGCATTTTCTAATAGGACTTTCATATGCTATTAATAGCTACTCTCTGGAGAAGAGTTTCATGAACCGAGTTCTGTTTTTAGGTATATATGAGAGAAACTGCCTACTAGGTCCCCTTCCTCAAAGCTTTGAGAAATATTTCATTTTGTTTAAAACAATTCTTTCCCACATTTGACACTGGACTCTGTTTGTTTCTCTTCCAAAGTCAACCTATTGCTTTATCTGTTTACCTAACACATCTCAAAAATGTTTCATTAATCCAGAATAATAAGTGATGTGGAAAATTTGAGCATCATAGTGGAGATGTGAAAACAGGGAATAAGTTAAGCCAACCATTTTATTACACCGTTCAGCTAGGTTTGAACTTCTGATTAGTGATGTCTAGTACTATGAAATTATAAAGTGTTCTAGAGTAATAGAACTAATTGGTTTTTCATTTATTTTGTTAATTCTAAACCATATTAAATAATGATGCTGTGGTTAAGCATGTGTATGTTATTTGTTCAATCTAGATGCAGGTAAGCTCAGACAAAGAATTATGTGACTTCACCCAGGTTGAGGGTGCTATCTCTTCAATATCCTTCACAGATGTGCTCATAAGGCTTATAGAACCAGAAACAGAACAGGACTAAACAGATATGATTGCTTTGGATCATTTTCTAACTGCCAACAAGTGTTTTGTTGACTGCTCCAGACTTTTAAAAGTGCTGTAACTTCAACATTCAAATCTCCTTTTTGTATGCCTAATAAACATTCCTGCTCTGTGTAATTTTAACTAGGCTGAGCGATGCTTACACTTTCCAGATACCAGCTGTTGAAGCAGCAACTTTCAAATGATTTTGCAGATCGGCAAACACATTATATCATTGTGTGTTTTGCAGCTGTCTCTTCGGTTAGCCTGGCTTTGCTTTTTGCAGAGTAACTTGTGTGTGGTTACAGAACAGTATTTGTTTTCCTCCAGCAGTCTTTGCAATTAGTGCTTTCCTAGCTCCAGTTTCACTTCAGTGCAAAGGTACTCTGTACTGGGAACCGTTTACGAAACATAGGAGTGACTTCTAGGTTTTTCATGAGCAATTACTATACCAAATGTTTGAGTGCCTAGTTTGTTTAAGGCACTCTGCTAAGTGTTTTATGTCTAGGAAACAGTAAGTATTGGAAGTTAGTTGGATCACAAGGAGATGGGAAAGTTGTTCTAAGGAACACTCATTTTCAGAGAGAGAGATCATATATCACTAAGATGTCACAGAAGGCAATGTGGTGAGAACAGAGCACAGTCTACCATCAGAGAATCTTAAGGTAGGCATAAAGAGGTAGATTGTGCAAGGCCATGTTTAAGAAGTTTCCAATGGAGGGCGTGCCTGTGGCTCAAAGGAGTAGGGCACCAGCCCCATATACTGGAGGTGGTGGGTTCAAACCTGGCCCCTGACGGAAAACTGCAAAAAAAAAAAAGAAGTTTCGAATGGAATTGAGTTTGGAATTAATGGATATCCTTTGGAGGATTTTCAGCAGGGGGATAACCAAGGCCACATTTGTGTTCCTAGGAAATAATCTCTCACTATTGTAGGGAGAATAAATTGGAGAAAGTCACAGTGGATGCAGGAAAACCAGTAAAGATAGTGTTACCTAGTTATGTAACAGTGGATGGCAAAAAGGGGGAGTGGAGACAGAGTTATAGTCAGTTCTGTTATATATATATCTACATGTATCAGCCAGTGTATGCTGATGAGAGGAGAATAATGTTTTAGAGAGGGAAGATCCACTGCTCTATGACTTTGGTTTAAGAAACTCAGTCTCAGGGCAACTAAACACCTTGCTAAATTAGTAAACGAGGTAGTAGCAAAGCTAGGATTAGAATCCGTGTCTGTAAGGAAAATTTGCTTTACAACATTTCTCCGTTTTTATTTGAATTTGTATGTTATTAACCTCATCATTTTGCTTTAACTGCATAGAGTAAAATGGTAATTTTTTCATATAAGTATAGATGATAAAATGAGGTCCCATAGCAGGAAATTGTTTAATTGCAGTTTTCTTTGTCTCTTGCAACTTGACTTTGAGCGACACATTCATTTAGCTCTAAAGTCACCACCTGTGTTCCAGGGACTGTGATAGGTGTCGGCTGTGAGTAAGCTGTGAGTAAAGCTCTGTCCCCGAGGCTCCCACGGCCTTGGAGCAATGATAGAGCAGCAGATGAGATGGAGTCCCGGCTGCCCTGCGCCACATCGGCCAAGCGTCCACCTCCTCCTGGGGTTTTCAGAACGGCGTCAGGGGCATGAAACTTGATAGTTGCCAACATCGTAGTTTCAAGTTGACTGGAAGTGTTAAGTTTAGGAACCAATTTATGAAAGTATAGAAATGTTTATATTTCATTTTGGTACCTAATACCTGACCCCTGTGATTGTCTTGACATGTTTAATCTGAAACTCTTCTGTGACTGGTTTGAGCATGAACAACGGATCAGCTCTCAGTCCAGAAAACTAAGTAAACTGACAAGATATTGACTTTTGGCTAGCTCTGACTCTTTCGTAGCAATGACAAGGGTATTTAGCTCTGAGACATTTATTTTTAATTTTAGACTACACCATCTTGATCTTTTATCTTGAACACCTTTCCCCAACTTAGAGCTGTGATTGGGTTTAAAAAGTCAAACATTCTTATCTCGAGCAAAATACTGCTGCTTTGTCAAACCTGCATTCTGTCCAAGAAGCGAAATACACCTCTACAAGGAACGTGCACATTTTGCAGAAGATGAAACTGCTCATAGACTTTTACTCTCTCGTTCCTTAGTTGTTTTTATGGACAAACCTGAGTTGTGCACATTTGATATCCATACATGTGTGCATATGTATTTGAAATAGACAGAAACACACACATCCACTCTAAAATAGTCCATGACTAAGTTGAAATAGGAAGAGTTGTATTATATGAAATTGTAGTGATCTGAATCAGTCGCCTTCTTGTTGGACTGTTAATTAAAATAGACTTTAATTCTGAAGGTTTGACTTCTCTGGCACTGCTTTTTTGTCACTTTTCATTGTTCAGTCTTTCTCCTTTTCTGCCTTGCTTTAATCACCTGGTTTTTGCTCTTGTTCATCTTCTAAGCAGGCAAACAGACCTTTGGGCGATGTGGTTTTGCAGCTCAGAACAGCAAAGGGGAAAAAGAAAGAAACTTAACCCAATAACTGTCAGGAAGAAACTATGTTTCCTGGACAGGAATTCTTTTCAAAGCAGATGCAAGAAGAATCTGCTCTGGGCAGGGAAAAAGAATTATGGAAGTCTCAAGTTTACACTTCCTAGATTTGTCTCAGTGATAGCAACTAAGATTAAAATCTCTGAATTTCTTTACTATCTGAATTAGAGATTTTAATGATATAAGGAAGAATGCCTAATAAGTCAAGGCAGTATAAATAAGAAATATTCAAGATATTTATGTCTTAATGCAATTTGTTTATTTTGTAAAAATATACTATGTAAGCAGTGCTATAAATCTGTTACAATTTTTGTATTATAACGATTAATATATAACTTGAATTGGGCTATTTATCAAATTCTGGCAAAATCTTTATTATTTTAAAATTTATATGCACATTTCAAAAAGATGAATTTCTTACTTAGTGTCTTTTGTAGATCTTATTGATAGTTTGATGTCCTTTTGTTTTATTTAGACCTTACTATTTCCCATGAGTAATTATTTTCTAAGTGCTAATTTACTGGTGCACCACAAAACATAATCTCAATTTGCTAATATACTTAAAAATATTTGCCATGTTAACCAGTTTGATGGAAGTGTTTTGGATTGTTTGTGAAAACCCCAAACTGTACCCCAGAAGTGCATTAATGTACACAGTTACTATTCAATAAAAAATATATATATATTTGACTAAAAGAAAATCAGTCCTCTTTTTTTTTAATTTGTCTGATGTAGAAAATTTGACATTCTATTTGTTTTTTCCTACAGCGATCGTTTTATTATCTCTCACAGTTTTAGGAGCCATTATTATGGTTCTTTACCTTTCAGTAAAATTTCAGCAAGTAAACAATGTAACTAAAAACCACCTTGAGTAACTGCGGCAGCACACTGTTTTCTTTAAGGGGTTCTCTTTATTTTAAACTTTGAATATATGTACATATGTCAACCAGAGAGATCCAGTTTGAACAAGAAAAATATAAATTTTTACTGATGTGTTCTAGGATTTCTTTAAATTGTTCTTAAAACCATTACATTTTCCAGAGCAGCAGCCCCCAACCTTTTTGGTACCAGGGAGTAGTTTCCCGAAAGACAATTTTTCCACAGAGATGGAGCAAGGGGTGACTAGGTATTCATAAGGAGCCTAGATTCCTTGCAGGGTCAGTTTACAGTAGGGTTCCCGCTCCTGTGAGAACCTATGTCACCCCCCCCATGTGATAGAGAGAGTGACGCCACTGATTATGAGCAGCGATGAAAACACAGGAGGATTCGCTCCCTTCCCACTGGCACTGCCTGCTGTGCGGCCGCTCCTAACAGGCCACAGGCCAGTGCTGGGAACCACAGTGCTAAGGCAGCTAAGAAAATGGGCTTTCAAACCCACCAGTCAAGAATGAGAGGTCTTTGAGGGAAAGTAGACCTTACGTTGGCAAATTCATTACTAGGTATGTATGTGAAAGAAAAAAATATCAGTTTACCATAAGGACTTTTGCACTTGAATTTTATAGCAGCTCAATTTGCAAAGATGTGAAAACAGCCCAGCTACCTTTCAATCCATGAGTGGATTAACAAGCTGTGAAATGTGTATACCAAGGAATACTATTCAGCCTTAAAAAATATGGAGATTTTGTATCTTCTGTAATAACCTTGATACCGGACAAGTGGCATCCCAGCCAGCTCAGCTGAGCGAGGCTGTAGATCCTGCCACCTCCGTCTTGGCGGTGTTGGTGGCGGCAGGCGGCAGAGGAAACAGCAGGCTGGAGGGTGGGCAAGCGGGGGGAGCTTCCCTCCCCCAACAGCGGCTCCAGTAGCCAAAGGAACCGAACGTGTGTGGGAGAAGACACTGGCCCCGTGCTGTCTCCTCACGTGGATATAAACCTATCTTACTACTGGTCCTACTCTACAAGGAGGTATGGCTTGTTATTAGAGCTGTAACACTTATCCTTGTTGAATAAAACCTATCCTGTGGTCCATCGCTTCACTCTTTGAACCACCGAGACCAAGAGGCTGGAAATTCAGTATCAAGAATCTGATATCAACCTGGAAGGATTTAGAGAATATTCTCCTAAGCAAAATATCACATGACTGGAAAAAAAAATCACATATACTCAATACTAGATTGAAACTAGTAGATTGACAACTGCAGGCCTATGTGAGAAAAAAAAGCTCAATTAAATTCAAGCAAGGGCGGGTTGGTAAGTTTCCAACCACTGCGTACAATGCATAGGGTAAAGGGCACAACTACAATTAGGACTTTACCTTACAAATGCTGGCAATGAAACCTAATTGTATGTACCCTCATATTAACCTGAAATTAAAAAGACAAAAAAGAATACAAAGCCTGGACTGCTCCTTGGTAGCTGTGTAAATTAATAAGAATTCTTTCAAGGACTTGGGATCCATATTTGCAAATTTGCCCCAAAGCCAGCTCTGGTCTGAGAGGAAAGCTGTGAGACAGAGCCTGAAAGTCCTTTGCTGTAGCTCAGCCATGGGAGGAACTGAATAGATCGCCATGGTTAACGGTATTATTGCCATTTCACATGTTCTACTACTTTTTGCTTTTGAGATAAGTCATCCATCACCCATCATCAATGCAGGCATATTTTGGATTTAATAAAACATTGGCCTTTTTTCTATTAAATTATATTCTCATTGATATCAAAACCCCTCATTTTAATGCTTTTTTTTTCTCTTTAAAATATTGGCATTCTGGCTCGGCGCCTGTGGCTCAAGTGGCTAAGGCACCAGCCGTATACACATAAGGTGGCGGGTTCGAATCCAGCCTGGGCCGCCAAACAACAATGACGGCTGCAACCAAAAAATAGCCGGGCCTTGTGGCAGGCACCTGTAGTCCCAGCTACTTGGGAGTTGGAGGCAGAAGACTCGCTTGAGCCCAGGAGTTGGAGATTGCTGTGAGCTGTAATGCCACGGCACTCTGCCCAGGGGGACAGCTTGAGGCTCTGTCTCAAAAAAAAAAAAAAAATATTGGCATTCTGGAAAACACGTATACTATGGCAATCAACTACTGTCTGACAGCCTTTGTATCAACAAATGCTGGACTAATTAATACCAGTTCAGTGCATCAGATTTTGAAATATTTTGCCCATTCATTATTTGGAATCTCTTTAAGAAACTAAGTGATGTCCATATTTGAATTATATACAGTGGGAGAAGCTAAACTAAATTAGTTTTTTTTTTTTTTCTGGTGTGTGGCAGGTAGGCAATATTTTGTGTAGTTAAAATGTTTTTCTTTTCAATTTATTCTTTTTGTGATAAGCCAGTAAGTGCTAGTTAAAGCTATTTGACACTATGTCTCTTTAGCTTCTAATGCAAAAGACAGGTCAATCTCGTTTCATCTGTCGAGCTAACAGCACATTCTGCATTGTGCTGAAGCAATCACCCAGGCTGCATAGAGTAGCTGACCTCACCCTGCAATTACTTCTCTGTGAAGCTTTGTTCTGCAACGCCTTTGTCAAGTACTTATATTTATCCACAAATTAGCAAATTTTCAAGATGTGAGGTTAATCTTTATCTGTGTTACCTTGAAACTAAGTACTTATTGTTCCCTAAAGCACAGCAGTGCTTTGAAGAACATGTTAGAGTGAACCTCCTTGCTTGAATCTGTTAGGTCACGACCCTTCATTACAGCTTTTTTAAAGATGTAAGGCTGTTTTATATTAAGCAAAGATTATCCGAGCAGCCTGCTTTATGGAAAGAATCGGCCCAATGTACATGACATGCGCCAGTTCCCTTTGCCAAAGGGCACACACGAGGCGTTCAGATCAGAGCAGACCTCAAGTTACTCTAGTCAAAATACTACACTTTGATCTGCATCTTCTTAGATGCAACATAAACTTCTGTGTTGTGTTCTTTCTGCTGGCATTCCGGAGTGGGGAGATGGTCACTCCATAACAGCATATTCTTTTAATGTATGAGACAGTGTCCTATATGTTGCATGATATTTTTGTGTTTAACAGATAGTCACCTATGTAACAATAGTACAGAGTCAGTTTTTTATAAAAGTCAGTTTTTAACCAACCTGAAGCACACATAGTAAAAACTATGTATCAGGACCTGATATGATGATTTTGCCTTGATGCACACTTGTTATAGTATAACTTCTATCAGGTTGTAAATACATATTTGAGTATGTTTATTTATAAATAATTCTTAAAGGAGCATGATTATACATTCTGTTTTGAGTTTCATATGTCATTATTTAATTATAAGAAATGAGTAAGTTATTTACATTGGGTTTATTGTTAAATACACATGGTGTTGAAAAGGTCTATTTTACTTCTCTTTCAGGGACCATAAAAACTGTTCATTTACATAAGTACCAAATAGAGGCCATCTGTGTGACTGCCCTTTGTCCATTAATATTTCATTTTCATCACTCTGTTACCCTTTACATCAGTTCTTAGATATAACCCTTATAAGACCTATAGAATAGGTTTGAAAGGATTATAAACTGTTATATAATAGTAGAGTGGAATTTCTAAGAGGATTATAGAGAAGTCTTCACTGGGATGTCTTTAGATAACCTCATTGACCTGGCTGGATACCGTGCATTTTCATTTCACATGTTTTCTCAGAATCAATGACATACCCTCTGGTGGTAGGCAGCAGTGTTCTTAAATAGCATCAGTTTAGAAAACGCTAGGATTGCTAATGCAAATGTATTAGTAATCCATTCTGGAAATCTCTTGCTAATAATAAAAACAAAACTCCCCATGTCACCCACTCACCCACAGGGTGAAGGGGTAATAAGGGTTATTGATACTCATCTTTAAGGCTTCAGGTTTTGTTTTAATTAGGTCTCCATGGATACAGATATTTGCTCTATCTAATCCCCATCCTTGCTGGTCGCAGGCAGCTTACCTTTCCTCTTTTCAGATGAAACTTTTTCTTCCTTTCTTCTTGTTGAATACAAATGGTCCTCTGACATTCTTGTTCTATGCAATTTTGTTTGACAAATAAATGTGTACTTGTGTGTGTAAGACAGAGAGAGAGAGAGAGTCAGGGAGATAGAATTGGACAATGTGGCTTTCCAATATGGGAGAATATATCTATATTTTTGTTTGCACTCTCTTCAGATCATTCCTTGAGTTTGTTTTTAGCTATATTGCTGCATTTAATATTTATGTTCACTAATATCCATACTAACTGAATATAAATGTGACACATTCCAGTATACCATATGTCAAGATGGTTGGCAGATGCCTGAGTCCTAAGTAGTATCATAGGAAGCTTAGTCTATTGTGAGACATTACTGTTATTTCATGACCATCTACGATCAGTAGATTTTTAGGCATAATTTAAGGGCTTTATAAACTGACTCGGGTCCCTACAGTACTGTTAGTCATATAGAAATGAAGGCAAGATTTATAGATAGAAAAATCATCAAAATGCTCTTTTTAACATAAAATTTAGTGTAAACTAATCTTTGTAAATAGCATTTAACATTTGAACCTTAGTTTTGTAGACACAGTCAGCGTTTGAGAAGCAAATCTTCCACAGGCTCGACTGAGACACAGACTGGGGAAGGAAACGGAACATCCTGGCAAACGTGGCAGTGGGCTGGAGAGTGCCCTGCGGACTGAGAACTGAGATCGGCTGTGGCTGCGGAATGAATGGGGGTTTGGTCTGGGTGCCAAGTCAATGTAAGGAATGAAAGCCACATCCCGCGAAGATGGTTTAGTGACAACTCTGGCTTTCAGCACGTTGATGAAAAGCTGTATTATTCTAATCCTGCTGCAGTTGCAGGAATCCTTTCTGGGGTTAAGCTTACCCGAGTATCACTTCATTTCCAAGTCTAAGCATCAGGTCCTGATACATGGTAAGAAATTTTTAAACCTGTGGATTTTGAATGCCTTGTGAAATCATCAGTGCGAACAAAAGGGATTAGCCACACTGAGGTTTTACTTTAACCAGCGTTCAGAGGAAGCAGATAGGGAAATATTTTGATCGTTATTGCCATACATAATGCCGTGTGCATTTTATATATGAAATAATTACTTGTGTCACTGAACATGTGCCTGTGGGAGCCACATGAGGTTATCAGAATCTGTCCTTATTTCTCACTTCCTTTTTCTCTTTATTCATTAACATTCCAGGGACCTACATTGTTCGTAACCTGAGATTGTCTTCTGACTCTGAAGAAATGTAAAAGGATAGGCTGATTTTTACATCAACTCATTGCAGGAACTGCCATTGCCATTCCTCTGTCCTGATGACCCTCTTGCTTGCTTTACAGAATTGTCACCCGTTGCTGCTCCTTGACCTCAGCCGTCCCAGTCCTCTGATTGTGGTGATGCTTACTCTTACCTAGCACTCATTTTTTGCCCAGTGCATCTTGCCTTTCCTGGATTGCTGCTGTGTTGGTAGCTAGACTACCATCTACAGTGCAGACAAAACACAAATTTAAAAAGACAGAAAAAATTTTTTGCCTACTCCTTTGCCTCATAGGTTTTGCTGTTAAAAATCTGTGTTTTTTATTCCATCCATGGTAATTTGTATTACGGTTTACCTATATGGCAATAACCACTATGCAGATTATTTTTCAATGTCAATTATCTAGAGTTGCTTTGGAACAGAAGTGTTTGCATTATTCTCTACACTAATAAATATACTGTGCTTCCGTTTATGTGGTTTCAAAGAATAATTATTGGCCCAAATAAGGAAATATCTTTATGTTCATTTGACAAACACTCATATAATTTATTTCAATAATAAAATTTTTAGATTATTGGACCAATGTATTTAAAACCATTTTTATTAATTTTAACACTGAAAAAGAGAAAGTATTATAAAATAGGCCATATGATTTTAGACATTTGTGGAGTTCATGGGTATGCTTAAGAAAAATTAAATAGCCCACATAGTATTTTAGCTGTATGTATGTATACACGAAAAAATTTAATCCTCCAAGGTCTATGGAAAGATGAGGGCACTTCTATACACACACACACACACATAGCTGTTTAGATTAACTGAAAATATGCCTTAAAATATTTAAAAATTTAATTATACTATACCTTTGAAATACATATGTATCGTGTGTTTGGAATGATCCTTTTATCTATGTGATAAGCTGCTATTCATCCAGAAGATCTAATTTTCATATTAATTTACCATCTTCTCACAAGTGAATTGTTTTCCACATAGAATTTTAGCAAGACACTTTATAATTAGGAAAAAGAACAGGTATCAAACCATTTAGTTTTGAATCTTTTGTCTGCCAATTACCAGCTATTTGACCTTAGGATAATTATGTAATGGCTTTAAATCTAATTTCTGTCTCTGAAAAATGACAAAATAATAGCTATTTAATAATACTAAATGGCCCTTTTATGTGAATGCCAAACATTGTGTGTATATACACATGTCCCACGAGGTTCCTCTAACACAAGCTTTGTTTTCATGGGCGATGTTGTAACTGTCATCAACTTAGGACTTTGAAAATGATTCTTTTAACTATTTGCTTATCTGACTTCTTCCCCTACAAATAGTGGTGAGTTGGTACACATTGCTCTTTCTTTAGAAGCTGGTATGTGTCAGAAACACAGTGGGTGTTTAATTAATGCAGGAGGAATAAATGAAGTATCACAATCTTTTTACCAAGTACCATCAGAGAGACTTACCAGATACATATTTGATCTTATTTTACTTCAATGTCACCTATAACCTGCCCTACAGCATCTGATCTCCTGCACAAAACTACACCACTGGGGCTGGTGCCCGTCACTCTGGCGGGCGCTCTTGATACGGAACTATTTTTCTTCCAGAGCATCCCACTGATTCACATCTTTTCACCAGTGTAACTACTGGGTACTGCTGTCTAGAATTGCTGTCTCCTTATTTACTTGGCTGATTGACTTACCCTACCAAGGCTCAGTCTGAGCTTTCTCTTGTGCCATCCTCAGTCCAGCTGCTCCCCCTCGTCCTCTGCGCCACCTACCTGTCACGTATATGTCCCATAAACTTTATTATTACTACTGGATTTTCTCTCCTACCCATGCACAGTTCCAGTGACTTAATTAATTTTAAATGTGTTGCCAGAGAGACAGTTCTTAGCTCCTTACTTGGATTCAGTAAACATGTGTTGAGCTGAACCGAATATTTTAGAAGATTTTATTTTCTCAATACAGCTTCTTGACTTGCAATCAAAAGGATACAATTTGTATTTTTGCATCTGCAGTGAAAAATGTTACTTCTAGGCTCTGGCATCTTTGCTGTCAACTGTAAATAAGAAATTGAACTCAAGAGATAAGCCGCTTTGAGGTTTGAGGAAAGGAAAGAAAAAGTTTTGATTCTTCTTATAGCGTGATGTCTAGCCCTGTGTTATCTTCCTGTGATCTTACTCAGCATGTTGTCATCAAGTTCTGCTGGATCGGAACCTTTTCTAGAAAATCTTTTATTCTCTTGCTTCTAGTTATACTTGGCATCCATAGAACATAGTATCTGAATGAAATGTGTACCTCTGGAAAAAATGCGTTTTCTGAAAACTAGATGGTTTCCAGTGTTGCACTGGCATAAGATTCAAAGTAGAGTCCTCATGTTAAGTCTTAGGAAAATAGCAGATGTTCTTTAATAAACCAAGAAATGCACCAATTTCTTAGAAGGTTTTCCTCAGCTTCCCTACCAGTCTCACCAGAAAAGCCCACAACTAAGTAATTCCGATACTGTAAATATTCCAGCATCCTTTTTAATACATCAATTGGAAGCAGTGATATCTCTTCCCTCCCACCTCATTGAATTGCTTATATCTTTAATTTTAACCTTTTCTTTAGAAATGCTATGGATAAAATCTTGGGCTTTAAAGGAGAATGTTCTCTTTACTGTACTCTCATCCCCACCTGGCTTGTGTTTCTCATTTATATTAACATATGCTAATTTGTATTAGCATATTGTCCTTGTAGGAATTTAGGTTTCTCATTTTTGCATTTTTTTCAAATACACTATGTGGGTCATCAAACCATAACCCACAGAGACAGTCTATTTTTGTGTATGAGTTAAGGGCGATTTCTACATCTTTAGAAAGTTAAAGAAAAGGAAGAGTGTTAACAGTGACCATACATGGTCCATAATGTTTAAAATCTTTCCTATCCAGCCTTATACAGATGGCTGACCTCTTCTTTAGAGAATATTACAGAACTTGTGTATTCTACACTGGCTTCAACTCTTTGAAAAAATATTAGAAGCATTATTTAATATAATCACGAACACCAAAACAGATTTTTCTGTAGAGAATAGCCTGGCCATCTTGGGTGAAATTAGAGCTTTTGATGTTTGCCTTCCTGTTTTTTCAGTGAACTAGGAGAAAATCATGGCCTATAAGATATTTCTGGAATCAAAACTAATAGTCCCACATGGACAGCTGATTTCTCTGTTTACTTCTGCTTGTATAGCCAGATTGGGCATTAAAAGATTGCCTGAACTGTTCATTTGGAACCATTTGTTTGAAGCTGATTAATGTGGTGAAATGCTAAGTGTGAGTAAGCAATGTTATTTTAAATCTGGGCTTTGGAGAGTTTCTCCAACAGAGGGACCTGATTTAGCTGAGGGGGAGAGTAAACGGATGGCTTTCCTGTTTCTAGGAGCTTAGAAGTATATCAGAGAGCAAGTTCAGTAGGCAGAGGCATGTTCACCATGAAGCACGGTACTACTTAGGGGAGATAATCTCCAATACCTTTAGAAGCTAAATGGGTAATGAGTAGATGGGGCCTGGAGATGAACTTGATCATGCACATCTCACCCCAAAATGCTAATATCGTGGGAATATAGTAAATAGCACTGAGTTTATCCAACCCGAGGTCTCTAGCTCAGTTCAGTGAGATTTCTAGTTTATAATCTCTAGTTTATAGAATCATAATCTCTGACTATTAAAGTAGAAGACATTTGAAGGCAATTTAGTTCATCTCCATCTCATGAACAACTAAAAAAAAATAAAGTCCAAAGAGTTTAATTAATTTGCCTAAATTTGTCCCGAAGAGTCAGTATTAGCATTTCAATATCCTGCTGTGAATTGAATTTAGGCCTCTTTTCATCACATTTCTACAATTCCTTTGACTTTGTTTTCCCTTAATGAACCTTATGAAAAGTCATTTGCCCAAGTGCTTTGAGTAACATATGGAAAAATAAAGGTCTTAGAATTGGGTGGTCAATTTGATGATCATTTATGATGCGATATATTGTGAATTCATTTTGATTTGTACAAATAGCTCCTTTAAAATTATTCTTTCCTATCATTTATCTGTGAGTAATCTTTTAGTATTTTAGGGGTTAGAAGTTGCTGGGAGAGGACTCAGCTAAGTAAGAAAGCCAGTCTGTGGGCTCGGCGCCTATAGCTCAACCGGCTAAGGCGCCAGCCACGTACACCTAAGGTGGCGGGTTCGAATCCCCAGCCCGGACCCGCCAAACAACAATGACGGCTGCAACCAAAAAATAGCCAGGCGCTGTGGTGGGCGCCTGTGGTCCCAGCTACTTGGGAGGTGGAGGCAGGAGACTCGCTTGAACCCACGAGTTGGAGGTTGCTGTGAGCTGTAATGCCACGGCACTCTACCCAGGGGGACAGCTTGAGGCTCTGTCTCAAAAAAAAAAAAAAAGAAAGAAAGAAAGCCAGTCTGTGTATTGTTATCAGATGCAAAATAGAGAAATGTGAGAGTAAAAAAAAAAGAGAGAGAGAGAGAGAGAGAGAAGGTGGCTGTAGGAATGATGAGCTACTTCGGATCTTCCCTAAATTTAAGTTAAAAAATTTGATTTTAAGGAAATTTATTTCATTTTGAGACCATCCTGCCACCTTGTTTTTATTAAAAAGAATTAATGATTACTTTACAAACTTCCTGTCAATGAAAGAGCTAAGACTTATAGGTTTAATTACAGCTGTCGCTGTTCCTCATTCTGGAGGTATTGAAAAATAATTTCAATTCTGAATCCAACTAATTTCCTAAAAATGGATAAATTAATGGCTCATGGTTCATACCATAAACTATATAGGAAATTAAAAATTAGATCATTCATATAAAAAGGGTTTTGAGAAATCAAAGGATAGAATAAGTTTCACTATGACCCAGACGATGCTGAGCTTAGCGTGTGTTTCACTGACCAGAAGGAAAAAGATTAAACGACAAATATGAAACAGACCAGAAGCCGCTAAACAGGAGGACAATAGCAACTGTGTGCTAGAAAAATGAAAAGCTATCCGAGTAATGGGAAACGTACTGAAGGGGAAAACGTAAAACTCTTCTAGGGCTGTGGTTAATAACACGCGTACAGATGCTCTGGGAAGTGACCACATCAGTGGTAGTCACACAAGGTGCACTGTCAGTCACCAAGACACGTTGCTCTAATCAATCCTAAGGAATCAATACTTTGGACCACTATGAAACCATTAAATGATTTTAAAAAATGGTATCCATTAATATCAAAGCTGCAAAAATCACATGTAATTAATTCAATTAAAATGTATTTATTCCCTCCTATGCGTTAGAGACTATTACGCGTCCTGAAAACCCAGTACTGAACCCAAACTAGCACCTCCTTCTTTGTGTTTGTGGTCTACGAAGCGGGAGACAGACAGTACTCAAATGAAGATGCAATTAATGAGTGTACAGCTACAACTGCGAAAACTCCGTGGAAACAGAAGTCTGGTCTTGGGTAGGTGCCTTAGAAGGGACCCTGGTTTACTTAGGGCTTGAATTGTCTTACCCGAAGTCTGCAGGACGAGTGCGTTAAGAGTAGGGACAGGGCGTAGGGATACAGGGGTGGAGAGAAACAAAGACGGCTGTGGGGCTTTTCTTCCCTGGACTCGAAAATAAGGTTTGTGTGGCTAAAGGTGAAAATACAACAGTGAACGTGGAAGAAGTTAAGTTAGCGAAGACAACCTAGAAGCACCGCTAGGTGCATCCGCTTTCCATGTGCCTCCCAGAAGGGGACTGTTTCTCATGTCAGCCGAGAGCAGAATGCTGGAGATGGGGCCGCTGGGCAGGGGGGAGGAGGGATTGCAACCTTGTCAGCCCAGGGTAACAAAATTTCAGCTACATAGAGGAAATAATTTCAAGAGATATATTGTACAATGTGGAAACTGTAGCTAATAAAAACATACTTGTATATTTGTATAAAAGTATACACATGTACACTTAAAAATCACTGAAAGAATAGAGTTTAGGTGTTCGCCTCATAAAAATAAGTATGTGAGGTAGCACACGTGGAATTCAGCCATTCCATAATGTGTGTTTATTTCAAAACATGTTATACACTAGAACTATATGTGATTTTTATTTGTTGATAAAATAAACTGAAAACATTGTGAGGTGGCACATAGTGAATGTTTACCATGTACAAAGCGTTATAAAGTTTTTGCATTAAGCACCCCTAATAGCCTTTGGGGTAAATGTAATTTTATTTGCATTTCTCCAAATGCGGACACTAAGATGAAACGAATCCAGGCCACACAGACCGAGCAGAGCTAGGGTTTGAATCCGACTGAATCGTAATTGCATGGCACTAGCCCCTTAGGTAGAAGATAGGCTTCTTCTATCTTTTTTTATCTTTTTATTTTTATCCCAAAATAAGATGAAAAAGCATTGGCAAGTTGGCATTTTGGGTAAATTCTTCTGACATTTGTGGGAGAGAATATTGAAGAGGAGAAAGAAGGGGAAGCAGGGGGGCCAGTGAGAAAGGTATTAAATAATGCAGCAGAGAGGCCATGACCGCTTGTCCTGCGGAGGACACAGTCGATGGGGAGATGGAGACAGATTTCAGAGATATTTAACCGGTGGAATTAAACGGACCTTCCCGATGGATCTGTTGGGGTGAGATGTCTGAGGCCCACATGGGAGATGAGAGCCTCCCCTGAGACAGGCAGCACTGAACAGGGGAGGCACAGACTGTGAGTGTCCTTGTCTTGATGAGTGATTTTTGAAATACTTTAAATAAATACTGAAACCAAACCAGAAATATATAGAGCTGGAGCTCAGGAGAGATCTTTGGGCTGCAGATAGATTTGTGAAACCTCTGTGGTTAGCTGGCAATTAAAATCATGGGCATTAGTGAGTAGAGAATGAATGAATATGAATCAATTATTAATAATGATTATTTCTGTTATAGGTATTCTATGTGCTTTTTTCTTTTGTATTTTTTTTTATTTTCATCAACATATGTTGATTTTTGTGGGACAAAATTGAATCATTTTTTGAGAAGAAAAAGTTTAAGTGTGTCACAGTATAATAGATAATAGATTTCTATAGATATAATAATATAATAGTTATCCTTGTACATGGCACAAAGGGTAGAGGAAAAAGACAATAAAATTGGACCCAAGCTTTCATGTCTGAAGAAAGAGGCTTTTCTCGTCTTATTTTTCACTGTTTACCAGTTTAGGACTATTTTCTCTTGCTCTCTGAAAGTACCACCTCCGTCAAAACTCTAGTGTTTAGATATTTCTTTGGACAGTGATGGTAGATTTTATTAGATGTTGTCAACAAAGCTTAAATTCATTTTTGCTTACACTTCAACATACAGGGTGCATGTGCCGACTATCTTGTTGTTCAGAAGGCTCTTCTCAGCCTGGATTGCAGATTTTGTGTCATGATAGGTTTAGCAACATTATCACAAAGGTAAATTCTCACAGCTGTCATAAACATTCTATTACAGTTGGTTTATCATGGTCTGTCTGGTGCAGTCTTTATTAAGAGATTTCATTATTTATGGTTTTAGATATATATGTGCTAACAAGTTGTATGTCTAAATAGATGTATGCCATACTGATTGAGTCTGATACATTTCTACAATGTTACTATGAGAAAAAGATGGCAATAAGATTATTTCCATTTTCAATGAGAAAAGTTAATCATAATGTGGTTCTATTGTATATTTCAAAGAAATTCATTTGAGACATAGTAAACCCATTTTTAAAAAATTTAATAGTTGTAAATATACTGTCAGTTATCCATATAGCCAAGTAAAACTTAACGACCAATAATGAAATCTTTGAACTGTTATGTAATATTGTGTTAGGTAATTTTATTCAGCTATCAAACCCTTAATACTTTAGAAATGACACTTTACTGAGCACTTCCATCTACAACAGAGTTTATTATTAAAATGCTCATTTTGAATACTTAGTGTATCATTTCAGAATTTCTAATAGTAGTTAGAAGAAGCACAACTTAATTAAATCTCAGAAAGGAGAAAGTTGATTCCAGAGCAAATGTCACTCATTTCAAATCACTTGTCTGGACCTTTGATTTTGGTGTTGTTAATGGAGTTAGACTTGTATAAGCAATGGTGGTAGGTTAAAGCTTCCATGTGTCACACGGGTGTGTTCCTGTCTGAAGAACTTTACAGATTTCAAATAAAACAAAGCAAGAATCACCAAACCAAGGACCATAAACCCTGAGACAAACTCTGAGGCAAGTTTCATGTTCGTGTTAACAGCTGGGAATCCCCTATTAGTAGCCACATTTGTGGGATGTCCACACAGGCAGCGGATAGAGGCGGGCATTGCAGCTTTTGTCATTATGACATCAAGACATTTGGATCTTAGACTTAATTTTAAATTGTCCTTTAGAGCCATGTCTCAATTATACATATCCTTCCTTCTCAAGATACATAAAATAAACTGTCTGCAGAGACAATGTGGTGAACATGTAAAATTTTAGGGACTTAATAAAGAAATGCATTTTTCATTTCAGTACACTACTTTTTTTTTTTTTTCAGAATCAGGTCAGTTTTCAGAGTACTTGAAATTGTTTTGAAATATTTATCTTGCCATATAGAAACATATTGATTCTTCCAGTTAGAATTCAGTCTTTCTCTTTTTCTTTTTCTCTGTTATGAAGTTTATTGAGATATAATTTACGTACAGTTTATATCATCCTTATTAGTGAACAGTTCTGTTTAGACAAATGCACACAGCCATATAACTACTACCACAATTAAGACACAGACAAGTTCCCCCAAACTCCCTCTTGCCTGTTTTTACACAACTTTCTTGGCTCTTTGCCCTGGGTAGGCACTAATCTGTTTTTGTCCACAAAGTTTTGCCCTTCCAGATTATCTTATAAATAAAATCATACAATGTATGGTTTAGGAACTGGCTTTTAAAATTTTTTTTTTTAATTGAGACAGAGTCTCACTTTGTCGCCCTCCATAGAGTGCTCATAGCAACCTCAACCTCTTGGTCTTAAGTGATTTTTGTGACTCAGCCGCCCAGGCAGCTGCAACCACAGGCTCCCACAGGCTCCCACCACAACACCCAGGTAGTTTTTGGTTGTCATTGTTGTTCAGCAGGCCTGGGCCGAGCTCGAAACAGCCAGCTTCCGTATATGTGGCTGGTGTCCTACTTGCTGAGCTATGGGCACCAAGCGGGGACTGGCTTCTTTAAATTAACGTAATGTGTTTGAGAGTCATCCATGCTGTTGTGTGGCCCACTTTCCTTTTGAAAAATAGCATTGCATTATATGGATATAGCACAGTTTGACTAGTTTATGCTTTCCTTTTGTCGGTAGTGTTTCTGCCATGAACACTAGAATTCTATTAATATTCAGAATAATTATTATGTATAATTTTATTTTCTTTTCATTATTTTCCAACAAGTAATTTTAATCTTTAGAAAGAGGGACGGTTATTATAGTCACATTATTTGTAAACAGTTATGTTTTAATAAGTATTTCATTTAATGAAAAATGAATCATGTTAGAAAAGATACTTTTACAACTTCCAAGACCTGGTAATAATTTATTTGTTGTACTCCTTTGGGGTGCCTTTTCGATATCAAAGTAATTGTGAAAAATTGGAAACTATAAACACATATGGAGGAAAAATCTATAGTATTCTAACCTGCTGAAAGGTTTTTTTAGTAAGGAAATATTTTTTTTTCAATCTCTAATAACTGCAATCTTAAATCTGAAAGATTGAAAACTACTAACACACCCTAGTTAGAAGTTTTAAAAATGAAGCCATAATTAGTTTAGTTAAGTGAATTGGGGGGAGCAAGTTGAGCCTATGGAAAATGGATGAAGAAAATACTTGTGTTCAAAATATTAAAAAAAAGAAGAAGAAATAAAACTGTATTTAATATTTGAACTATCCCACATCCCTCCATCGATTTCTCTACTTTTGTTACCCTATCTAATTATGTTTTGAGTAGAGTTAAAAATAGGATATTTGAAATTTTCTAGTAGGAAAAAAATATTATGGAATTATACACTAAAAAAATCACAAATGATTGCTAATATAAGGTTATGAAATATAAAAATAGCCCTAAATAAACTCAATAGTTTAAAATAAGAATATCTGTAGTCTTTTACCTTTATTCTATTACATATGAAAATATAATAATATATTCTACTTACAAATGTGTATGCTTATAAACATTTTAAATTTGATTCCTGGCATTTTACCATGAAGAATGTCAAGTACATATTTTACACTTTGATTCATATTAACATTTAAGATTTTTTATACAAGTTATACTTACATTCAAAGTTACAAGAGTCCTTAGAAGGCATCCTAGTCCAATTACTTCATTTTTTCTGGAGAAGGAACTCATCTCTTGAATGATTAGTGAGTAGAAAATTTCCAACAGATACAAGAACCTTCAGTCTCAGTTCAAGGAATTTCTCCTATTATATCACTAGGAAGCAGTGACTTTCCCCAGAGATAATTTTCTATACTTCTGTTTATAACAAGTACTAGCTTCCTGAAGCTTTTATTCAAGAAGTAGACATGCCTGGATTAAACCCAGGCTTGCAGTTCATTTTTTTTCTGTTCACATGACCTCTCTCTTCTGTAATTCCACGGCCATTATTCCATATTAACTCCATGCTAGGACAGCAGTTCTCACACTTGGGTGAACGTGTGAATCACTGGAGAGTTAGTAATGAACACCGAGGCCCAGGCTCAGCAGGGTAGAGCAGATCCTGGGCCTGTGGACTTTCCCCAGATTTTCTGGATCATTTTCTTCCTTACTAAAGAATTGCTGCTGTAGACTCCTGCATACGATGCCACGTGGGCCCTCACCTGTAGCCCTTCTCACTCTCCTCTAGTCAAGAGGACGCAGTCTGGCCGGCACAAAGGCCTTCTTTTATCTAGTCCATTGTATTGTAAACAAATATTACCGGCGTGCATTGGACAGAGTCACCCTGTCCACCCTGGCTTTGGAAGGTTCCGGATTAACTCCCTCCGTTTGGGCAGAAGTGTTAAAGCATGGTCTTTGCCGTCAGAGACTTAAGTTAAACTTAAATTACTCCAAACAGACCTTACTCCAAACAGACCTTTGCTGGGCTGCACCTATTTTTTCTGGAAAAAGAAAAATAAACATAGCTTTTTTCAGCAGCTTTGAGTGTAATACATAAAACTCCTGGTGTAAGGAGCGGGGCATTTATTAAAGTTGGGGGTGAAAACAAGGCCCCAGAGCCCCCTTCCTCGCTAATTACTCGCTTATGATGTTTCCCCGACCTTCTGTTTTGAGCTTGTGCATATTTCAGTCTTCGGTTTTGTTTTCACTAACGCCCTGGTGTGAGGAGCCTTCTTCCCTCTCTGAACATGCACAGAATTGTCACGTAGCCTCTGTTAAGAAAGACGTTTTGCCATATGTTGATATTAGCGTGCATTCGGCAGTATCCTCCCACAAAACAAGGAGCTCATTCCATTCCCTTTCATAATCACTAAAATGCGTATTGAGTGAAGTGAATACATTCATTCTGAGCTGTTACTTGGTGTAAGCATCAATATTTCCTAGTGATCATAATAGCAGCTGCTAAGGTTTTTGTTGTAGTTAACATATTCCAGCCTCGATGTTCAGTATTCTATGTATGTTATCAACATTAAACATCCTCCGATGAATGGCCCTGTGATGGAGACTTGTTAACTCTATTTCATATATGGAGCAATTGGAGGCTCAAGAAGGTTAAATAACTTAATATGTTGCTATAGCTGGTAAGGACAGGAGGGTCATAAATATAACATTTTAGCAAGTTTACAAATAGTGTAAATCATCTTAATCTTGACTATAGACTGACATTTTTAAAAATGGATTTACAGTGACAAAGCAAGTTAGGTGACCACCATGTCAAATTTTAAAGGTTTACCATGAGAGAGTTCATTCTGTTCTATGAGACATAATGGTTTTTCAAGCAAATCTGAGATGTTTTATAATTGTATAGGTGTACTGAGTGTGCACATGTCTTTATTGACGTGTATAATTCAAGTGAGGCTAGATAAATGGCATTCTCTTCCTCATCCTGCTTTTACTGTGCTTTCTAAAGGAAAACAGTCTGATTCCATACTATTTCATGCACTTTGGGTTATTTGAAGAGTTTCATCTTTTTTTTTTTTTTAAATTGAATGGTAACTATGTACATTAATGCACTTCTGGGGTACAGTGTGGGGTTTTCACATGCAATCCGAACTTTTTTTTTTTTTCCAATCCTGGTTCTAGAATGAAGTCTACGAGTACAGTCGCCTGTTTCATTGACCTCAGGTGCTCTCTCCCTTCCGGCCTTCCCCATGAGAGTCCTGACCTGACTGAGAGGCGGCTTTCAGAGCAGGAGGTCTTCTCATTTCCCACCCCCTCCATCTTCTCCCTGCTCTCTCCCCTTGCTCTTACTCTCACAGAGGACATTCAGTCATGAGATCTTTAGGGTCTCTTTTGTAGTTTTTCTTAGGGCCCTGGATCTGCCCTTCAGGGTCTCCTGGCAGGACGATTACAGCCCTCTGTGAGTATGAACAGGACGTTACCCAACAGAAATTCCACAGCATTCCCTTGACTCATAGAAAACTCACTTATCTGGGCCACACCAAAGCTGAGAATGAAGACTCTGCTGTTCCTTGCCTCCTCCTGCCCCCTGCTCACCTGTGTCTCCCTGGGCCCTTCTTCTGCCTGGCAATATCAGGTGAGTATAAACTTGAACAATTTAGACTAGCTAGAGAAATCAGTCCTCACTCAGTAGGAATCTGAGTGCAGGTAGTGGAGGAAATGCTTTTCAGGTCATTTTAATCTTAAAGAAATGGGGAGATCCCAATAAGCAATAGGGTAACATTGAAGAAATGGCCATTTCTCTCAAACTCAGTTATTTCACAATTTTTTATGTAGATTAGTATTTATTATATTTTTCTGCAGCTAATATTAAGAAATACATTTTATATCACAAATATTCTCTCTCTCTCACGCACATACACTGCTGAAATAATTTAAGAAAAAGAAACATTTTTCTCTTCTAAATGCCCAGCTCTACATTTTCTTTTCTTCTATACAATTCTGTCAGTGTTTAACTCGTTTTTTCCCTGACTCACCACACTGATTAGCTAACTTTTAGATGGATCAGATCTCAATTAATAAAGCATTTCTCTAGAAGGTAATAACTAACAAACCTGTTGGCTGGAGTTTTCCCACCTAGTATGATGGATCCTCAGGGTGATAACTGGAATTTCCTAGAACTGGCCCGAATAATTTTAGAATTGTAATTCTCAACAATAGCTTGCTGCACTCCATGAGCTCATGGAGACATTTGGAGGCAAGAAAAATAGCATTTAGTATGGCATCCACTTGGATTAGAGGGTAGCTGTGTAGACTTGCACTTACGTTCCCTAGACCAGTTTTTTGGTTTTCCTGAATATCATAACACATGCTTCTTGTTTAAAAGAAAGTATTCTGAAATCCATAAAACAAAATTCCATATTCTCTCACTCCTGAAGAGTGCCCACTTATTCAGGGCTTTCTCAAGCCCTGCATAATATATGTACACTCTCACAGGTGCTTGAACTTGAATAGTCTTTTCATTTCTATCAAGACCTTCTTTATTCTGGATGTTGATCATTGTAGACAATGTGACCTTGACATGAAAGTCAGCTCTTTCTCTAAAGTTGAAACTGGCACCTTCCTCTTGCCTGGAAGGGGAACTTTATGACCTCTTTTGGAAGGGAACGTGATCTTTAGACTCCGTTAGCTTTCCTCCAGCTTCCTTCTCATTTAACATGAAAACGCTTAGACTTCCCTTCTTAATTTTTTTTTTTTTTAGCTTTTATTGTACACTTGCTAATTTCATTCTCAGTGTGACCTCTTGGATATCCACAGGGAAAGGCAAATTGCTCTAAATATCCTCTGTGTGAAGACGTTTAGAGAAAATAGACTTCTCTTTGTGAGAATAATGTGAGCTGGAGATGCTTTAGTGGGACCCACACAATTCTGCACAAAACAAGAGAGTAGGAGAATAGAAGTAATGATCTGGATGGTACGAATGATAATGAACACTTTGCCTTACGTATTTATTTCTCATTTTTATTTCAGAATATTTGGGGGTACACATGTTTTGTTTTGCACTTTGTGTAGAGATTGAGTTAAAGTTGTATGTGTATCCCTCACCCCCATAGTGTGCACTGTACCCCATCGGTGTGAATTTACCCATCCCTTCCTTCCCCCTCCCCCAGCTTGATTTTCATTGAGATTTAATTCCATATGTGCCCTTAAATCTTGATCAATAAGTGCCAATTTTGTACTGAGTACACACACAGTTGTTACTCCATTCTTGTGATGTTTCACTTAGAAGAATGATTTTCAGTTCCATCGAGGTTGGCCAAGAAGATGCTAGATTGC
>NW_003852454.1:1052291-1060027 GCF_000181295.1 Otolemur garnettii
TGTTTTCACATTTTTGTGATTATGAATTGTGCTGCTATAAATGTTTAAGTGTGGGTGTTCTTTCCATAAAATGACCTTTTCTCCTTTGGGTATATACCCAACAATGGCACTGCTGGATCAACTGATAGGTCCACTTTAAGATCTCTGAGGTATCTCCATGCAGCTTCCCATAGAGGTGATGGTAGTTTCCACTTCCACCAACATACGTCAGAGTTCTTTTCTCTCCACATCCACAGCACTATCTGTCATTTTGGGACTTTTTAGTAGAAGCCATTCTCATTAGAGTTGGATAATATTTCAATGTGATTTTGTTTTGCATTTCCCTAATGATTAGAGACGTTGAATATTTTTTCATGAAGTTAGTGGTGATTAGTATATTATTAGTATATTAGTATATCTTCATTTGAAAGTTTCTGTTCATGTCTTTGCCTGCTGTTTGTTTGGTTGTTTCTTGCTGATCTGCTTGAGTTCCTTTTAAATTCTGATCATCAACCCTTTATCAGAAGTATAGCATATGAATATTTTCACCCATTTTGTGGGTTGTCCATTCTCTCTTTTGATTGTGTTGTTGGTTGTGTAGAAACATTTTAATTTGGTCAGGCCCCATTTATTCATTTATTTATTCATTTAGTTTATTTTTTGAGACAGAGTCTTACTATGTTGCCCTCAGTAGAGTGTAGTGACATCACAGCTCACAGCAATCTCAAACGCTTAGGCTTAAGCTATTCTCTTGCCTCAGCTTCTTGGGAAGGTAGCCATTTATTTATTTTTGTAGTTTCTGTGATTGCTTTTGAAGTTGTCTTCCTGAACAACCTAGGCCAAAAAATCTTTAAGCTGTGCTACAAGGTTCCAATAACCAAAGTAGCTTGGCAGTGGCACAAAACCAGAGATGTAGACCTATGGATCAGAGAACAACGAACAAAGATGAAATCATCTTTGTAGTCCCATCTGATTTTTGACAAAACATACCCTGGGGAAAAAATCCCTGTTCAGTAAATGATTCTGGAAAGACTGGATAGGCATATGTCAAAGACCGTAACAGCTCTCACCACTCACGAGAGTTAATTAATCATGAGTAAGACTCTTAAACCGAAGGCAAGAAACTATAAGAATCTTGAAGATTCTTACTACAAGAAACTATAGAGAAACATGTTGGAGAAACTAATTTATTCATTTTTTCAAATATTTGTCGTCTAAAGTACTGGAGTATAGGTCTCTTTCTTTTCATTAAAGATAGAGATTATTTGTGGCACAAGTGTATTTAAAACAAAATAATTCTGTTTTAAAATCAAATTGTCTTACTTATTTTGAAGCTGAATTTGTGATGCCATTTTCAGAAATGCTCCAATTTGTCCTGAAGTTGAAATTTCTTAAGAATATTGCCCCAAGTATGACCTTCTGGCTTGAGTCAGCCTTCTGGGCAATTTCTCAGTGAAAGGTTTAAATTGCTCTCTAAGTCCCAACACTACTTCCTTATATCATAACTCAAATAAAAGATTTACTCCTGGCTAAAGAGTGCGGGAAACAAGCAACAAAATGAAGCCTTACGCAGGGTAATTGTTGTAACTATTTACATAGTACATTTTGTGTGTGTGCCTGCTGTTACTTTATTCATGCACATTTTGGATGAACACTTAAAACAAAACTTTGAAGTATTATCACTGTTACAAACATGAATTTTTTTTTTTTGAGACAGAGTCTCACTCTGGGTCCAGTACTGACCCTGGGTCCTAGATAGAACACTGTGGTATCAGAGCCAACAGCAAGCTCAAACTCTTAGGCTCAAGCAATCCTCTTGCCTCAGCCTCCCAAGTATTTGGAACTACAGGCATTTGCCACAGGAACAGCTATTTTAGAGACAGGATTGCTCTGCTCATTCTTGAACTCCTGATCTCAAGCAATCTGCCCACTGCAGCCTACCAGAGTACTAAGATTACAGGTGTGAGCTACCAGGCTGGACCTCAAAAGTGGAATTTTTTAAAGATTTAAGTTGATTTAATGTCACAGTGGTGAAGCTTTTAACCCATTTCTCAGAATATATTCCACACAAGGTTGTCAGGCAAACATACTAGTTCTGAGTTGCCTTCCACCGGTTAAAGGTCCATATCCTTTCTGATGTCAACTTCTATATTGTCTATTAATAATGAAGATCAGGTGGGCAGTAGTGTTGTCTTTGGTCCTCTCATTTCCAAGCAACATTTCTGTATTAGTAATGAACTCGTCAATCAAACTTCAAGAATTTGCATTGTCCTTCTTTTTCTACAGCAGGTATGCTAACTGATCACAGTGTGCTTTCACTAGAGCAGAGGTGGGGCAGCCAGTGCACAAATCCCTCTGTGGCCAGATACCACAAATCAATGGTCAATGGCCTCAAAGTTGAAACCAGTGTGCCTTCTCCTATCTTGTGACTCTCTTACTTTGATGATTGAAAAAGCAATTTTGTTCATGTGGCCCTGTAGTCATTCAGCTATTAGTTTCAGCTTAGTATTGAGTACAGGGCATGCTTGCTTTTCCATTCTGGAGATACTTTACTAAGGAGAATGTTCTCCAGATCTATCCAAGTAAACACAAAGATCGAAAGTCTCCATCATCTTTTATGGTTGAATAGATGCTGAAGTATACACATACTACAGATGACTAATCCTTTCATGACTTCATGGGCCCTTGGGTTGTTTCCACATCTTTGTGATTGTGAACTGAGACAAAAGAAAAGTAAAAAAAAAAGAAAAGATAAGAAAATTTTGATCGTGCCACTCAAATCCTTAAGAGATACCTTGATTTGCAAAAGGTACCTAGGTGTTGTACAGACTAAGCAGGTAGGCTCAGGGAGAATCCTCTCTCGTGGAGCCTCAGTAAGATGGCTCTCTCTGTGCAGGTACCATAGCTTTAACATCTTGTGTTCAGTGATGAAAAATCTAGAATTTACACCCTAGATTTTAGAATCAGATATAAACACTTTAAGCTCCGGGATTAGGACATTTAAAATCATTGTTTTGGGCTTGGCGCCTATAGTTCAACCGGCTAGGGCGCCAGCCACGTACACCTAAGGTGGCGGGTACGAATCCCCAGCCCGGACCCGCCAAACAACAATGACGGCCGCAACCAAAAAATAGCCGGGCGTTGTGGTGGGCGCCTGTGGTCCCAGCTACTTGGGAGGCGAGGCAGGAGACTCGCTTGAGTCCAGGAGTTGGAGGTTGCTGTGAGCTGTAATGCCATGGCACTCTACCCAGGGGGACAGCTTGAGGCACTGTCTCAAAAAAAAAAAAATCATTGTTTTTTTGGAAGCTTCTAATATTTAACAGCTACAACAGCCATCACAAGGATAACATAACTTCTCCAGGTTTGTGCTATGCAAGTAAGCTCTGAACTGATAGTCTTCATTTTACTGTACCTTGTGGATATCGGTTTTCACACATTGAGGTTTGTGGCACCCCCACGTCAAGCAAGCCTGCTGGCACCATTGTTCTAGTAGTAAAGTGCTCACTTTGTCACCAAAAGTGTCACATTTTGGTAGTTCTTCTCATGTTGCAGAATTCTTCAGCATAATTATACTGATTACGGTGATCTGTGATTGGGGATCTTTGCTCTTACTTTATAATTGTTTTAGGGTGTAATGACACATTCCATATGAAAGGGTGAACTCAGTCAATGAGAGGCTGTGTGTGTTCTGACCGCTCCCCTCCTGGGCCTCCTTCCATCTCTAGTCTCCTCTGACCGCCCCCCTCCTGGGCCTCCTTCCACCTCTAGTCTCCTCTGACCGCCCCCCTCCTGGGCCTCCTTCCATCTCTCGTCTCTTCATTACCATTGTTTCTCTTCCCCTGAGAAGCAATGATGTTGAAATTAGAGAAATTAATAACTCTACAGTGCCTCATAAGTGTTCAAGTGAAAGGCAGAGTCTCCCACCTCTCATTTTTAAATCAAAAGCTAGCAATGATGAAGCTTATGGAGAAAGGCATCTCCAAGCCAAGACAGGCCAAAAGCAAGGCCACTTGTATCCAGCAGGTAGCCAAGTCGTGAATGCAAAGGAAAAGTTCTTCAAAGAAGTTAAGGCTGCAGCTCCAGTGAAACATGAATAATAAGAAAGCAAAACAGCTTTTTGGCTGTGGTGGAGAAAATTTGGGTAGTTTGTGTATATCAAATTAGCCACATTATTCACTGAAACCAAAGCCTAATCAAAATGAAATCCCTACCTGTCTTCTATCTATGAAGACTAAGAGAGATGAGGAAGCTCCAGAAGAAAAGTTTGAAGCTCGCAAAGATTGGTTCATGAGGTCAAAGGAAAGAAACTGTCTCTATAACACCACAGGGCAGGCTCGGTGCCTATAGCTCAACCGGCTAAGGCGCCAGCCACGTACACCCAAGGTGGCGGGTTCGAATCCCCAGCCCAGACCGCCAAACAACAATGACAGCTGCAACCCAAAAATAGCCGGGCGTTGTGGCAGGCGCCTGTGGTCCCAGCTACTTGGGAGGCGGAGGCAGGAGACTGGCTTGAGCCCAGGAGTTGGAGGTTGCTGTGAGCTATAATGCCACGGCACTCTACCCAAGGGGACAGCTTGAGGCTCTGTCTCAAAAAAAAAAAAAAAATACACCACAGGGCAAGATGAGGCAACAACCCCCAGTACGGAAACTGTAGCAAGTTACCTAGAAGATCTTGCTAAAATAGTTAATGAAGGTGGCTACACTAACCAATAGTTCATCAATATAGTTCCTTGCATTGGAAGAAGATGCTGTTTGGGACTTTCATAGCTAGAGAGGAAGAGTCAGTAACTGGCTTCAAATCTTCAAAGGACAGACTGACTCTGGTTAGGGGCTAATGCAGTTGTTGATTTAAGTTGAGGCCAGTGTTTCCTTACCATTCTGAAAACCCTAGCACCATTAAGGGTGATGCTACTTCTACTCTGCCTGTGCTCCATAAATGGAACAACAGAGCCTGTATGAGAGCACATCTGCTTGCAGAGTCATGAATATTTTAAGCCCACTGTTGAGAACTACTTCTCAGACAAAAATATTTCTTTCAAAATATTATTACTCACTAACAATATACCTAGTCACCCAAGAGCATTGATGGACACAAAAAGGTTAATGCTATTTTCATGGCTGACAACACAACATCCATTCTGTAGCCCATGGAACAAAGATAATTTTGAATTTAAAGTTTTATTATTTAAGAAATATCTGTACTTGGCAGAGCTATAGTTTCCATAGATATTGATTCTTCTGTTGGATGTGGACAAAGCAAATGGAAAACCTTCTGGAAAGATCCATGTTCTCAATGCCATTAAGACATTGGCTATTCATGAGAGAAAGACAAAATCTCGACATTAACAGGAGTTTGGAAGAAGTTGATTTCAACTGACATGAATGACTTTGAATAGTTTAAGACACCAGTAGAAGAATTAACTGTAGAGGTAGGAGAAATAGCAAGATAACTAAAATTAGAAGTGAAGCTTGAAAAGTTTACTGAATTGCTGCAATCTAATAATAAAACCTAAACTCGCAAAGAGTTACTTCTTAAGGATGAGCAAAGATGGAATCTACTTGTGGTGAAGATGCCATGAACTTTGTCGAAATGACAGCAAAGGATTTGAAATATTTCATAAACGTAATCAATAAAACAGCAGCAAGTTTGAGATGTTTCCATTTTTTGAAAGAAATTCTGTGGGTAAAAATGCAATCCAATAGCATCTCCTGAAATAGATAAATCCTGCCTCTTCATCAGAGGAAGAGTCAATCAACAAACTTCATTGTTGTTGTCTTTTTGAAAATTGCAGCAGCCACTCCAATCTTTAGGAACTAGTACCTTGGTCAGTCAGTTGCCATTAACACTGAGGCAGGACCTTCTACTCTCAGATTAGCACTCGGTGGAGGCTCAGGAGATCATTAGCGATTTTTAGTAATGAGATGTTTTTTAATTTAAGTCTATTCCATTTTTTTCAGACATAGTGCTATTGCACACTTGGTAGACTACAGAATAGTGTGAACATACCTTTTGCATGCATTGGGTAACCAAAAAATCTGTGTGCAATATTCACTTTGTTGGAGTGATCCGGAAGCACACCTACAATATCCTTGAGGCGAACCTACTCCCTATATACTCGGTACTCCCTATATATTCACAAGCAATTTGTGCAACAATTTTGTTATTTTCCTTATTTATAAATCAAAACAAGATAATTACAATTTGGCCTGCAGCAATTTGCTTATCAACAACACAGCGAAACCTGGAACTGAGTACCAAGCCTGCCCTTTCCACTCAGAAAGCTTGTACCACAACAGAGAACTTAATGATAAGAGTAACTTTTTGTGGCAAACTCATAAAAATAACTTATTTTTAGCATCTCTAAGGCTTTCTTTTTACAGACTGCATGTTTAAACATAACAAATGTTTAAAATACTAGATTTTACAACAGAAACTCTGTTTTCAGTGTCCTTGGTAGCCACAAGTTTACCGTATCTTCATTCTTACTCTTTCTTTCAAAAATATATTACATTTCATTTTTGACATTTTCAGAACCTTTGTCTTGTGCAGATTAGCAATATAAAACAGTAAGTACTTATTTAGAAAATGAATATAGATTTTGTCATTTGTAACATAGCGATAATACCATGTGACTCCCCATCCCCATTGGGATTGGTGATACTTTCGCTGGGACTCCTGTAAGCCACGGTGTCATAATGAAAGAGATACTCATGCTGGCCTTCTGCTGTCAGTCTAACTATTTATATTCCTCCTTGACTTTTCATTAGCCTTATTTTGTCTTCATACACTGTAGAAACACTTCATGCATTGGAATTAAGCTGTACCACTTTACTCTTCCTCTGTGTTAATTGACTTTGGTCAAATCTGCACGTCCTGGTGTTCCTCAGAAGTTTATGTGGATAGTGGGGATAAATCTAAACCACAGGGTTGTCATAAAGATTTTAGTGTAATCATATTGATTTCTTTTGAACTAACGAGCGCTTATTGACCACTATTATTATCACGAAGCTTACTTTTAATTAAACGACATGGATAATTTTTAAATATTGTTTGGATGTATAATTTTTGAATAGTTGTTTTAAAACCTAAGCCAAGGTACAGTCTCATGTTTTGAAAACTATCTGGAAGGGAAAATGTCTAATAAAAAATAAGCATTAACTGATGATATGAACCTCTATTAGTAGTTTTTCCTCATCTCGTATGAACTTCTCAAGTAAATTATAATGGTTATTACTATATATATTTGCATATATGCATATGTGTACACGTGTGCACCTCAAGTTTCTAAGTACGAGGCATGTAATTTGCCTCCACATTTGCTGCAGAGAAATTTACTGAAAGTTTTTTCCATGGTGTAACATGGAAAATCATCAAGCCAATATTTGTTTCTTGGCACCAGCCGCCTGACTGCAAAGGCAACTATTTTTATTTTAATTGTGGTAACATCCCTCTCTTGGTATTTGTTTTGGTGTTAGGCTAATTACGACAGGCACGGCAACCCTGCGGTAGAACATCTCAGTGACTGAACACACAAAAGGCACATTTCTTGTTCATGCTACATATTGGAATGATTATTGAGTGACTCTAGAAGGCAACAGTTCTAAACTAAAACTATGCTTAGGTAAAAAATATAATGGGAGTCACTGAAAGATATAATCTTTTTTTCTATTTTTATTTCCTAACATTTTCGTTTAATTATATATTCTTTCCAAAGTATTATAATTATAAAAATGTAAAACCAGTTACTTGCTAAAGA
>NW_003852454.1:1060047-1063222 GCF_000181295.1 Otolemur garnettii
GTAGGGGTGGAAAACAATTTTATATAAATTAAGAGACTGTAGCTCAGGCAACCACCAAATACAGTTGACCACCAAGGGACTGTAACAAACTGGTCAACACATGGAGATGGTCACCAGAAGGAACCCCCTGTGCAAATATGTCCTTGTGGTTCATGTCTGGTTTGCAAAAATTAGGTCAACTTAAGGAGGTGGGCAGTTTAGAGAGATGGTCAAGAGATGGTTCTACTGTATTTGAGTTATCTAAATCTGTATTATGATGCCCATTGGCTCAAAATACTGAGTTCTTTTCTTTCCCTTCTTGTTCTTTTTTAACTTTTTTTTCTTCTCGCACCACATAACACTTACTGACAGTTCAGATAAATATCAGTGTTTTTAAACAATATCTATGCTTGATGCAATAAAGATGTTTACAAAAAGTAGTTAAGTATATCGGCTGAAATGGAGGATCTATGTTACTTACCTACTAATAAATAGTTCAAAATAGCATGAAGGAGAAGAAGAGAACTCAGTATTTTGAGCCAATGGACATCATAGTACAGAGTGAGAGACCTCCAATACAGACCTCCTGGAGGTGGGGCCAGCCCTGTCTCTCAGCGCTTCCCACAGACTGTGTGTTTGGGCCCTTAGCTGCAGGGCTGATCTACAGCTCTCAATAGTATTTAGTAGACCTCTGTTTACAGAATCTGTCTTATCATTATTCTGAAACTCAAAATTTTATGTCAGCACTTATCCTTTAAAATATCAACCTTTTCATGTGTTTTTGGTTCAAAAATGGTAGTACCTTAAGAAAAGAAAATAAATGCCCCTCACAATAGGAAGATAAAAAAAATCCATTTGACATTAAAACAAGATTCAGTGATGTGTATTTTTGTGCATCTTAGACCAGAACTGAAGATAAAGCCCGGGCAGTCTATGAATATATAAGTAATGATAGAATGTATAAAAATGTAAGCTATGATGCATTGGTCTTTTTAGATTACTTCTTCAATTGCTATAGTTAAGCCATGATCATAGAAAAATATTTCACCAAGATGAAAGGAATATAAAAATGTTTCTGGCATTATAAAAATTGGAATGGAAAAATTAGATTTTAAAGCCAAAATAAATAGCTTACATGATTAAAACGGATTTTTGTCTGTGGTAAATTTTTGGCCTGGAAATGCAAAATATTTCTTAATTCTTGAAAGTAATAATTGTGAACACTTCATAAAATGTTAGTGTGAGTGAGTGTATATAAAGCTAAGAAATGAAAGAGAACATCTTGCTTAGTGTGTCCTTAAATTTTATCCTCAGAATTCTGAATACATTTTAATGAAAATAAAATGAATGAAAATTAAAGTATCAGGATAGATTACATAAGTATATGAATTATATGTATGTATATTTAAAATACACTATTTTTCCAATCTGCATTTCAAGATGACTTCTGTCTTTTCCATTGCCTTTACATTTTGCTTTGCAGAGTTGTACAAGTTTTGTGATTTTTTTTTTTTTTTTTTTTTTTTTTTTGGCTAGGGCTGGGTTTGAACCCGCCATCTCTGGCATAGGGCTCTGGGGCTCTACCCTTTTGAGCCACAGGTGCCGCCCACAAGTTTTGTGATAAGGTAGCAATGCATTGATTTTGTTCCTGACTTTTTACATGACATTTTATTTTTTTCACATAAAGCTCTGCAACAAAACTAATGATTCTTATAACCTTCTTATAATATCCTACAAAGGCCAAAATTAACTTAATTATAGGTCTAAATATATATCAACTATTTCACTTATAGTTTATAAGTTTTATTTAAAAAATGAGCTTTGTACTGATGTTAGATTTTTTTTTTTTTAGAAGAACATATTCAGTGAGATCCAAAAGTTGTGCTTTGCATGAAATGAGAAAAAATAAACCAATGGAGTTTTGTGTACAGAAAACTGAAATGAAAGATGCATGCCTGAAGAAAACCAGTTTTGAAGTAGAGTGATCCAATTTTTATATTAAATAGCTTTCAAAGCTCACTTCTTACTACTTTGTTGGAGTATGTACTCCACTATTCCCTGTTAATCATAGACCCGGTAAAGTTTACTTTAATTCACTGCATAGTTATAAAGCCTTCATTGCATTACAGCACTGAGCTATGTGCTGAGCTATCCGAAGATAACAGAGCTCATGGACAAGTTCATTATGGATGCTGGTAATTTTCTGTAGGGTTTTCCAGAAGAGATAACACTTTCCTTGGGCCTTAAAAGAGTTGGTGGATCTTTCCCAGCAAAGAACTTTCTGAGAGTACTCTAAACTGGATGATCAACATGAACAAACGCATAGGCCGTGAGTGGCCTGCTAGAGATAGGAGAGTGGCCATCAGTTAGGTAACAATTGCAACAGTCCCCAGATGAAGTATGAAGAGAAACAGAGGAGGAAGGGAGGAAGGAGGGAGGGAGGAAATGAGATGATAGAATGGAAGGACACCGGAACACAGATGACGCCAAGTCAATGGGTAGGAATTGGACCTGGTTGAACTCTTATTAACTATATGTTTATTTTACTTATTATTATGCAATGCTATATAATCTGATAGTAAGATAAGTAAATGCGTATCTACCACACTCACTTCACATGACCTTCCTTCCAAGAGCTTCCTCTGAGGCCGACAGACTTTACTCACCAAGGGAGGCTGTGTTTGCTTAGATATGTAAGTGAGTGAATGAATGTATGAAAAAGAACACTAGAAAATCTGTTATTACTAATATATATATAATATTTAAATTCAAAATGATGTAATACAGCTAATATTTAAATTCAAAAATGGTAAAATGTGGGGGGATATACGCTTTTGTCATTCTCATTAGAAATATGACTAGAACTAGGAAAAGGAACGGGAGAGATTGAGAGTTGCCCCGTTTTTATTAGAATTGGTAGATGATAATGCTACGGACAGGACAAAGAATGGAGGGGAAGAGCAAGGGGATACAAGAGAGAGATTTCAGAGAGTCTAATTGTGCTTCACAGTTTGAATATGAAGTGCCTGCACGTCCTTACTAATGGAAATACAATTTGGTTTTGAGGTCAACCAAGTATATCAACAAGGTCATCAAAGTATGGGTGTTACACTGGTGGGAGGATGCCCAGGAAGCTGGGCTGACATGTCCTGTGTTAGAAATTTGAACAGTGAATGCAGAAGCCCATTAGGATGTC
>NW_003852454.1:1063567-1067145 GCF_000181295.1 Otolemur garnettii
AATGACCACAGACCAGTAGGGTGTTTTGTTTTCCCTTTGGTCCCATTCCAGTGAGCTAAGGGGGGCTGTCTAGCCTCCATTTGTACCTTACTGCTTAGTGCAGAGGGTTCCTAGGCACAGAAAGGCATGGGAAGTTCCTTTGGATACCATGTATCCTTTGCAAGCTTTCTTCTTTCCAGTTCAGGGGGTTGCAACGATGTTTTACATTATTAAAAACAGCAAATATGCCTCCCCCAAAGTTGCTGCTGCCATCTCCACTTGGAGGAAATTCTGTGCAATCTTACTAAAGTCACTACGAAGACTTTCCTTGTGCTTTCCCTAGCTGATAGCTGTTGCAGTAAAGCAGCTCTTAGTTTTTATATGCTCTTTTATGCTTTAATACAATTCTCCCTCTCTCTAGGACTCAGGTATGAGTCCCACAGGAGAAGGGCTGGCAGATGCCTTAAGTGCTTGACCAGAAGCTGCAGTCCATCATTCCTCCATTCAGGTCTAACTGATGGTTTTAAACCACACTCATATCCTCTGGTCACTTTTTCCTTAGCAGATATTTTTCATTCGGGGCTTCTCTGACTCCACTTGCAGACTCCCCCCTTGTGAGGCAACCCCACTTGTCCATCAGAAACACCCAGTTTAGGCTGTCAACCGGGGTAAAGGGCTGTATGAGTTATCACAGAGGGAACGGTGAAGTGAGGATGAAGTTCAAGGTGGTGCTACTCCTGCTGGTCCCTGAGTAAGGGTGGGAGGTGCAGGAGGAGGGCAGCAAAGCTTTGCTGATGATGGAAAGGAAGAGTGCACACCTCTACTTTCAAGCATATCTCAGCCACAAGAGCTGGCATAATTTTCTCTGTGCTAAAAACAACACGATAGATGTTATTGCTACAGGCACAAATGTGCAACTCACACTTGTATTGATGCACCATGATTGAAGAAGACAAAAGAAAAATCCTAGACATATGATTAAACCAGTCAGAAAAGTAAGAGATATCAATAATTACAATAGTAGTAAAGGAGATAAGGAAAATTTTGCTAAGGGACATAATTTGAAAAATTTCTGAATCATATTGAAGTTTTGCTGGTATCCTTTATTAAGAAAAAAAGGAAAAAATTTTGGAACCTTCACTACAATGATTACCCCTACATGGTTGTTTATAAATTCATGTTCTTCCAGGTCATAGATAGCTTTCAGCATTTAATAGGGAAACTAAATGGCACTGCAGTGACACACAGACGCATCTGACAGAGTGTCCATCCTGGTTAATTAATGTTCTGGCATAAAATGCACTGTAAAAATATTAAATATCATGAGAAGTAAATTAATGGAGGAGATTAAACAGATCATTTCTATAGATAATGATCAGAAAGTCTTGTAAAAATATGACTTTGTAGCTGGACCTTAACAGGTGGCCCCTGGAAATGCAGGGGGAATGGGGCACATTCAAAACAGAGGAAATCATATAGGCCGAATGGCGGAAGACAGCAAGCAATGGGCATAGAGTGTGCGACTCGTTCTTATTGGGTCAAGTGGTTTGTGAAAGAAGTTAAGAGAAAGGAGGGTGAAAATGCAGGTGGAGGCAAGTCATTGCCTACGCAAATAAGGACTTTGGGTTCTATCTGAAATAAATCCATCCATTGGGTAATTTTAAGACAAGCTGTTAGACCATCTGATCTGAGACTCTACAGAGAAGTTACTACAGATATCAAAATCCTTTCAAGTCACCCTTTTTTTTTTTTTTTTTTACCCCTATAAACAACTTCTGTGAAAGGAATAGTCACATCTGTAGAATAACCATCAAAGTAAAAGGAACTTTGATTTTCTTTCTTAAAATTTTGCCTGGTGGAAGTAAAAAAAATGTCAACCTTGTTCCAAGAAAGGAACAGTGCACCTCTGGGACCGGGAAGGCTATTGTGGTGAGTAAATAAATAACTTCACAAAGTGATCAAACATTCCTGAAGGATGGGGATTATGGCACTGGTATGTTGCTATACCTGCCTCGTATTTATTGCATTTTTGTAATGGGTGAGTTACTCGACAGCAAAGTCTGTCCTGTAAGCTGATCAGACACCGAAAGAATGACAGAAGTGAGGTGCTCTTGGCTTTGGAAGTCACTACTTAAGCAGCCCCCAAAGTTCCTACGAGTTTTTTCTTTTCTTTTTTTGTTCCTTCTTACTACTATCGGCCCTCTCCAACTATTGGCCACGTCCCATTGCTGTGGATGCAGCAAGTCCTTATGTTAGAGTGTGTCACATACTCTGGTCAATATTTACCAAGACATATTCCTTATGTTAGAGTATATCACATACTCTGGTCATTTTCTTACACACTCTCCTGGCAGGGACTGATTCTATGGGTAATATCCAGGGCTGGTTTTGTATATTTACCGAGAGTTGCAGGGTGCTGGGCTCAGTGAATCCACAGCATGGCGACTGATGAGGCCACTTCTCTTCCATGAACCTGCACTAGGTTATGGTTTCTACATTTGGTAGCAGACGTCAAAAGCAAAACTTTCTGTTAATGATAGAAAGTCACTGGGGGATGCAACAGACAAATACAAAGAAGTGTGAGCAAAGAAGCACAGAGAAAAGAGAGAGGACAGGAACAGAATGTGTGGGGGCTACATGTTGAGGGATGGGGACTCAGTGGGCATGTCTGAGCTGTGTGGACACTGCGAGGCTGGGGTAGGCAGTGGGAGCTAAAGCCCTCAGGAAGTTGACGTTATGCTCTCTGTTTTGGTTTCTAGACAAGTCTTCTGGAAAAAAAATAATGTTACCAAGGATGCAAACCTAAAAACAGCTTATATTCCAAAATGGTGTTTGTTAGATTGTTATTGGCAACTTTGCAAATCTTCACTTTGGAAAGAGTATTATGTCAGGTCTGACAATTAAGTTCAGAATCTCATCTTAGAAAAATTGATACATAACCTCATCACTAAATTAATACTACAGTTACCTTTGAACGACCCTTGGCCATTTGGTGACCATAATAATATTCGGCAATGAGGTATGTGGCATTTTTCCTAAGATAAGTGTGCTAGGAGGAAGGGGGTTCTTGGCTCCCAGTGCCAAGAATGGTCACTGGTGCCTAGCTGATCACATAGTGATCTCTAATATAAAACAGTCACCATCAACATATATTTATTGCAGAATAAAAGCAAACAAACCCTAAGGACATAAAACCACTCACTCTCTCTCTGTGAGTGGAGAAGAGAACCCAAGTCTGAAAAACACTGTTTTTTACAGGCTAAATAACTTACCAATGGTAGTTTGTCCCTTGCCCACTCACACACCCCAGATTTGGCTGTAGCCTCTCATCTTTGGGGTGACAGATTGGGGTTACGTAACAAACCTCTGACCTCACATAGGCAGGTGCATTATCTAAACCTTCCCAAAGAACCCAGGGGGGTGGAAATTTGCAGTTTAATTCTATGACAGTGGACTGGATGGGCCTATGTCAATGTAAAGTCCCTGGGGCGTCCTCACTCCCCGTTAGCACTAGGGCACGGCCCTAGAAGTAACTTTGTTCCTACTCTTGGCCCCACCAAGCCACACCTCTTAGTGTTGTCTCATTAAGGAGAGACACT
>NW_003852454.1:1067165-1068505 GCF_000181295.1 Otolemur garnettii
CGTCCCATTGCTGTGGATGCAGCAAGTCCTTATGTTAGAGTGTGTCACATACTCTGGTCAATATTTACCAAGACATATTCCTTATGTTAGAGTATGCCACATATTCTGGTCATTTTCTTACACGCTCTCCTGGCAGGGACTGATTCTATGGGTAATATCCAGGGCTGGTTTTGTATATTTACTGAGAGTTGCAGGGTGCTGTGCTCAGTGAATCCACAGCATGATGACTGATGAGGCCACTTCTCTTCCATGAACCTGCGCTAAGTTATGGATTCTACATTTGGTAGCAGACGTCAAAGGCAAAACTTTCTGTTAATGATAGAAAGTCATTGGGGGACGCAACAGACAAATACAAAGAAGTGTGAGCAAAGAAGCACAGACAAAAGAGAGAGGACAGGAACAGAATGTGTGGGGGCTACATGTGAGGGATGGGGACTCAGTGGGCGTGTCTGAGCCATGTGGACACTGCGAGGCTGGGTTGGCAGTGGGAGCTCCAGCCCTCAGGAAGTTGACATTGTGCTCTCTGTTTTGGTTTCTAGACAAGTCTTCTGGAAAAAAAATAATGTTACCAAGGATGCAAACCTAAAAACAGCTTATATTCCAAAATTGTGTTTGTTAGATTGTTATTGGCAACTTTGCAAATCTTTACTTTGGAAAGAGTATTACATCAGGTCTGACAATTAAGTTCACAATCTCATCCTAGAAAAATTGATACATAACCTCATCACTAAATTAATACTATGGTTACCTTTGAAGTACCCCCTTGGCCATTTGGTGACCATAATAATATTTGGCAATGAGGTATGTGGCATTTTTTCTAAGATGAGTCTGCTAGGAGGAAGATGTTCTGTTCAAGAATGGTCACTGGTGCCTAGCTGATCACATAGTGATCTCTAATATAAAACAGTCACCATCAACATATATTTATGGCAGAATAAAAGCATACAAACCCTAAGGACATAAACCACTCAATCTCTGTGAGTGGAGAAGAGAACCCAAGTCTGAAAAACACTCTATGGTAGTTTGTCCCTCGCCCACTCACACACCCCAGATTTGGCTGTAGCCTCTCGTCTTTGGGGTGACAGATTGGGGTTACGTAACAAACCTCTGACCTCACATAGGCAAGTGCATTCTCTAAACCTTCCCAAAGAACCCAGAGGGGTGGAAATTTGCAGTTTAATTCTATGACAGTGGACTGGATGGGCCTATGTCAGTGTAAAGTCCCTGGGGCGTCCTCACTCCCCATTAGCACTAGGGCACGGCCCTAGAAGTAACTTTGTTCCTACTCTTGGCCCCACCAAGCCACACCTCTTAGTGTTGTCTCATTAAGGAGAGACACT
>NW_003852454.1:1068748-1071584 GCF_000181295.1 Otolemur garnettii
AGCTTCCCACGGGGAGGACTTCGAAGGTGACTATAGTGATATTCAGCAATGAGGTATGTAGCACTTTTTTAAGGATGAGTTCATGAACTTAATTGTCCTACCTGGTACAGCATTGAGATTTCCCACCCTGGCTCAGCAAAGTTAACCTACTTCTAGAGTTGTATGAATGGAAAGTAATAATTTTCTATTTCAAACATGGTCTTTATGGGAAAATGTGTACTGAATTTCAGTGAAATGACATCATGACATATGTCCTCACTGTGACAGTCTCTTATGCCATTAAAACTGTCCCAGAAAGAACCAACCCAAGTGCCCGTCAACCCATGAATGGATTAGTAACTGTGATATTTGTATGCCTTGGAATACTATTCACCCATTGGAAAGATGGAGACTTTACATCTTTTGTATGAACCTGGATAGGTCCTGGAGAACATTTTCTTTAGTAAAATCACAAGGATGGAAAATCGAGTATCCAATTTACTCAATACTAATGTGAAGCCAGTAGGGGAACTAACCCATGGCCACACAAGAGGAAAACTTGATTTAATTCAAGTTTAATATCAAACTTGATAGAAATAGAACGGGGGGGCAGAAGGAGGAGAGGGAGGAGGGAGGGGATTGGAGTGCCCCACCTAATGGGCACAATGGAAGGGTGTATGGCACGCCGCCTGGTGTGGGACGCAAGGACCACAGGGACCTTACCTAATGTGTATCCTCATATTAGCTTGAAATTTAAAAAAGAAAGAAAAAATAATAAAAAAAACCAGTCCCAGAAGCTGGAAGCTTCCCACCAGCAGTTTTGGGCACGAGAATGAAAATGAGACACAGGAATATTTTTCTAGGAAAGCATTTTGTTGCTTTCTTCCCCACTGGCTTTGGAGAAATGTGCTTCGGCAGCCATTGTAGGAAATGCAGTTAGAAGTAATAGCCACAGTGGTCACTGCCAGGGACAGGTCCATGTACTTGGGAACTGAAGTATGGGTCCTACGTATCTGCTACATTATCTTGATTGGAATCTACAACCATTTAAACACTTTCCCCTATTTCCAACAGTTTCATTAAGAAAAGCTCCATAGCTTTGTCTCAGCAAAACTTTGTGAAGTGTGATTGGCCTAATTTCAGTAATGATGTTTTTTTAAGGCATACTGAGATCAGGGCTGGTTCTGATGAATACGGCACACCTCTTCCCAAACACTGCTCCTTATACACACACACATACAGACACACACACACACACAGTCTCACTTTCTGCCACCTCTTTAGCTGTCTTTAGTTTCTCTGTCAATCTATGAATTCAGTCATGGAGGAAGAATGAGCTTAATATAACCTCTTATAAGAAAGCTTTTACTTGAATAACAAAATAATCCTCAGAATCTTAGTTCTAGATCTCTTCAACCCTTATCTACAGGGCCTACTTGAACTGCAAAAGTCTAAAAGAAAGAAAAGGAAACAAATAGAGAAAGAGGACAAATAAGAAAGAATTACTTATTAGAAAAGTAATAGAATGTGAAAAATAATTATTTGTGGTGTCAAGGTTTACGTACTTATGGGGGGTTCTTTTTTTCTCAGATAGATAGCTATTTATTGAATTGGGGCCCTATTGCAGAACCCTGTTCTAGGAAGGAAGGAGTCAAAAACATGATAGAAGTAGAAATAGCTCTTACCTTCAAGATGGTTACAACATGATAGAAAAAATATAATTGTAATATATTACAAGTTATTTCTAAATAGTCAGATTTGAGAATGTGGCAGAGGCTTAGCCCGTAACCATTTTGGATAGATTTTCCTCAGGTCGTCTCACCCTCCCAGGATCAGTAGGGAAAGCTATGTTGAAAATTGCTACCTGATCCTCCCATGTCGACTGTGTCTGAAAATACTTCACACATATGAGTTTCCTCTATCAGCATGTTGCCCTTAAGCAGATTCCAAAAAGACCTCTTGATCAGAGCACCATCTCATACATTACAGGATTAATTTGTTTTACAGAAGCCACCTTCCTATTTTACCTATGAGTACTTCTTTTATTTATTTATTTATTCACTGATTTTTGAAACACAGTCTCACTCTGTCACCCTGGGAGGAGTGCTGCGGCATCATCATAGCTCACAGCAACCTCAAACTCTTGGACTTGAGCACTGGTCTTGCCTCAGCCTCTGGAATAGCTGGGAGTACAGGCAAGCACCACTATGCTCAGCTAGTTTTTTTGTTTGGGTTGAGATGTTGTCTTGCTCATGCTCAGGCTGGTCTCCGGCTCCTGAGCTTAAGCACTCAGCCTCCCAGAGTGCTAGATTTAGAACTGTGAGCCACTGTACCTCACCAACGAATGCTTTTTTTCCCCTAATGTATTTAGAATATAACTTGGTAGACAATATGATCTGACATTTGCACCTAATCCTAATTTGTTAAGCAAAAGGTTGACTAAATTATATAACATGTAGGTGCGATGGGTAACAGATAGAGAAAAAATCATTACCTCTCCTACAAGAGCCACAACCTCTTCATTATCTAAATAATTCCAGTGAGTGACTTTTGCTTTAAGTTATTTAGATAATTACACCTTTTCAAACCTGACCACAATGGACTGCTAACCTATAAGCCCTAAAGATTAGATTGCATCTGAAATAATAGCCAAGATTATTGTTTAGTTTAGCTCTACTTTAACTCAGAGATAGTATTGCTTCATTATGTTTGTTAATGGTCTCCTAATCCTTCATATCTTATTATGATCTACAGCAACCTTTTCCCTCTCTTTGTTTATGTCAGTTTACAAAGTCTGTAGGAAAGGAAATCTAATGAATTGATGCTTGCGATAGTTGTTGGTCTTAAATAATTAAGG
>NW_003852454.1:1071959-1073362 GCF_000181295.1 Otolemur garnettii
ACTTAAAGTTATAGAGAGTTCTAGAAGAAATTCCTCTTAAGGAAAGAAGTGAAACTATGAGAAGAGAAAGGACACACAGAATTCCAGTTGCAACTAAAATAAGCAGACCCTTATTTTTCCCTTTTCTCTGCTCTTATTATTAAATAGGAGCCATCACTATTGTTAGGTAATTGCACCAGAAAAGCCCCTTCCCCAGAAAGCCCCTTCCTGCTCTCAACAGGCCAAGACTAGCTGTCTCACTCTTTAAGTTACAGCTCCTTTCCAAGCACAGGGAGTTGTCCTCTGAACAACAGGGAGTTGCCTGCTAGACATCTCCTTATCTCTCAGTTGCAAAACTCACCTCATCTCCCTGTCCCAATTACCCGCTGAAAATTTTCAACTTATGGCCTGCCCCTAACAGCTCTTCCCACCAGAGCAGTAGCTCCTGCTTGGCTATTCTCCCATCCCCTTACCATTCTGAGACTTCCCCTAACTAAACCTGTATAAGGGTGTGCTTTTCTTTTAGTCCCTCCTCCTCTTCTCTCTCTCCTCCTTTTTCTCCTCCTCTCTCCCCTCTTCTCTTTTCTCTCCTCCTTGGTGCTGCTCTGCAGCCTCCCTCCCTCACCAATAAAGACCTTTCATACAAGCCTTGGTGGTCTGTGAGATCTCTGCCGGTCGAGTGCCGCCCTTTCAATTATAATTTGAAAATATTTGTTTAAAAATCAAATGGGACTTATTTATGCCAGAAGCGTAAATTAAACAAGCATGCATTCAAATAAAACTTGTTATTGTAATCATCCACGGAAATAGGTTTTGTTCTAAAAGGTCTGACAATTAAGTTGGTGAACTCATTCTAGAAAAAGTGCTGCATGGGGTTCTCAGCTTCTCTCCTCCATGAGAAGGAACCACTTCCAGCTCTCTTTGGAAGTGCTCTAAACTTTCTTTTTGTTTTTCTTAAATAATATCTCTTTTTGTTACCCTCAAAAAAAAAAAAAAGAAAAGAGAAAAAGAAAAAGTGCTACATTCCTTGTTATCAAATATCATTATGGTCCCCTTTAAAGTACTTATTCCCCCGGAAGGTCGGCACTGACGCCAGCACCTACTCCACCTTTCAAAGCACATTTTCTAGGGTGAGTTCATGAACTTAATTGTCAGAACATCTGACGGGCGTTCCAGAAAAAGAAATCCCAAATTTGCTTTGAAGGGGGAAAAGGCACTGGAGCTGGTGCTTTGGGAAATACTTTGAAGATGACTGGGATGAAATTCAGCAATAAGGCATTTTTTCTAGGATGAATTCACAAACTTACTTGTCTGACCTCATATTTTAGATGTCTGAAACCAGTATGCTATGAAAAAAGAATTAGAAATTAAAGATTTAAGCAAGTAAACAGTAGAGATGCAGTCAGTGGCTGAGGTTGAACTGA
>NW_003852454.1:1073382-1096384 GCF_000181295.1 Otolemur garnettii
TGTCTGAAACCAGTATGCTATGAAAAAAGAATTAGAAATTAAAGATTTAAGCAAGTAAACAGTAGAGATGCAGTCAGTGGCTGAGGTTGAACTGAACATTAACTGTGCCAGTTACATGCATTTTTCTTTTAGTTTTCATGGAAACTCACTGGAATAGATACAGTCCCCATTTAACAGATAATAAGATTATCCAAAGAGTTTAAATGACTGGTTGGAAATTAGGATCCAACCAGTTTATTCTCCAATAAAGAATCCAAAATAAATCAAATTTGAAAAATGTTCAAATATACAACATTCAGTGTTCAAGTTGACAGGTCAAATCTCTATAAAATGTAGTTAAATAAATTATGATCAAATTGAAAACTGCATTAAATTAAATATAGAACAATAATTAATAATGAATAAACATGCACTTAAAATGTTAAATCGGAAAGAGCAGATTGCACACTGCAAGCATAATGATTCTGTTTTTGAGAATGTGCTTGTGTGTAACACTAGCAGAGATTAAGTTCAGCTGCATATAACAGAATGTTACAAATAGCTCTGGCTTAAGTAAAGTCGAGTAATTTCTCTTTTATGTTAAATGAAATCCAGAGGTGGTCATTCCAGGGCATGGGGAAGTGATTATCTGTTTCTTGCACCTTGATAACACTTATCTTCCAACCTTGGGATCGTGCTGCCATCTATAATTACTGTGGAGGTCCAGACGTTGTGACCACATTCTGGATGGCAGAAGGGAGGCAAGAGCCATCTGACCCCTGCTAGGGAACCTGTCCAGAATCAACCTCCAAAGGACTTTTACTCATTATTCATTGGCCAAGAACTTAAATATATCAGCACACTTAGTTGCAAGAGATTCTAGGAGCAATAAATACAGCCTGCACCTAGACGTGTTGCTGCCCTGAGGCTCATTCTTGAATGGCCAACTGGCAGTCTCTATCATGGCATGTTTGCATGGAACGAACAATGATTTTCAAAAACACACGTACTCACATATACACACAAACCATATGTGGTATATGGTATATATTATAATTACATTTTCTAAGTGCATATCCATCTACTTAGAAATGTTTAATTGGGTCATTCTTGCTATTTAATGTATATAATAGTGCTTACTTATAAGTGAAGCATATGTTTCTTTTTTTACCCATAATTAAAAAAAATTATTTTGTGTATGTATACTTTTCAAAATGACATGTTTAAAAAACAAATAATTCTGAAAAAGTACTTCATTCACTTATTACTTTTCTCCAAATAACAGTTCTAGTTTTATTTATTATTATTATTTTGCTGTTTTTGGCCAGGGCTGGGTTTGAACCCGCCACCTCTGGCATATGGAATTGGCGCCCTATCCTTTTGAGCCACAGGTGCTGCCCCAACACTTCTAGTTTTAATCAATCACTGGTTTTCATCAATTTTCTCTCTCTCAACATATATATATATATAAAAAATACATATATACAACATATATATATATATATATATAACATTATGGCATTGTTTTCAAGTTTTGTTAACATCCAGATATTTTATATCAGAGGTCCTCAAACTTTTTAAACAGGGGGCCAGTTCACTGTCCATCAGACCATTGGAGGGCCGGACTGCGGGTCCTGGGAAAAGTCAGCAGCTGCTAAGCAGGACAGGCAGTGGCGGCAAAAACACCTGGCCAGCTTGATAAATGTCCTGGGCAGGCCACATATTGCCCGTGGGCCGTAGTTTGAGGACGCCTGTTTTATATGATAGGAAATTGGAAATGGATTCAAAACGTTCTGTTGGTAATAATTTGGAATTACTTCTTTTTCATGGTCTGAAAGTGGTGTGTTTGCTTTGTACTATTTCTAAACCAAGAAACATGAAGATCATGAGAATGTACTTGCTGTTTAGTTGAGGATCTGATATCCAACTCAACATCTTTATACACTTTGTATATAACTTGGCTCCTTATAAATCACCGTGCTAGGAAATGACCCCTAGCATAATTAACACGAAGCCACAGGCAATCCTCAAACAGAGTCATTTTGTAACTTTCTCAAAATCTCCAATGATAAATGCCATCATTTCCTTGAGAGTAAGGAACTCTTGTTCATGAATATGTCTGAAGTTTAGAGAACTGGATCACAAATGTCTAAGCTAACTAGTGATAGTCCACAATTAAACAGGCAAAAGTCACAGATGTATGATTTTTAAGCTCTTTGTTGGTGCTGTTCTTCAGAGTTTTAAATTTTCTTAGCTTGCTCTTCATAACTATATCCTCATTGGAAGTGCTCTTCTGAAAAGTGAAACTAAAACTTTGGGTGGAGGTAATAGTTTTAAAGTCAAAGTCTATCTTTTAGTTCATTAGTTCATTAAATTAGGAAATTAAAAGTAGAGGAAACTGACATGGGAATTGGGGCATACTATAGAGTTCCTCTCAAAGCTAAACATGAAAGTAAAACTGTGTCAAAATTGTAATTAGGATTTGTCCTTGAATTGTCCTTGTTAATAGAAGTGGAACAGTGGAAAGTACTGCATAGAGGCATTGCCTAGACACTGAGTTTCATAGCCAATAAATCCCAGCCACCTTAGTGGAATATAATTAAGAAGAGGGGCTCTAATCTCTGCGGTTTAGAAAAGAAAGCAGAGCATATCATGTTATACGTTTCTAACTATGTTGGCTTTTCTGTCTTCAGACTTTCCGCATTCCAGTTTATCACTTCTTTTTTTGTTAAAGGGAAATAAAATCCCCACAATTTCTTGAGAACATGTATTAGAAAGAACAAAGGGAGGGAGTTTATTTGTACAAAAGCCAATGATGTGGGTATGTTATAAAGTAAGAAGCAAATGTTTAAAGATGATAAAGAGCTTGAAAGGTATGTGATTCCCTAGATTACAGCCAGAGGTGTCCATGGAGGTTTTCTTTGTTTATTTTTTATACTTCCTCTAATTCTACTATATGACAGAGTATTTTCTTTATCTCCATCATGTCTTTTTTCAACTTTTAGTTATACCATTGTGACCTTTCTCAAAAGGCACAATCTTCCCCCTAAAATATGTTACAATCAAGTTTTACTAGATAGGTAGGGATAGTTTTAATTTAAGGACAGAGAAATGGGTCTTTGGATATTTTATAGGCTTGCATCTTGAGCTATTGGCATTTTGTCAACAGATAAAGAGGACCCAGTAAGCAGCGGGCAGAGCTAATGTTTCCATGCCACCCTCTTTCATAAACAGAATAAAGAGAATCCTTAACCCCTGAATTTACCATGCTCATTTTTGGGGTTCCATTTTCATTGCAAATATATGAAAATCTCTTTATTTCAACCCATCTTTCTTAAGCCTGAAAAATAATTTATTGTATATTTCTGTGTGTTTTATAAGAAGAGGGCACATACTGACTCAATGCACCAATTTGTAAGAATTCAAACTCCTAGGCCATTAGGATTTCTTTAACTTATTGGTCATTACAGAAGCACCAAGTCTGTTATCATTAATTTCTATCATTTTCTTTCAGTATTCTATCTCCAGATTTAATTCTTATTACAACCAATAATTGCTATCATGGTTTTTATGTAGTCACTAATATCTTACTTTTATTTCTAAAATATTTTCTTAGAAACCTAAATCTTGGTGGATATAGCTCAATATTTATTCATATTGACTATGCATCTATAAAGCTATAATCTAAATCAACTATTGATTGTGCTGTGTACATCTACAGTGCAAATAACCGTTTTAAAAAATCATATTGTTTCTTCCTGTCTAAAACGTGCCTTGGTCAGTAATTGATATAAAGAAACCCCAAGTGCATACAATCCGATAAGGTAACCTCAGTACTGAAAGTCCTTATGCTTCTTTAATAAATTGTATGGTTAACATTTCCTTTAACATAATAGAGGCTTTCTCCTCCTCTGTAATTCATCTCCCTTTTACTGTCCTTGCATCTACATATTGACGATTTCTGTGAATTCTCTTCCCAGGTTTCCTACAAGGAAGTTAAACTCATTTCTAATGTATTGTACATCAATCCCCAAATTCCTAGTATTTCCATAAAATGAAAAAGGAAACATAAACCAAAATCATGATACTTTCAGTAGAAACAACTTAACCACCTACATGTATAGGTGACAACTCCCACAATAATGATTACATGAACCCATAAAATACTAGCACTTCTTACCCTGACTGAAAATGATTGCTATGTCCTTGGGGTAAGTCACTCCTTTTTTTTTTTTTTTTTGGATGTAGTTTTCCTACAAAATACTAGAAAGAAATTATCCACAACGGAAGACATAAATCTCTCAGGTTATATTAGGATCACAAGTATGTGCTTGTGCATTGCAATGTTTTAAATTTGAATCGGTTGGGAGATCTTTTATTAATATTTTGCCAACATATCCTGGATCCAACAACTGGCTGTGTCTGAGTAAGGGCCGTTCTTAAGAAAATGCACCTGCTTTGGTTCTCCAGAGCCCATGTGATTCTCTTTTGCCTACTGCACACTGAAAGCAATTATATGTTGCTGGTTAATATGTAATTCCTATTTTAGTAAAAACCCCTGACCTTGGTCCCTGGCCTAGAATGATCACTAAGGGTACATCTAGGCATGATATCTATAGTTCTTCATGCAATGAATCCTTAAGGCATCTTTGCCTCTACCTTTGTCCCAGAGCTTGCCTAGCGAGCTCTGTCCTACATAGAACATGTCCTATATAGAATATGTGCTGTTCTGTCTTCTGAAGGTCTTTGTAGGGAACTGAGTTGGCTGCTTTAGTGTCTGCATACTCTTAAAAACCTACAAATCCAGAAAAGTTCTACTTTCGTCTAAGAAGACATTTCAAAATATTCCGTTTTAGTAAAGTGATTCATTATTAAGTCAGGACTCGCTTCATCAGATTAGTATCTACTTTCAAATGCCTTTCTTGTTTACGTGTTAGAAGCTTTGTTCTCCGAGACTGGAGTCAAAGTTTATTTTTTCTTTGTTAAATGATAGCATGAAAATCATGAAGGGATTCAAAACACATGCACATAGCCACACACATGAGCCAATCATTCAATATAGTCTGTATGTTTGAATTCAAGTAATTAGGAGTTATATTTTGTATTTGAAATGGAGAATGGGTCTTAATTCACAAAGAGAAAATGGAAAGTAGTCAAAAATGATTTTCATGCTTTCAATAGAATTATACACTAAAGAAAGTGTATCTACCAAGGAAATTATATTGAAAACTTAAATGATGGGGTTTTTCGAGAGTGTGAATGGATAGCTGTTATTTATCTTAACACATTGTAATTTGGTGGTCATATTGTGATGATCCAACAAATTAAATGTATCAATCAATTTTCCCTCAAATAAGGCTGCACAACCAATGATGTAAAACCTCAGGGACCAACACCAACAACATTTACCTATCACTGAAATGCCCGTATGTTTGTTGCTATTGCTTTGCTTTTAGGCTATTGGTTGGTTTCAGAATTCTCTGTTACGTTTATGCTGGGTTGCATACTCACCTTGGAAATAATATTTACACACCACATATGTGCATATCTAAAGCTGACTAGATATGATTAATTGTATCAACTCCCATGGCAATAGTCATGAAAAGTCAGCACATCAAGCTTAAAGTCGATGAAGTATACACACATTGAGACTAGACCACAATGGACCATTTCAATTTGGGGAAAGAAGGAAGAATTGTGAACAAGGAATACTGTGGTCACATGGGATATGCTTGATAATGTTTTCCATCATTTTGGATACTGCACATAACAAATTCAAAATATAGTTTGAGAAAGAAAGTAGACAAAGTACAATTCCTTGTACTTTGGAATCTGTTTACACAGATGGTGCTATTTCAATTCTGTAAGCTATTTAATGTGAATTGATATGTTATCTTTGCTTTGAAATGTAAAGATTTTTTTTTTTTACATAACATATATGAAAAGTGAATGCCAAATCCTGGGTTGTGCAATAAGACATACAAAGAAATGGTCATAAGATAATGAATTTAGAAAAACACAATTTCGTAATAGATTTTATCGAGTGCCAAAGGTTTCCACTTACACACTGAAAAAAATAGTGAAGCCTTTTTTCATATTGCTGTGTGGCATGAATTGCTGTTTTCATAACCTGCTGTAGATCAGTTATGTTTGAGGAATGTCAGTGTCAGTCTCAATTCACTATAAAATGGTGCTTTAAGATTTTTAGGTCCAACTGGGGCCAGGAATAAAGGACTGAGGAAGCCCCATCCACACATCATTAAATGTTAAATAAATGATGCTGATAATAAGTGCTACAATTGTTAAGAAAAGAAAGGAGCTAATTTTGGTTAAAATAACAATACCGGATCTCTGTAAGGAGGATGAGGTAGCCCTTGGATTTTATACTGGTATTTCAAAAAACATTGACAGGAAAAAGTAATTTAATTGTTATTTTGGTGTGGCCATCAGCAACACATGTTTTAGAGACTGAAATAGATGAGGGATGTTAGGCCTAGGGATTCATTTTGAGAATAACGTGAGATAAACACAAGCAATAGATCACATTTTATGCAGGGATGTGAACTCCACATTTTAACTTTTATCCCTCAGACAATTGGGAGTTCCTTTGTTTCTGATTTGGAAGCTGGAATGATAAGTGTTCAAGAAGGTGTATTTGATATGAACGATGGTCATCTAACTGCGATTGTACTTTTCCATGTTTCTTTTAGATTTTTTGATAAGAATTTTATCATACCTTTCCTGGGACTTGTTTGCACTTTAACATGAGTTGAGTAGTTCTTTATCTCGAGTGTAGTAACTAGGATACTCTTAAGACAGGTGTCTGTGGAGACACGATATATCCATCTCATAGGTCATAGCTCTATCCTAAGAATTTTATTTGTTTTTAGAAGCATTATTCCAGGTATTCCCTATGCTGATGTTGAATCTATCTTGAACAGTTTTAGCTAGAAAGGTTAGTGTCCAGACTGATTTTTATCCTTGTCTGTGGTGTTAATGGTTCTGAGGACTGTGCCAATGAGCTTCAGATTTGAGAATGGTAACATTTTTTCTTGCACTAAAAAATTAATTAATGGATGAAAATTTTGAAGGACTCAATCACACAAAATATTCATAGTGACCCTACAGTGAAAAATAGCGGCAGATTTTTTGATTCTCATAAGGTATTTTGCAGCAGCATAAAGAAAATTCCTTCTGTTGTTTATCCCTTTTGGGGGGTAGATAAATTACGTTGTATTTTTGAGGTACTAGTTTTTGTTTTATTATAGTCCAAAACATGCTGGTCACTCTGACCTCGGGGAACAGCTGAATGAGCCTGTTCCACCTCCAGTCCCATAGGGATTTTCCAGCTGAGAAACATCTGAGGTGCCTCACGTCCTCCTGGTAAATCTTGGCTCTAGAATCTGTAAATTACCAGCATTTGTACAGTGGAGCAAATTGAGTGATATTTGGAGGATTTTTCTGTATGTCCTCGATTGTCCTCTTAGAAGCACGTTTTCTGTGCGATGTCTCTCAGTGCCTACATCAGAGATGGATCTAAGGCTGTGGTCTCAGGGATCGGCTTGATTCTGGGGGAGGGGGCATGGAATTCAGCTTAACGCATTTCCAATGTGCAAACATACCTGCAGTGTATGTCAAAAGCAACTACAGAACATTTTGCCTCTGTGTCCTGAGAGATAATCTTTGAAGAACTTTGTAACTTCACAGTCAGGAGTATTTTAGGGCTGCAGAGACTTGTGTTTCAGATAGAAATAGACTATATATTTGCAAGTATCATTACATTTAAAAGTGATTTCTTCAAGCAAATAAGTGGTCAAATGTTTGAAAGGGGGGCACCTTCATTATCTACAAGTGCATTTCCACAGCACTTCTCTCCTTCTCTCTCCCCTTTCTCTCTCTCTTTCCCGGTCACCCTTTCTTGCCTGACTTCGTCTTCTAATCTTACCACAGTTGCTTTTCCCTGACTTTTCCTTTCTCAGGGCATTTGTTCATGCATTTCCTTTGCCTTGCATGCTTTTATAAAATCCTATAGTTAAATATAATTATTGAACCACTATAAAGTTGAACCATTTTCAAAATTCATCTCAATCCACATATCCTTTAAGAAGTTTTTCCAAAGATTCTACCAGATTTAACTTCACGTCTCCATATTTGCCATATCTGAAGCTTTTTAAAATTGTGGTTTCCTTCTTTGTCTTTTATAAAGATAATTTATGTGTCTCTTCATGTCCCACTCATTGGCACAGAGATTTACACTTAGCTGGCACTGAATGGATATTGAAACTGAATCTTTATTATGTGTCAGTTTCCAATTGCTTTGTGGCTTTAACCAACCTCATTGCTGTTGTTTAATAAGAAGTCTCTCTCAAAGCCCTCACATGCTTTAATGTTGCTAAAGATGCCTCAGTCATTGTTGTAACTTCCATTTACTGAGTTTCAATTAATGTCCCAGTCTCACCGCTGGTTGCTTTGCACTTTATATGACTCGTGTCATTTGGTCCTCAGAATAACACACCAGAATAGGTGAGCAATGCTGTCTCCAATTTATCAGGGAAAGAAAGTTATGAGTTAGAGGCTAATTTACTTCCTAATGTTTTAAAAGCCAGAAAGTGACAGGAACAAGATTGAAACTCAGAAAATTCTGATTTGAAAGCTTCATCAGTTTCTGCAAAACCTGAACCATTTAATGAATGAAGGAATATGACTTTCAGCAGGACAAAGAAAACACCATGTGATTTTCTAAACTATGATGCATTAATTCTTTTCAACAAATACTTGAGTAAGTGCACTATGCTTAGTAATTCTGTGAATCGTGACTTTGGGCTTTTTTGCACAATAGCTTCATGGCCCCTGGAAAGACAGATACTGGCACAGTGTTCAGAAATCAATGAGAGACAAAGATGTTAGTGGATGCATGGAGTGGGAGAGAGGGGGTGGGTCTGTTTAGTATATATTTAGGAGATTTATCATGACTTCTATGCTATGGGCATTTAAAATTATATTTTCCTGATAATCTTTAATTTTGATCTTATTGCACTTTCTTCCAATATCATACCAAGACACTTTATCTTTATAACTGCTAGACAAGTACCCAGTGTTTTTATGAAGCAGAAGCTCAACAGGTGTTATTTGGGAGAAAGTGTTAGTGATTTAAAGCACAAGATTTTAAAAAGCTCAAGATTATATATTAAAAATAGTGGAAGCTACCTTTTATTGAGTTTCCATTAAAACATGCCAGGGCACCAGGAGTAAGAACACAGGGAACCTTTATTAGTCATTGATTGTAACATAATAAATTACTCCCCAAAATGTACGGCTTAAAACTACACTTACTTATCTCACAGTGTATTGATTCAGAATCCAGTACCTCTGATTTAAAATTTTGAATGAGGTTGTAGACCAGCTATAGGCAGGGGCTATAGTCTCAACAATGGGCTTGACTAGGGGAGCATCTGCTTGTAGGCTCCCTTGATGGTCTCAGTTCCTTTCTGACGTAGTCCAGAGCTCTCTTTTACTTGCTTGCCATGCAGATGACACCACAGGACTTCATGACTTGGCATCTAGTTTCCGTAGGGTGATCAGTCTGAGAAAGAATTTGTGTCCAAGATAGAAGCCAGTCTTTTTAGGAACTAAGTTGAAAGTGACATTCCATCATTCTGTCATATTCTATTAATCGGTTTGTAGCAAGGGGCAGGGTCCAGCCTACCTTCAGGAGAAGAAGATTATAGAAAGACATAAATACCAGCAGAAGGATTTGGCGGGGAGGGAGCTCTCTTAGCAGCTGCCAACCACAGTACTTGAACTACCCTTCTTTCTACTCATTGTCGCATTTATCTCCAATTTGCTCTTGAGGTATCTTTCTGGAGAGTGGCCATAAACTCTAGCCCTTTCCTGATGGCACTCTTGGTGAAGTGGCTATGGACTTTTATGGGACACTTTTAAGCTAAATGTCCAACCTGTGACCAGTTGTCCATCTCACAGAGAACTTCTTTCTACTGGCAGACATCTCTGGTTCTTGTCTGATCTGTGTCCATTTTATTCCTCCCAAGATCGCTACTCTCTAGGAGAGCTTCAGCTGGGAGACAAATGGGGTCTGAGCATATTGGTCCTGTGAGACACAGAGCAGGCAGCCCAACAAAACATGAACTAAGAGGAGCAGTTTTAACTAACAGGTCCTGAGAGAAGAGGGGAGGGGAGAGGGTGGCGGGAAGGTTGCAGGGACAATGCAGAGAGGGGGAACCAGAACAAGAGAAGACTTGTGGGATCGAGCCTCTATAGAGTGATGTGAGTGATTTCCTTTAGGCTTTCCCAGGGAAGTGTAGATCGGCTAGGTTAGAGAACATTTGCATGAAAAGGGACACTTACTCACCTGAGTCTGGCCTTGACATTAGGTTTTATGGTCAGGACCTGTGGGGTGTGTGGGGCTGAGGCACAGCAGACCATCTAGCTGTGGGGAGAGGAGGCTTATCCAGGTCAGTTGTGACAAAGCATGACTTAGGTCACAACTTATGTCAGGCTTGAAGTAGATGCTGAGACAACAACTATATTCTTCCATTCATGACTTTTTCCCTAATTGTTTTGTAGAAATCTGACAAGCACAGAGAGAAGCAGCAGTGGACATACTGGGTTTCCCTGAACAGCTCTGATGTCTTTTGAAAAAACTTATTCAGCTAAATGACAACTTCAAAACCTACCTGAAAGCTAAAATATAAGTTGGAAAACAAGAGAAGGTTTGAATAACTCATAGGTGAAAAACTTTTAAGTAGGAAAATAGTTTTAAAAAATAGAAAAAGGTTTTAATTCTAATTTGATGACTCCAGTGAAATAACTTAAGATGTTTTTCATTAAAATTTGGCACATAGTTTCAAAAAATGTAAATGTGAACATTCGCCATAGGTATTCTAATCAGGGAAGATGAAATTGGCAGCATTTTAAAAATTTCCCAAGAGTTTCGTTTGTGTTAAGGAAAATATTTCTTATTTAATCAAACATGTACCAGATACCATCTTAATAATTCTTTTCAAATTTTAACGACATATAAGCATACGTACGCAACAAACTAAGAATAGCCATGTGCTCTTCTGGAAACAATCTCTTAATGATGACATGTATCTTTTAAGTACTTACATCATAAAACTGAACAAATAAGCTTCTCACATAAACTTATGTTACTCTTATCCAGCTAGTATTGTTATAAACCATTCTTTGGATAACCTTAATCTTCCTGTGTGTGGCGTTTGTGAAACTAATCCCCCATCAGCCTTTCGAACACGAGAAAGAACTATTAGATGAAGTACGAAAAATCTGGATTAGCATGCTAATAAATATGTTTAGATTAACCAAAGTATTGGCCTGTGTTCCTATTGTCTAAAACAGGACATTTCTGTATTTACTTGGGAAAAAAAATCTTGTCCGTGTAGCTTGGTGACATACAACAACGAAACAGAAAAGCTAGAATGTATGAATTCCTGAGAGACTAATGTATCAAATTTACACTAAATTGGAACCACTCTTTACCTTAAGCCACTGGAAAGGAAAAGAGAACAGTATTAAGCTTAGTGGTAAATTTTGAATTTTTAGGGGAAAAATATTATTCACATCAGGTTCTTCTTCAACACAAAGGAGTTTGTGGATATAATTCAAGTAGTTGTTCCAAGTAACCTGCTGACAAAACATCAGCAGTTAAAACCTCTAGTTTCCTTTTCCTTTATGTACTATTTTAACGGCTAATAGAAATGCTGGTGCTGCCCCATTCCCATCCCTACACATCTGCGCTGGTCACAATGCTGCTTTGCACTGAATGGAAGGGGCTGGGCTACTCGGGCGGAGAAGCAGGGTGTTGAAACCTATCTATGGATGTGAAATGCTTCATAATACAAATTCTTCCTTAATTCAGGTACTTACTGTGATTGTGGTAGACAAGGAAACACCTGTTGCATTTGCCCTGAGCTGCTGCGCTCTGCTGGAGCAGAAGGCTGGCTGTGCTCTGACTTACTTTTATTGCTTAGGTTTATTTGGTAAAATTAGCAAACAAAACTTTTATTAGAAGCAATTTTTTGTTTTATGTATGATGTCGTTTCAAGAATAGATGAGACAGAGACAGAGAAACAAAAAATGTGCATTAATTCTGTCTTTTCCTGGGAGTTATGGTCAATGTTCATTTTTGCCCCGTCGATGTTCAAGTTTGGAGTACCCTTTTTTCCTAAACGACAGAGTATGTTTTCAGCTTTATTCCTTGATTCATTGGCTCAGAATGTGTACTTCTGTGTTTCCTTAGTATTATCCTGCAAGACCAAGACTATTTGTATTTTTTTTCATAGTTAATTGAGACCAATTGCTTTTAAGGAGTTCTCACAAATAGGTAGCATTTATAACTGCCATTTAGTCTAAAACATCTAGAGATTTGCAACAATGTTTTTTAAATCATTAAAATTTACTATTTTGGTTCTGCAGCTCAGTAGCAACATTTATTCTGAGTAGTATTGAATTTGGAATATGAAGCCAATTTAGAGTTTCCCCAGACTGTTTTAGTGGAAATTAGTGCCATGTTCTTTTAATGGGATTCCATAGCAGAGTAAATTTGTGGATTACAGAGTTAAGCCACTCTTGGGTGTCCTCTGGAAGACATCTCGGAGCCTTCAGTGGCCTAAAATGCTCATGCACCCACGTCTTGGAGGGTAGTGCAGTATAGGTCACCTGCTTGGAACGAGCAGACAGCTTCTGCCTCCCACCGTGAAGCATCCCGAGGAATCACTTTGGAGCGTGTACCACTTTACAAACCCCTTGTCCTAGTTATAGTCTACATCATTCTTGTGTTTGAACAATGCTTCTATTTTGTAAATGATATGACTGTGTTTGGAAACACAGCCTGATTGTTTTATTAATACCTATCCATTTTGAAATCTGAATTCAAACTTCATTCTTATGAACACTGTTGCTTCCTAGTAAGGTTTTTTAAATACTAAAATCTGTGGAATTAGCCCAACTGTGAGAGTAAAATTGCTATATTGACATCATCTCTCTTTTTCCCTGATGAATTTTTAGATGGACTTGGAGATCTGGTTTGCTGTTGCTCTAATGATATGGCCACAGTGCCTTTCCCTGCGTATTTTCCTTTTGTTTAATCTATAGAGAAATTCTGATATCCTCCAGAGCCCTGATGGGAAGAATTGTGCAGTGTATCCACTGCCAAAAGATCTAATAAAAAATTTACACAGCAGAGGCTTTGATTAAATGAATTATTCATTGACAACTATCCATCAGGGAATTAGAAGTTTATGGCAACATGAGCTGTGGAAAATAGAAAGAAAAATTACCCATCACCAACTTTTCAAATGGGAAAATCAGAAACTCAGATTGAATTTGAATTTAACTCATGCGCATAGATAGACACTATGCAAAATATTGACAGAGACTACAAACCCTTTACGCAGCTCATTATTTGATAAACATATAATTGGCTGCTAATTACCTGTTGTAGCACCTTTCTTTTTTTCTCATCTTTTTCTTCCATCGTTAAGCATAATAATAAGTGTAGAACAGACATGGAATGGTTTCTAACTTTAGAATTCTTTTATAAGATCTCTTGTGCTTGGTACCTCTGGCAGGGTTCAATTCCCAGAATAGAATCCTATTTTGTTTTCCTTTATATTAGAAACAGTCCGCTGCATCTTGACAAGGTGTTATGAACCAAAGAGGAAAGGTCAATGATTTAAATCAGCTTTAGTAAAAGCATATATGGAAGTTGCTTCTTGGCTTTCTGAAATGAATTTTAACAGCCACCTGTAATTGAAAGCACTTCATGCAGGGCACTTCACAAAATGGACATTCAAAAACTCAGGTTGACCTGTACTGAAGAAGTGGAATTGCTTTGTGCCTTTGAGAAGTACTCTGGGATAAATTATGCCCCCGTCTGTACTGAGTTTTCTGATTCAATGATAATCTCGTCTATCTCTTTATCTCTCACGAGCTAGCCAGCTATCTAGGGTGTGTACACACACACATACTCAAATCCGTTGATGCACACTAATAAGTAATTGCTATGGCCTCCACACAGGAGGGTATAGGGTATAGGATTTCATACACATTTCACGAAAATCAGTGTAATAACAGTGTTAGTGATATTTCATATACAAGCAAAACAGGTTCAAAGAGTTGAAGGGGTTTTTCTAAGTTCACATATTAAGAGAAAAAGTTGCTACATAAATCACTTAGCAACAAAAACAAGCCTCTCTTCTTTTTCTGGATACTATATAAAAATTATGTAGAGTTTTTTTATGAGAACATTTCCTTGGTTTTCATCACATTCTGGCATGTTTCATCTCTTGGTGGCAGAGACTTGTTTCTTAAATCTCACCTAGAGGTGAATCATGAATTGGACGTCTTTGTCTCTCTCCTTAATGGCCATGGGAAGAAGCCGATGACAGCTCTGCTTCTCTCCTGGCTTTTAGCAGAGTTACCGATAATAAGAAAACCCTTTAATGACAGGCTGCTAATTGGAGAAGAGGGACTAGAGATACAATGAATCTAAACAATAGAAATTTGGGACAATCACCTTTTAAGAAATGCAGAGTTCACTCAGGTGTCTAATGAATTCTGTCACTTGTATCAGTCAAGACGATAATTTATAAACGGCCTGTGGAGAATCATAGGCCAGAATATATTCTTTTCTCTGAAAAGCAGAAAACACATATTGAGCTAATTTTCCCTGCATTTTTATTTAAAAAGTGAAAGGAGACAGTTTTATAATTCCATAACAGAGGATTTTTTTTCTAAATGTGGCCTGCCTCTAAAAGTCTAAAACCACTCATACTAGTGAGGGAACAAAGCTAAGTTGAGCATCTGATGGGAGACTGTCACCAGAGTTGGTACATTAGTGAGAGAGGGGACATTACTTCAGAGGAAATTAATGATGCCATTTATATCCTGGTGTTCTGAGGTACAGCCCCCATTTAGATGGATTACTCTGGGAATTCTCTAAGATATTCAGTGAGACACAGTCACCTTTATTGGTAGCACTATAAAGGCAAGCATGAGAGATTTTGGCAAGATCATCTTTTTAGAGACACATTTATCATTTTCTTTTTTTCCCTTTTTATTAAGTAGGTGCTAATACTATTTATGATTCACTGCTGTTCTATTCCCAGGATTGCATTAATAGGATAATTTTCATAAAGCTTTTGGCTAAGAACTCCCACTCTTCACCTATGGCCCTTTATTTCTAGGCTGATCCAGGTGATATTTCAGCATAAAAGTACATGCCAGAAAAGGTTTAGTTTAAGTTTTTTAAAGTATTTCTTTTTTTGTTTTGCCAAAGAGTTTATAACCTGAACTTCTTGATGAATTTCAGTAAGATTAAAAAGTACAAATCTTATAAATAATAATAATCTCTATCTAAAATAGGCATAGTTTTTACAATTTCATAGTTTTCATAATAGAACACAACTTAAGAAAAATCAAGAAAGAAATTCCTAAAGAAATCTATTTCCGTTGTTCGTCTTTGTCAGAACTGGGATAAACAACCAATATAAACTGAAGTCGGTTGGGTGTTTCTAACACCCTACCGTGGGGAATCCTGATGTATCTGAGTTGCTATTTCTGAGAGACCAAAAAAAAAAAAACCAAAAAAACCCCTGTGAAGTAGGAAGGCAGTCAAGTGCAATGGCAATGAATTACCTTATAAAACTATCAGTCTTTAAGGGCTGTCAGTTTAGAAGACTACACTATTTTTTAGTACAATGTACTTTCTGAGATTACTCTAGAGATCTAAGAGAATGATAATTATACTTAAATCCTGCCAGGACCTTTTTTTCCCTTTTATCCTCAATAGCACTTTCATTGTACTCCATACATGACGTTATGTTTTATGAAAGAAAATGTTTTATAAGAAAGTCATTTGGCTGCTCTACTATGCCCCCTTGGATACTTATAAAGGAATAGTTTTATAGGAAAGCTTATTATAGTTACATATGTAGACTTCATTGGTTTTAGGATATGTTTCGTTTCCAAAATTTGAAACTTAGAGAAAATATAGCATAAATAGAAAAGAGTGTGACAGTTTTTAAATAATTTTTAAAATTTTGTAATGAAATCTATAACATAAACAAAATACTGTGTGTAAGGGTTGTGACCATTTGGTGAAGCAATGAAAACCACAGTTAGGAAGACAAAAAGACATACAGTCTAGTTCTGACTCAAGCGTTTGTGCTTATGTTATTTGGGCATGCCACTTTTTCTTTCTAAGGCGATTTCCCTCATCTGTCAATGATGAAATGTTTTTTCTATACAGGAAGTTGGTTTTGAGGATTCAGTGCAATCATCAGTTATGCATGTGTGTAGTGAAGTATTCTGTATATTTAAATATCACAATTGCTCCCTTGTGGCAATACCATTCAAACCCCAGTCTACCCCCTGCCCTCCATGTAAAGCTCTCAAGGCTGAGCTGTCTTCCTTCATTTATGGTACAGCTATTGATTGCTCCACTCATTTGCATATAAAATCCATTGTTATAGATGCCTTTTGGCATCTGACTGCTCAGAAACATAGTCCATTTTGGGCTGCTATAAAAAAAATACCCGAGGCTGTGTAATTTATAAAGAAAAGAGGTTTATTTGGTTCACAGTTTCTCAGGCTGTAAAAGCATGATGCTGGCATCTGCTCCGTTTCTGACGAGGGCTGCAGGCTGCTTTCAGGAATGAAAAAAGGCAAAGAGGGGCAGCATGTGCAGAGATCACGTGGTGAGAGAGGAAACAAGACGGGGAGAGAGAGGGGAGAGAGAGGGGGAGAGAAAGGGAGTGGTGTCGGGCTCTCTTAACAACCAGTTTTCATGGGAATTAATAAAGTATGACACACTCACTCCCGGAAGGAAGTATTAATCTGTTCATGAGGAACCTGCCTTCACCACTGGGATCCACACCCAATGTTGAGATCAAATTTCAACATGAGGTTTGGGGTGACAGCCATCCAAATCATAGTGGTAGAAATTAGAAGTCTTTTAAAAGGACTGGGAAATGGGCATGGAGAAGAAAGGGGAGGGACTCTCTTAGAGCACCTCTGCAGCCATTGGTCACCGACTGTTGCTAGGCAGAACAATGCCAGAGGAGGGACTTCCCCTAGGGATTGGGTACAAAAAGTAGGCCAGCACAATAAAGGGCCAATCAACAGAGGCCAGTCATTTAAGGTTTAAAGAAACCAATCAATGTGAGCCCTGCTAGGTTTGAAGGACCCAACCGGTCAGGTCTGGGAGGGCAGACAAGGCATAAAAGCCAAAACCCAGTGGAGCTGTGGGACTCCTTCCACTGGGTTGGAAACTTTCTTATAATAAACTAACCTTCCACCACTTTTGTTTGCCTGTGATCAGTTAATTCATTCTTCCATTCCTGAGACCAAAAATCCAAGTAGGAGGAACAAAATCCAACTTCAACTGTAAAAGCTGTTTTTTTTTTTTTTTTCCAAAAACTTCAGCAGCTGTAAAGATAATTTATGCCATATATTTCATCAGTTTCAACTTCCCAACTCACTGTATTTTAGCATAATTATGGAGTTGTGCTAACATCACCATAATGAAACTAGAAAACATTTGCCAAAGTAAATCGTGTTATCTTGGGTTAGGTAATGATTTTTTAGATATGACACCAAAGACAAGCCATAGAGGAAAAAAATAGATAAGAGGATTTCATCATATAAATAATTATGCTTTTAAGAAGCATATGTCATCAGAAGCCATTCTTATGACTGCCTCATGGACTTTGTAGATTAGACCAGGAATGGACCTTAAACCCATGGTATGCTCACACAGATTATCATAGGTAGGAATTTTGAAACAGACATGAAGAAACACTGTGAATGGAATCCCTATGGACCTTAAAATTTTCAAACTTTAGAAAACAACATTTTATTATATGGAATGAAGAGGGACAGAGTCAATCAGCTAAAAGTGGGAAAAGAGAAGAATTTGGAGGGGAGGAGGAAGGAAGGGAGAGAGGAGAGGAGGAAAGGTTTGGTCTAGAACAACAGGACTTGGTGTGAATAGTTGATGGTCCATGAACTGCTTGTCACCGGCCCTTACCCAATAAGGAACTGGCTATAGAATTTAGTTTCCTTGACATTTTCTTTCGGTAATAGCATATTCTCATTAAAAAAAAAAAAAAAAAAGTTATTGGGTGGTACCTGTGGCTTAAAGGAGTAGAGTGCTGGCCCCATATGTGGAGGTGGAGGGTTCAAACCCAGGCCCAGCCAAAAAATGCAAACAAAACAAAAACAAAAACAAAAAACAAACAACCAAACAAAAAAAGTCATGTTGATTTACACTGATTCAGTCTTATTATCAAGCACCAGCATTTGGGGTAGCATTTTCTGCAGTATTGAAGCATTAGGTTTTTTGAGGGTACTCCATCTTTCCTGTATTTGATGCCCACTAGTAGCAGCTTGCTTACTCTAACAGTGCCCAGTAAGGGTTGACTAAGTGAATTGTAGAAAGATGAATAGTTTACAAGATTGTGAATTTGTACTTAAATTGTTTTTGAGGCAAAAAATAATTGATATGGTGAAAGGGACATCTTGCGGTTCAGCAGGCTTTTATGGAAGCTGGCATTTATATGCTATCTCAGGCATCCTGAGTGATGGAAAATTTATTGCTGCTTTGCTAAGATAATGGAAAAAAAACTTAACACGAGTGTCTCCCACTTTCAGCATGTGGATAGAAACACTGGTAACAATTCAGGAGGCCATTTAATCTATTTTAAAAATGTATACTTTGGCAACCTTGAATTTGGAGCTTAAGAATTTAAGTTTTTCCCAGGATGACTGGAATTTTGTTGAGGCCCACAGGTGCACTCTGGGACATAAATGGTATGTAAACATCAGTCTCATAGTCCAGTGTTTACCTTTGATGACTTCAAAGGCATGAGCACTCTCATGCTAATTAGATAGATACTCATCTTATATTTTGCATAGAAAAAATATTCTACTCCAAAGCAAGATGTCACATTTGTTATGTTTTGCAGATGTGTTAAGAAATTGTATCTCTTAAATATTTCTCTGCTTAACCTAGGACCATTAGCCTTTGCTGCAAGGTTGGAAACCTTATTTTCCCTGCTCAGCGTGATCTATTACAGATATTGTGCTCTCTGAATTTTTGCTTTGATTATTTTAAATCCATTTCTATGGCTAACTTTGTATTATTGTTCTTACCTTTTTTTGTAGTCTTTTAAAATGAGAATTCTATCCTATCCCCACAAAAGCTGTAATTGCAATGGCTGTATTTTCTACTTAAGTGAAAAGGTTAATGATATGGAGATGAAACTGGAGTTTGGTGCTCATAAACAGCACAGCATTATGAATTTTTGCATTTTGTGTCGCTCTTGTGGTCAGCTAGACTATAAACAGGAGGTTTTCTTTTCTTTTTTGACTAGTTGATTCTAAACAGAGTCCCACTGTAACTCCAGACTTCAGTTTCTCTCCTTCTGTTCTCTCTTAGGATAAAATGGAATTCTTACTTTATTTCAATAGGAGCTGGAAATAGATGCCTTAATGAGGCAACTCCTGATTCTATTTCAGAACTTGGTACATCTTTGGTTTTTTTCATTTTTGAAGCAAAAATAAGCCTCTGTGCTTTTGGTGTGTGTTCCAGAGACTTTCCCCCCCACTGTTTCTACCAGTTAGAAGTAAGACAGAATCCCATAGAGTAATTGTATTTGAGACACCACCGACATGAAAGATTCACAAAAAAGGATGCTCCTTCCTCAGTAGACCTCATTTGCTAATAGATGCCATGCTGCATGATGGATGCTGGTTTGAAATGGAAGATACATTGTAGCTGTAGCGTAAGAGTGAGACCCTGACTCCTAAAGAAATGGAAAAACCCAGCTGGGCACTATGGCGAGCACCAGTAATCCTATCGGCTTCTGGAGGCTGAGGCAGTGGGATGTCCACAGCCCAAGTCTAAGGTTGCAGTGAGCTATGACGCCATTGCACTCTGCTCAGGGCATAGGATGGGACTCTGTCTTAACAACAACAACACAAAAAATTGCAATAACTCACAAGATACAGGATATGCCTGTAAGAGTAAATATGAACTCATTTTTGAAACGTATATATGATCCTATCATTTTTGTCATTTTGTTGTTATTGTTTTATGGCAATGATATTTTGCCTCCATCAATACTTAGTAAGAAAAGACATTCAATAAATCTTAGTTAAATGAGTAAATATAATCTGCTTAGTGTAAAGGGTGGTGTATAAGTATACATGAGCAAAAGTCCACTAAAAAAAAAAAAAAACAACTGGCTATCTCAAAACATTACAACATGAAATGTGAAAAAGTATTACTGTTCTTTACATTTTAAAAAGTAAGGTATGTTCCTAAATAAAATATGCAAAAGTGAGATGAAGTTTGAGGTATTCTAGAATCCTGATCCAGGAATAATCTTTAAGTTTGGTATTGATTATTATAAATGCACTTTAAAATCACTGTTGTCATTTTTACTATATTTACAAACTGTAATTATTTACAGTATATTCTTTACTTTGAAGTAGGAGTGGGAGTTTGGTTAAAGAGAAAAAACGGACATCCGGTTTTCTACTATTTTTTGTGCTAAAGGGTTTATATGAACAAGCAATAAACTGAGTATTTCAGTACTTCTTTAAAAAGAGATATGAGCCCCACCCACTTGTAACGCACACTTTAATGAGAGAATTTAAGGAAATAAAGCCAGAGCACATTGCATGGAATTGCATGGAACAGTTAATTTTCATCTATATTATTTTTAGAGTTTTCTACAATATGAATGTTATAATTAATTGAAGATTACAATTTGTAAGTACCCGAACTAATTATTATTTTTAATTGGCTATATTGAAATATAATTTATACAGAATAAAATTTACCTATTTTAAATATGCATTTTGATTAATTTTGACAGATATATCTTTGCCCTTGGTTTTCTTTTTTTTTTTTTTTTTTTTTTTTTTTTTTTTTGCAGTTTTTGGCCACAGCTGGGTTTGAACCCACCACCTCTGGTATATGGAGCTGGCGCCCTACTCCCTGAGCCACAGGCACCACTCCGCCCTTGGTTTTCAGACATTAAAAAGTCACAAAATCGGGGTGACTCAAAGAAGTAGGGCACTGGCCTCATATGCCAGAAGTGGCAGATACAAACCCAGCCCTGGCCAAAAACTACAAAAAAGAAATCGCAAAATCTTTTTCCCCTTCTTACTCTCATTTCCAACAATGATAGATCTATATTTATTACATTTCATGTTTTTAGTGTTTTACCTATAGAAATTGATAGAACAAGGCCTTTCAAAAGATTCTTTTGATTTTTGTGGTGTATAGAGCCAAGAAGATCTTCAGAGGATCTGACCAGGGCCTAATCCCCATCTATACCTGCAATAACTCCTTCCCTTTAACTTGTTAAACATTTTTTAAAAACATTTGCAGAGCTTAGTTAAATATCAAAGGATGGTCCTAACAGCCTTTGTTTGGGGATAGATGATAATATCCACTTGAAGTTAATATTTTCAATCAATAGCATTTGTAGATTTGAATTAATTTTGTTCATTTGTTTTAGTCTCATTGGTAAAATAATTTTCCTATCTTGTGATTGATTCCCCAGTTTGAGCAGTAAAAGCTTAAATCAGTCTTTAAATACAGATGCTGTTTTTGCCCCTCATATTAATATACTTGGATTTTTGAGAAAACAAATCCCAAATACCCTAAGAATCAAATTTCTATTGATATTTATAATCTAACATGGATTTTTGAATATTTCTTGATTTATAAGGAATCCCATTCATGTACCTGTCTTAGGTTAGATTTTATTTCATTGTATTATTATTTTTAATTGTTGGGGATTCATTGAGGGTACAATGCAATCAGGTTGCATTGATTGCATTTGTTAGGTAAAGTCCCTCTTATAATTGTGTCCCGCCCCTTAGGTTGGATTTTATAATCTTGTCACGGTTTTTCTCTCAAGCCTGTGACTAGTTCATTCTTTTCCATTCAAATATTGCTCTGTTCTTGACTGATTTTCCAAGTGCAAAATCGTGCAGCTTTCTACACCTTATGGTTACCCTAAGCTGCTACGGCTCACTCAGTTGCAGTATTGTAAATAATCTTTTGAAGCATATAATAAAAATGTTATTATCTTAACCCTTTAAACTTTTATTATCACATTGAAATTAATTAATTAAAAATTTTGTGATAGAATTCCATTTTTGTGTGGACAATTTTGTTGAAATTCCAGCAGTTAGGATGTGACTCTATGTATCTGCTGAAAGTAAACATTGATTTTTCTCATGCTAATTATTTTAACTGTTTTGACCATGTGGTTTTTTTATATCAGAAGAGCTTTTTGCAACTGCCCAAATAATAAGTAGTTATTCTTGAGGACTATTGCTTATCTTAAATGGCTAGCATATGAAACAGTTTTATTGGTGATGATAAATATATGATGATTGTAGCTTATATACTTATTTTTTTGGAGCTTATTTTTAACTAAGGTTTTAATGGTTGCTCAGTTTTTAACTCTGATGAAAGGGTACCACTGTCAGGGAGGGGAGGCCCCAAATAACTAACATGGATTTGTAATCATGTTAGTGAGTCTTTGTGATTCCCAGAGCATGGGTACAGTAACATATTACATAATGGTACTCAGTCAGTGATGGACCATGCATATGACAGTGGTCTCATAAAATTACAATACTACATTTTTACTATAACTTTTCTATGTTTAGATATATTTAGATATGCAAATAGCACAGTGTATAATTTTACAGTTTTACTTACAGTCGCCTATGATATTCAGTGCAGTAACATGCTGTACAGGTTTGTAGCCTAGGAGCAGCAGGCTAGACCTTGTAGTAGAGTGTGTGTACGCTGTACCACCTGGGCTTATGTGAGCAAACCCTACAATGTTTGCACAATGGCAAAATTGCCTCATAATGTACTTCTCAGAACAAAGTCCTGGGGTGAAGTGACCATGACTATACATTCTACTGGGCTGTGATCGTTTCTCAAATACAA
>NW_003852454.1:1097753-1118279 GCF_000181295.1 Otolemur garnettii
AAATGCTTTTCATTTCAAGCCTGTAAGCAGCACCATACTTGGTGGATTAAAGATCGATTGATCTCAGCAACCGAAGAACATTGTTAAATTGTTCAGTCTTCCTTTCTGGCTTTCTCTCTTTGCTAGGAGAGGACAAAGAGAAGGCCTTGATCTCGTCGTTTCAGACTCTTGCACCTAAGGTTATAATTGCTGCAAATAAAGCCCAAGAACAACTGTGTTGTCGTTTCCAAGAGTAATTACATTACAGCTGCTTTGCTTTGCCCTACGGTCACATTTGCAATTTGTGATTAAAGTATTAGTGGAAATAAAGTAATGATATATTGTAGTTAATGAAGCATTTTCTCTATCTGTTGTTTCTACAATGCCTTTACTCCACCCGCCCCTGCAGGATAACAGGATAACATATTTATGTTAATTTTATGCATGCTGTAGTTAAGTTTCTATATATTATATAGAGAAACTTTTGTATTAGCTCTAATAAATAAAGTGTTAAGTATTAAATCATGGTCTTTGCTCTACTTAATTTATTTGTATTTACTCTTTTTCATTACTGCAGGAGGAAACAGCCCAGTGTTTTATTTTTATAATAAAATACTCCAAGAAAGAGTTATTATGAGTCCTAATACTGGTATGCAAACATCATTAAAGTTTATGTGGGGATGGTTTTTAATAACATTTGGAGAGATTTGGGCCGATGCAGTTCTTGTGCTAATATTTTTGCTTCAAGATAAGAGAAATTGGATTTAATCCTTGCTAGAATCCTGGGAAATACTGATGTTATTTATAAATGGAGATTTCAAAGCATTTAACTAAGCTACTTTTTAAGGTGTACATATAGAGTCCCATCTTTTCACTTTGGATTTTTAAATATGATTTATCTTTCTGTGTCAGGTAGCCTGCAGAGTTTAAAGTGAAAAAATATAAGCAGAGGGCTGAAAATTGAACCAGTATTGACTCATTCTTTACAATGGCAATTGGGATAGTGCTTGGGAATGAAAATATAGGGTGTATGTGGAGGAGGGAAGGGAAGGGTCTGGATGAGGAGTGGTGGAGGAAGATGCCAGGGAAGGAGGAGGCGTTTATTCTTAAATCTTTCTCTATTAAGATTGCTCACTAATTTGAGTCATTCTGCTGTTTTGACTCCCCACTAACAATGAATATGATGATTGAGAAAGTAGGTGATTTGGGTGTGAGTTTGATGGTAAAGGAATTATACTGTGCAAGTCCTTGACAGGAAATTTCCCTGTCACATGACATCGATCGACTACAAAACAGACGTGCAAGGGCAGCCTGGCACATGTAAGATTTCTGCTTCTGGGTTCAAAGACCTCTCTGTGAGAGTCGGGTAAACATCCAAATATGTACTGAAACACTGAAGAGTACAAAGGGAAGTATGTGTTTGTGATCTAGAAGAATGTATAGGAGTTTAAAATTGTATTTCTTCACTCTGGAAAAGCTGAAAATGTAGGACTGTAGATTCGGCATTCATGAAATTATTAGGGATCTAGATAATAAAAACAATGGGAAATCAAGTCCTACTGTATCAGAAAGTAGGAAAAAGTGGGAGCAGTGGAAGCTTAAAGCATTTAAAATATGTGCATTTTACTCCATGAAAGTTTTACTTAAAAAGCTAGAACAGATAGAGAAGTTTTTAATGTTATGCATGTTGGAGTGTTTAAGAGTGAAGGGTACTTGAGATGCATCCAAAATTACAAGTGACCTTGCAACGTTCTAGTTACCTTGAAATGGATCCAAAATTAGGATGGATTAATGGATGGGTGGATTAAAGGATGGATTAATGGGTGGAGAGATGTATGTATATGTGAATAAATAGATAGGTCAATGTGCAAAATGGGAAGCAAATATAGCAAAATAAGAATTTGAGAATCTAGGCACTGGGTGCATAATTGCTCATAGCACATTTCATTCAACTTTTCTCTCTTTGAAAATTTTCATAATAAAATATTAAGTAAGTAAGTAAAGCTACCTGAGACAAGGGGGAGAAAATTCATAATGCTTACTTAAGTAATACTAGAATGAAATTATTCAAAAATAAAGCATTTGGGTAAAATCATGGATTCTCTAAACAAAGTTCATCTCTGTAAAGTTCCCAAATTTCTTTAATTAATTAATAATTGTGATTGTATAATTTACAAGTGGTTCTCTTGACTCAGCCTCCCAAGTAGCTGGGACTACAGGCACCTGCCACAATGCCCAGCTATTTTTGTTTTAGCAAGCCCAGGCTGGGTTCAAACCTACCAGCCCCAGTACATGTGGCCAGCACCCTGAACACTGAGTTATGGGCACCACGCCTCCCAAAGTTCTTTTACACCTGTCAGAATATTGAACTGAATAAAGCATTTATTTTATCAAGAGTGTCTAGTTTTGATTAGCTTTTGATACAAAGAGAACGGTAGTATGCAAATCCTTGCCAGGAAACTTCTCACGTGACATGACACTGCTACTGCAATCGGATGTGGCACAGTGATATTTCCTGTTGCCTCTCGGCATAGTTTCCATCTGAGGACTGACTACGGTCTTCCTGAAATGTGTGAGACTACAGACTGAAGTGTGTATCTGAGTCCTAAACTAAAGCAAAAATGGGTTTAAATGGAGATGATTGTCTTAACTCAAAGATAGCACTGACACTGAATTAGTCAAGTTCTCCCTGAGATGATACAGTATTGGGGGAGGAAGACACTTCTTTTTTTCCTTCTAAATCATGGTGCCTCAAAAATCATGCATTTATCTTGAGATTGTCTCTGATTTCTCTACCACTCCAGTTATTATTTGTAGGAGGGATTTTTCCTTCTAGCCAGCAGAGAGTGTTTCTGTTTCCCCTTACAGCAGATGCAGATAAGGCAAATCAAGGTGACGACCTCTGAGCAGAGCAGGGTGATCTCTGCTGACCTGCCCATCTTTCCATCTCAGATGCGCAAGGCAGGGGCTAGAGTTCTTCATATGATCACATATCAGGCCCTGCCCTTTTCTTACAGGCCACTTCTTCCTTTCCCCTCGTCTAAATACTCAAGGTCATTAATAAAATCTCATTCATTTTGGTGACATAAAAATTCTAATGGTCAGCTTTACTATGCAACATAACATACTGAATTTTTCCTACCACAAATTTCCAATGGCTGGTAAATTAAGGCTGGGTTTTGTTTTTCCTCTTGAAATATTGGCGGATGCACAGTCCTGCTATATACTGATATCACAGTACTTGCTTTCATGAGCAATTTGTACAGCTGGTGTATCGATATTTTTTTATTCACATATTTTTCTGCAACTACCTTTACTTGAATGATGGATGTGTAATGCTAAAATGATTCATCAATAAGAGTGGAATAACTATTACTGCAAAACTTGGGGGAGTTATATAGCCAGCAGAATTTGAGAACTGGTCTTTTATGGCTCTGAAATGGTCACTGACCAGGTCCTCCTTGTTGACTCTACTTTGCCATCCATCCATCAATCCTCGAGGTTGGCGGTGACTGGCCTTCACGGATCTACAGCGCTGCACCACTGTACGTTCCCTCAAGTGCTACAGACTACATCTGCACGCTATGGACTATATTTTCCCAAGTGTAAATCTAAGGAGATTGATTGCCTTTCCTGTAATTTTACATAATCAGAAACCCCCCAAACTGTAAACTGTTTTAAGAGGTCATTCATGTCAATTATCTGTGTTCTTGTGGAACTCTTCTTAAATTGTCCAACCCAGGTAGCATCAGGTCCTGTTCCAAAGCATTTCTGGAGAAAAATCTTTATTCTCTTTAAGTAATATCATGCATGTGTATGTATCCATTCCTTCATTGTGTCCAGCAGCTAGTCTCATTTTCTTCAGTGTTTTTTAAGCCTTAATTTACTTAACAAGTTCACTTGCGTAGAAATGAACATCTCTAGTAACCTTCTCTAGTAACCTTCTAGTTACTCTAGTTACTATAGTAACATCTCTAGTAACCTTCTAGTAACCTTCTTATAAATAAAAATAAATTTTTATTTATAAGGTATAAACTCAAAATCTTTTGATTTTATTTTAAAACATCGTTCTTCAAACTTTTCTGCTAAATAGTAGCAGAGGAACCTGGAAACCCAATAAAAACTTCCCCAAATCTCTTTGGGATCTATATTTTTGTCTTTAAAATATTCCATGTGACCCTTTCATGCTACTCCATACTGAGTCTTTGCTTGCTTTAAAACAACTTCTTTATTAGACAGAACAGTTCCACATATCACATGTGCAGGTTAAATGGATTTTCTGTGAATGGACTTTGAACTTACTCAGCAGTTTCCAGCCTTATCAGGCAGGCGTTTCCTCCTCCAAAGTGTCGAATGTTTTAAACTTGGGGGGCGTGGCCTCAATGGATCACAAAATAGAACATTTTTGTTGAACAAACATTACCATTTTTGTTGATGATGTTGTTTTGCAGAAAAAAATTATTGCTAAACAGGTGACTATCAAATGGAAACCGGTAACTTATTCTGAGGATCTGGGCATTCTCCCATGCTGTGTTGTTGCTAAATTTCTTATGGAAGATGGTGGCTGAAGCCTTGAAATGTGTCTCTTGTGAGTGTTTGAAAGGCAGGCATATGCCAAGGTCAGGCTATCACTCAGCAAACCAACTGGCTGGCTGCCCGTATTTCTCATAACACTTCATTCATTATGATGGATTCACCTAGGTACACGTCCTGGCACTCAGGCTTGGGGCTCAGATACTCTGATATTTATAAACACATTAAGTGGTTCCATCTCTTGGGTACAGATTCACATTAGCCAAGGGCACGGGGGACTAGCAAATAAACCACAATGCCAAAGCATACATTGATAAGAAAAAGAAAAGAAAAGGAAAAGAAAAATGGCCTTGCAGCTTTCAAGATGCAGGTCAGTTTGGACAGAAACTTCTATCCTTACTGGTAAATATTTCCAGGAAGCTAAATGAAAACTTAGATGAGGTTAGAGTAAGGAAAAGCAGTTTTGTGATCACCGTATTCGGTAGTATGAACCTAATGTTTCCCTAGATGTGAATTTTTCCATAGAGAGTCACACGCCCTGGGACTCAGTGTGGAGAAGCACCGGGAAGGCACCTCTGGCATTTAAATCCTCTTCCTGTGGTTGCACCAGCTTCCTTCCCTACATCACAGTGACTCTGAGGGAGGGAGAGTCTTTCTCCGTAGACTGGACAGTCTGTTTCTTGTGATTCAAATCTGACAAGGTGGGACTTTTAATTCTCCAGATTCACCATTCTACAACCACATAGTGCAGACAAGCTTCTGGTGAGGAAGGAATGAAGGGAATGAGGTTCAGCTGTTTAGAAACTGTTTAATTTACTTACACAGCAGCATTAGAGTAATGAGTCCCATTTGCAGAAAGACAGGTAGGACGGGCAGACAGTGATGACTGACAAAGGAGAAAGACAAAGAAAGAAACGAAGGAAACATGAACTGCTCTGAGCGAGTCTGTGGAAGTTCGTCCTTGATCTCGGCCGTCTGAGTCAGTGTGGACATCTGTAAAGCTCTGCTCTCGCTGAAGGAACAAACTGCGACTCGAAGGACACAGTTAGTTTTTGATATTCATTATCGTCCCCTGACACACTTTCTAACATGGAAAACAACGACATCATAAATATCTTTTCTTAAAAAGGAAGCTGCTCGGTCTGTGGGTGTATATTCTGTGCTAGTCATCCCCACGTTCAAGGACTGTGTATTAATTAAGATCTGGTCTAGTAGAAGAGATGCATAAAACTGGGCCACCAGATGCAATCTGATAAATGCTGCCATAGGGATAAGCCAAGACAAGCCGCCTTGAGTAGACCCAGGAGGGATCCTTGGGGGTATAATCGAGTCATTTTAGAGAGGCCCTAAAGACAGTCACTCCACACATTCATTTGTACATTAACCTAAGACGGAAATGTGATCTTGGTTTTAGAGAGGGATGAATTTATTTACCAAGTATCTGTTAATATCAGGCGTTGTTAGCCGGTTTATACACTGAAGAAAAGAAATAAAATTCAGTTTACATGGAATTCATCCACTAGTAGGTAGAATTTGTTTACTTCAGAATTAGCTTTTGTCAATTTATACCTGAAAGGAAAGTTGTTATTTTGTGTTATATCTGGCAGTCTCCCTGTCTCTCTTTTTTGCTTTTTTTTTTTGAAAGAGGATTTCCAAAATGATCTTAGGGCTTCCCTTCTTTGAAGAACAATTCTTAAATTTAACTTCAAAAATTTCTTCTGAAAGGCAAACAAAATGACAATGACTAGGTCCACATTGAAACTTATCAATTGTGGCCATTAATATGGAATTCTTGCACCTATGTATTTTATGTGGGAGAAGCCTATTGAACTTCCCAAATTCTCAGAATGCTTTTATTATGCTAATAACTACTACCACAAAATGAATTGATGTTTCTCCTGTGGCCAAAGCCGCAATGGTTTTACAAGAGGGAGAGGCATGAAGTTGGTTATCTCTTCCTGGCAGATGGGCTGTCTCTCCCCAGCCCCTCCTTTTCCACTGTATATAGGTTGGTAAAATTTCATTCCCTTCCCCTGGAAAATGAAAATATTAAAAAATGCAAAACAAAAGAAAACTCTTAATTTGGACTTAAACTTCCCATAATCTAATAATTGAAGCAAACAGAGCCTTGAGAGCAAACCTGTTTTGAACGTGTGGGGGGATGGTCTATATTTAACTAGTGTACTGAGGGGACATTCTGGGGACTGCTGCAGATACTGGCTACTCTATTCACAAAGACTAGGGAGAAAGAAGGCTCTCATCAGTACATGAATAGAAACACTGACGGCTTTGAGGCAAGTAATTGCCTTACTCACACAAAAATTTCAGCCAGAGAAGTCCTTCTTTAATAAAGCTCAAAGGATGTGTGATGCATACTTATGCAGATAAAGTGGCACTTACCTTGTGTTTATTTAATTATTCCTGGTCTATGGAATTTCTGAGAAATAGTCAGGACATTAGTTACTGCAGATGTAAACAAAAGATCCAAATCTCTATTAACATCTTTTTTTTTTTTGAATGATACATGTGTTAGAATTGGTTATTAGCCATCACAAAGTAGTAGAGAGATTAAAACACACATATAATCTTTACATTTCAAATTAAAGGAGCATAGGAATATTGATTATCACAGTGGAAATATATTATGCTATTTCTTTCCTTTTTAAATGCCTATATGTTACTTATTAACATTTTTAATGGCAAAAGCAGTAAAAATAATTAAAAGCACATTTAGTTCCTGTTCTGCCTCATTTCATCAATTTCTGCTTTTTTCTATTCTGAAGAAAATGTACAATTGATGTCTTAGCTGGGCTGAAAGTTTTTCTCCTACATACACGGTATCTTTAAAGAGTGACTATAACTCCATTTTTCCTACTTTAAAGGCAGAATAAAAATATTTTATAGTGAATTGAATGCTTAATTTTCAAAGTTTATTACATTTGAGTTGTTAATAGATACTCAATGTATAATGTGTGGGAAAAAAAGTTTTGAGCTGAATCAAACATGTCTTTTCCTTTCAGTATTGATTTTGGCTCCTGAGGAAGCCAAATGTTTTTCTACTGACAGAAGAGTCTTCTTAGCCCCCCAAGGTTTCTTCTGGCAAACGTTATGAGAATGGCACTTGCCGTGAGGGTAGAGACAAGTCCCAGATCCCACTGGGTGCTGTCTCGTGGGATGGTTTTGGGCCTGGGAATTAGTGGTGGTGGTAAAGAAACAGAGTTGACATAAGAAGCTGGGGTGGATTGCCAGATTTCCCTCAGATGCTCAGCAGCATCTAAAGGTCACTGTGTCTTGAAGACCAAATTAATATTGCTACCTTTGAACTCAGCTGGAAGCTGTCATGCCGCTTTTTCTTTTCAAGGAGTCGTGTGTTGCCAATGGCTGCACCATTTTCTCAACCTTTGTTTGGAATCTTATTTGACTCCTAGGCAATCACAATCTTTAACTAAGCACTAGAAAAGGAAGCACATTAAACACACTTTGTTCAACTTGAAGACAGAACAGGGGCAGGAGTTTCTTCAGCCTGGGCTGACCTTCTTTTCTGCCTTTCAGATCTAAGCTCTTTCTGATCTGGGTTTTCTTCAACTGGGAAAGAGTCAGGATAGGTTTGATCTTTAGCATTTCTGACAATTTAACATCAGGGATCTCTCATCTGTGCATTTCTATCACACTTAACACCACAAGCTTGAGTACTCTTTAAACTATTTCTTTTCTCTTTTGTTCTTTTAATGTTTAATAGACTATTTTCCCAAACAGATTATCTTTTATTTAGGGGCAATAAGCTTATCTAGAATCCTACTTTCCTTCCTACCTATCATCTTTCTTTCCTTCTTTTTTTCCTTCAATTTAATATATATCACCATCTATCTTAGCAATAGACTGAGGCCATACTTTGGCTTCAAGAACAGACATTTTCTTTCTTTTTTTTTTTTTTTTTGAGACAAAGCCTCAAGCTATCCCCCTGGGCTGAGTGCCGTAGCATCACAGCTCACAGCAACCTCTAGCTCCTGGGCTCAAGCGAGTCTCCTGCCTCAGCCTCCCAAGTAGCTGGGACCACAGGTGCCCTCCCAACATCTGGCTATTTTTTGGTTGCAGCCATCATTGTTGTTTGGTGGGCTCGGGCTGGATTCGAACCTGCCACCTTAGGTGTATGTGGCTGGCGCCTTAGCCACTTGAGCCACAGGTACCGAGCCAAGAATAGACATTTTCATTAAGAATTTACAGAAGTCTTAAAACTGGCACAAAGAAAGCATTTTCATACCTCAATGACAGTTAATCCTAAAAAAAAATTATGTATTTTCTTTTATATTCTTCAAATTTGTGAGACATGATTAAGTAACTTAAACCCGATATAGACAAAAGAGTTTATAAATAGTTTCACTTACATTGTTTCTTGGAAAAATCAAAAAATATTATTCAAATATCATCTCTATTTTGTGTATGGGCAAAGTGAGCCTGTGTTATATATAGAAGGTAGAAAAGAAAAGTGGGAGTGGTTTTGTGACATGCTAGCCTGGTCGGGTAATGCCCCTCTTTAATGCAGAAGAAGATAAAAGCCTTATCTTAAATAATATGAGTAATTATTATAGGCAAAAGGCCTATATACCTCTGGCCAAAAAAGCTGTTTGAGAGATAGCAGTGAAGAGACTTTGTGCAGACACACTTGTGAGAAGCTGAGGCAGAATCCCATATGGCCGGGTTGGTTGGGGGCATAAAAACCCCCTGACCTAAGGTCGGCGTGGTCAGTTGTAGGCATAAACCCCCCGACTTAAGGCCCACATGGGAGCAGAACCTTGCAAACAAATTTTCTGTATGTTTTAGAAATTTCTTAATTATGCCTTGCTTAAATTTGAAGTAACTGCCTCCAAATGGTGAGGCCAGCAGGGCAGGTATTCAATCCACCTTCCTCCTCCCAGCCTCAAGCTTCATCAGATAAGAACAAAAGAAGTAAAGGCTAACAACATGATCTCCATTAAGTTATGTTAAAAGGATATGTTCAAAAGGATTATGTTAGATAAAGTGCTATCATCAGTTAAACCATACATTACTAGGGAGGAGCTACTCACCAGAAAGAAGTCACAAGATGTTTATTCATGAGATGGATTATGGATTGTAATGAATATTAATGAAGTCATTGATGTACAGTGCTCATGTGCAGAGGGATTGTAATGAATATTTTTTTTTTTTTGAGACGGAGTCTCAAGCTATCCCCCTGGGTAGAGTGCCATGGCATCACGCTCACAGCAACCTCCAACTCCTGGGTTCAAGCGATTCTCCTGCCTCAGCCTCCCAAGTAGCTGGGACTACAGGCGCCCGCCACAGCGCCTGGCCATGTTTTGGTTGCAGCCATCATTGTTATTTGGCGGCCCGGGCTGGGGATTTGAACCCGCCACCTTAGGTGTATGTGGCTGGTGCCTTAGCCGCTTGAGCCATAGGCGCCGAGCCTGTAATGAATACTAATGAGGTACAGTGCGCATGTGCACAGCTAACTATTTAAACCAAGAGTAAAGAAATCGACTTGCCATTCGCCATGAGAGAGCAGAGTCCTTGGCTGTTTAAGCCAGGAGATAAATAAAGAAGTTGTCACATGCCTAAGAGAGCTGTGAACCCCTTTATTTAAATATACAATTTCAATATGCAGGTTTATGCTCCACGGCACCGCTTCTCCGTGAGACCCTAACTGGCAACAATTATTAAGGGGCAGCCTAGGTGAGCCGGCTGATAGGTTTACTATTTTCCATAATACTACATATTGACATAGACAATCTGTTAGAGTTTTATATCACACCTTGATAATTATTATTATTATTTTTTTATACAGAATCTCACTTTCTTGCCCCTGGTAGAGTGCTATGGTACGTCATAGTTCACAGCAACCTCAGCCTCTTGTGCGCAACCCATCCTCTGGCCTCACCTCCCAAGTAGCTGGGACTACAGACACCTGCCATAATGCCTGGATATATTTTTTTTAAGATATGGAGTCTCACTCTGCCTCCAGCTAGTCTCCAACTTGTGAACTCAAGCAATCCACCTGCCTCAGCCTCCCAGAGTGCTAGTATTATAGGCATAAGTCTCTACCCCTGGCTCATGATAATTAATTTTGAAAGAATATTGGAAATTAAGAATTGAAATTCTGAAAGTAACTTCAAGGTAAAGATAAATAATAAATATCACACAAAGCCGAAAAATACTTTCTGGGTTTGTTACCATCATATATGCAATAATCTACGTGGATGCATTGTGTATAATAAACTGTGCTGGATGTTGAGGGCACAGTGAGAAATGCCTTCCTTGTAGAAATGAGGTTAGTTCATTAAATACTAGAATTTTGGACAGACTTAGCAGAAGATTATGTTTACAGCCTACTCATCTCCCATAATCAAGCTTAAAGCTGATTGTCTGGCTTGTTAGAAATTCATGCAGGCTAACAACCCCAGAAGTTTAGGGTTATTGATCCAGTCTGTAGACCAATGACATTCTTTTAAGGCTCTTTAAACCACAACACATAACTGCAATGGGTCACCAAGAGCACTTCTGGATTGTCTTTTCTTTTGTGATTATCCAGATGCATATAGCTAGGTTGCCCACTAACCCTCCTATTGTGGAGATATATCACCCAAGATTAAAGACTTAACTCCTAGAGAATAAAGGTGGACATAGCGCTTCAGTCTAAATATTTTGTGAACATTTAGTATGTGTTGTACTTGGCACTAGACATGCAAAGATAAGTATGAAATAGTCTCTGATCGGGTGGAACTCTGTTCACAGTTAAACAGAAGTAGAAATTAACAAGTATAGAGAAAGATTCATAAATCTGATCATATGTCTTAGGCATGACTACTTAGGTTTATAATTATACTTAAACAGATTAGATCAATTGTGCGCGTAACAGAGCTAGTTGGTAGATAACTGGAGATTACAATCCACATGTATTGACTCCAAAACCTCTGATCTGTAATATAAACACCAAATTTCTCTGAGTTTGAGACAGATCATTTCAGCAGTTCCAGAACTGCATAACTCCAGGATTTAACCTCTGTAATAGTGGTTGTCAAACTTTAATGTGCACAGGAATCATCTAAAGAGCCTGTTAAACTAAAGATTGTTCAGCCCTTCCCAGAATACAGTAGGTTTAAGCTTGGGGTGAATTATTGGCATTTCTTTAAACTCAGAGGTGGTGTTAATCATACTTTGAATATCGTTCACCTTCAGAACGTACTTTCTCAAACTTCAGCTAACAGCTGAATCGCCTGGAGAGGCTGTGAAAAGAAACTGATGGTCCTACCCTGGCCCTGGAGATTCAGAAGGCCTAGGATAGGGCTGAATATTTTTTATTTCAAACAAATTTCAGGTGGTGCTTACTCTGCTGATTCATGGACTGCACTGAGCTATTTAAATAGGTGGATAGAATTAACCTATTATGAAACCCAATTTTTTAGAAAGGTATCATTTTTTTCAAGTCATTCAAAAAAGGAATCTCCAGGGCTAAGGTAGAACCATCAGTTTCTTTGATGAACATCTGTAAGCACCATCTGAAACTTGTTTGAAATAAAAATATTCAGCCCAACCCTAGGCCTTCTGAGTCTCCAGTGCCAGGGTAGGACCATCACCTCTTTGGTGAACGTCTGTATTCTACTTAGCATTAAGTTCTCTCATCAGAGAAGCAAAAAAAAAAAAAAAAAAAACAAACAACCAAATACAGGAGGAAACTATTAACAACATGTAAGGGCCAAAACTAACTTTATTTTAACTCCTCCCTAAACTGCCCATACCCAGAGCTTCAGGCTGCACCTGCATCTCAAGGACATTGTGTTCACTCCCTATGCTATACTTAGAGAAGCTGCATACCAGAGAAGTTGTGTAACCCCCCCTCTCCTTTTCCTTGTCTTTGCTCCACTGTGCACACGTCCCGTAACTTGCCCCCTTGTACAGCATCTACCCAGACCAATCAGCTTAAGACAAGTACTACCCCTCCCTTCTTTCTTTCTGTACCCCTTAAAACCTCCTTCCATTTTAGAATCTGGGCTCTTCTGCTCTCCTGCTGCGATGGGAAGGGTAGAAGGCCCTGACTCGAGTCTGATAATAAACCCGCCTCTTGCCTTTTGCATCGGAGCAGTCTCAGAGTAATTTATGGGGGACCTTGTAACCTGGGCACAACAAACACAACTTTAAGACATAGTAGGCACTATAATTGGCACTGCTGTTGATACATACAGAGGATGTTATATACATATGGAAGAAGATTGTCTAGAAGATCTAGTATCCTTACCTTCCCGTCTATTTACAGATCATCTGGTCTTTATTTCCCTCTTTTTAAGAATATCTCATCCATGAATTCTCTTTTTAACATTTACATATATAGTTGATAGAAAAATTGAATAATATAAAACGTGCTATTGAATGAGATTACTAGAAATAGTGTTCATTAGAGAAAAGACATGGGCCACCCCCAGGGTGGGGGGAATGCCACAGTTGAGAGGGTTTAGAAAGTGTGGTGTCACAGGAGCCAATAAAAAGCTCTTGTGGGAGGCTTGAGCAGCGACGGCATCGGGATGCTACCTACAGATATTAAAAGATAATGAAAAAATTGACTGATTTGGCTCCCCGGAGATCATGACATACCACACTGGAATGTTGTGTTCATTTTCCTTCTTTGCAGAATGAAGGTGTAGTGAGAAAGTAGATTTGAAGCAGATAGAAGCAATACTGTCTATATGTGTTTTTGTGCATGAATGTTTTCCTTTGGAATTATAGTTTTTATTCTAAGTAAGTTTTCCTTATTAATACACACTTTCTCAGTAGCATATATTTATATTGCAGTTTGATAATTTATACCCATCATACTTTTTTTCCAAAATCATTCTCTTTTGTATTACTTTTGCAAGAGAATTTTAAGATCACATTCAGTTTTTTGTTGTGTTTTGTTTTTTGAGACAGAGTCTCACTTTGTCATCCTTAGCAGAGTGCCATACTCTCATACCTTATAGCAACCTCAAAATCTTGGACTCAAGTGATTCTCTTGCCTCAGCCTCCCTAGTAGCTGGGACTATCGGCACCCACAACAATGCCTGGTTATTTTTAGAGGTGGGGCCTTGCTCTTGCTCAGGCTGGTCTCAAACTCGTGAGCTCAGGCAATCCACCCACCTTGGCCTCCCAGAGTTCTGGGATTACAGGTGTGAGCCAATGCACCTGGCGATCATGTTATCAGTTTAAGAAAAGTTCTGTTAGGATTTTCACCAGAATTGCCTTAAATTTTTAGATGAATCCAGGAAGAAGGGACATTTTTCCTTCATTGAAATTTCTTTAACAGGAATTCAAAGATTCTCTATATCCCTCAAATGATCTGATAAGTCCCCCAATAAAGTTTTGTGACTGTCTTTGGACATTAACACTTTTTAAAGTCATTTCATGTCTCTTTTGCCATTGTAACTATTGCTAGTTTACACATTTTTTTTATTACAGTGAAATATAAATCACTTAAAACTTACAATTTTAACCACTTTGTACAGTTGAGTGACATTAACTTCATTCACACTGTTGTGCAGCCGGCCCGACCATCCATCTCCAGAACATTTTTCATCTTCTCAAGCTAAAACTGTGCACCAATTAAAAAATATCTCCAATTCTTCTCTTCAGCTCCTGGCAACTATTATTCTACTTATGGCTCTGTATTTGACTACTCTAGGTACTTCATAAAACTGGAAAATTCTGTGCTTTTGTGAGTAATTTATTTGTGTTAGCATAATGTCTTTAAGGGTCATATACGTTGTAATAACTGGCAGGATTTTCTTTGTGTGCCTATTGTTGGACATCTGGGTTGCTTTCACCTGTTGCGTATTGTGAATGATGCTACTAAGGACTTTGCTGGACAAGTATCTATTTGAATTCCTGCTTTCAGTTTGGGGGGCGGGGCAAGTAACCAAAGGTGGAATTGCTGGATCATGTGGCAATTTTATTTTAGATGTATTGAAATGTGAATTTCTAGCTATAATTTCTTCATTTTTAAATACTGTATCTTCTCATTTTGTTCATGTACCATCGTCCTGATTTTCTTTAACTTGTTTCTTCTAAACTTTCTATTCACTCTCGGAACATATTTAAAACACTTGTTTTAAAGTCTTTCTCTAGTAAGCATGAAGGCTTTGCTTCTTTAAAATTGATGGCTGGGGATGTATTCTAGTCCTTTCAAGGGACCATGTTTCTCCTTTCTTTATATGCCTATGACCTTTTGTTGAAAATTGTGTGTTTCAGAAAACAGGCACTTCTCCCAGTCTTCCTCCACTGTGTGGGAGATATTCTCAAAATAGCCCGATCAAGGTGTAAGTTCCCAGACTTCCTAGGCGTGGGTCTTCTTCCTGGGCCTGGGTGTGTGCTTCCCCTCCCAGTTGCTCCATGTATGGGGCTGATTTTTAACGTTTCTAAGAATTCAAACTTGCTCCTTGAGGTTTTGGACATTTTGCTGTATTCTTGTCCCTATCCCTTACCGCTCCATACTGTGCCGTCATTTTGTGTCAAAGGTCCCTGTTTGTAGAACAAAAACCAGTTCTCCAAGCAGCCCACAGCCAGAAAGGAACACTTCAAACAAGTTCTGTTGTTTTCCATGCATCCTGAGAGAAAAATACTGGAAATTGGGCCATTTCATTTTGCCTGCATAGCACTGTACCAGGGTAAGGCCAGCAAAGAAAAAAAAATGCCATGAAATGGCAGGATGCCTTTTTCAACACAGCTCTTTCTTGACTGAGCATTTACTCAGTTGCTGGCGCCACTATTTGGCTGGTTAGAGGATTGTAGCGGGGGATGAGAGAAAGATGCTTTCTACTCTTCCATCTTTCTGACATCACATATGTTTTCTTGCATTTTAATTATTTTTAAAAATAATCATAGTTGTGTTTTTTAACCCTAAACATGTTCATAATCACAGCTGGCTTAGCTTCACCCCAGACTTCTAGATCTGGATAGTAGAAATGTAAAATTACCACCGGGCGATCTGTCCATGCTAGCTGTCATCTTTGTTTTGTTTCTAATTTAATAGTAATCTATCAGGGAGTGAGGCAGCAACAATCATAATTATTGGGGAGCGATAAAGGCCAAATTGCAATTGAAATAATTGCCAGATCTTTTATAAGCAAATTAATTTTTAACAACAAGTACAAATCAAAATAAAACAAAGAAATAAGGCAAAAAGCAGCAGAAGACCCTGGCTCGGCATTTCTAGCGAAAGCTTCCCGATGCTGCTGCTGCTGCTGCTGGTCCGCAGCTTGTGCTTTGAGGAGCACGGATTTAGCCCTGCTCATGTGGGTCAGCAGCGCAAACTTAGAATGAGCATCATTTTGAAAAAAATGTGCAACTTGTGATCATTTATAAAAAATCGTATGTCCTTTACTTAGCACAGAGTCCTATAAACATCGAAGCAGGATAAGCGAGGAAAGTGTAAATGGCCTAAACATAAGGAGCAATTTTAAGAAGCAGTAGATGCTGTAAGTTCTAACTGCAAATTAAATATGAGAAATAATCTCTTTAATACCTTTATTGATATTCCTAATTGATAGGTTGTAGAAAATCATGACTGTATCTTCTAATGGTGGACAATATTCCATAACAGTTCATTATTTTTATCGTAAAACTTTTGCACTTAATTCACTAAGGTTTTATTTGTGTAAATTCCTTTTATTTCTCTAAAGTGAAGTCAATTTTTTTGTGATATCGTCTTCGGACATACTATTGAGACAATACTAATTTAATATAAGTTTAGAATTTTTTTCTACTTTCAATGTGTTGTCAAATGTTTTAAATGGTACAAAAATTATTTGCTTCTTGAAGGGAAAGTCTGTAGGCCTCCTCCTTTTTGAAGTTCCCTAAAAATTATCTTAATAACTTTTATTGGTCTATTGTAGTTTTTAAATTTTGTTGATTATCATTTACTTTTGAAAGAAAAAGAAATGCACACTTTGTTGAACTTTCCAAATAACCGATGTGTGTGTTTCTGCACACACTTTCCACTTACATTAAAGAAAATTCCTCTGATTCCTTTTTCATTTTTCACTCCACATTTTGTATAGTTTTGTAATTCCACCATATCCAGCACCTTTTATTAGGGGATATTAATTAAATGTGCAAAGCAAATATTTTATTTCAAAATATCTCTAGAAAAGTTAATAGCTTCTTCCCTCATTTCCCTCAGCAAAATTTGGTGATTTCTTCTTTTATACATGTTTATTTCTGTTGCTATCTAGCAAATTTTGCATTAGATTTTATACTCACTGATGATAAGTTTTATTTGAATTTGTATTTTCACATACATGTAGTGTAGTATCCCAAACCCTAAGATACTCCAGTACATTTTGTTGATGAGATTATTTAAAGGTAATTGGACAACTGTTGAATCAATATATCTCAACATTTTTCAAGGCAAACCTGTGTGATCATTTTCAATGTATGTTGTAGGAGCATTTTACTCTAAGTTCAAGTTTATCCCAGATGTCTTTTATTTTTTACTTTTTTATTGGATCATAACTGTGTACATTACTGCATTCCAGGTGTTTTTTTAAAGTCTTAACTCTAAAATAATGTATTTCTGTAACATGGAGCAACATAGAAAATTTCAAAGTATGTTAACTCCTTTCAGCCAGTTTTAGATTATTCAGTATAAATGCCTTTGGATTGTTTGTGACCTATTCATAGTTAGAATTACTCTCAATTGAAAATGTGAACATCATGAATAAAGGGAAAAAAGTTAAAATTTTAAAAATCCAAACAGAAGATGGACTGATGTAATGTGTTACCCCATTTTTTTTTTCATTTTGAAGAACTTTGTTGGGTTTATTTCATACATCGTGAATTATCTGTATTTGTGATGAATTAAGCATGTTAGACAAGTATGGAAACGATGAATGGTTTAGTGTTGGGATTGAAAAGGTGAAGAATTAAGTTTTTGGATAGTTAGTGTAGGTGTCTTGAAAAGCAAACAAAGGGACTCCTCCGGGTCCACGCCTTTTTAAAATGCCTGTTTTCACACTTTAAAAAGCCAGCTCTGAGCAGACAGGGCGTTCTCTCGCAGAAACCACGCATCCCGTCCCCAGCGGGTGGGGAGCCCGGCCGCCGAGCTTAGCTATAAGTGGACGTCGTCTGTCCATACGTCCCTGCGCCCTCCTGCATGTCGAGGGCCCTTGCGTGTGTTCTCTCCCGATAGAATCACAGCCAATAAACACCACAGTGATTCACGCTCAAAAAAAAAAAAAGCAAACAAAGGGCCAATGTAAGAAATTCTAATACTTTAAGCCTAAAAACCTAAGTACACCTTATCAAGTAGAAATAGAGATATTTAAAGAACTTTCCTTGTGATTATTACAAAGTAGACATGTGGTTGAAGAGAATCTATTTTTATTAAAACACACCCACATTCAATCTAGAGACATACTTTCAACATCTCAATGATTTTTTTTCTTGTATTTTCTGAAAATGTCACCACCTTTGAGACTATTTTAATATAGATGGATTATATCTCTTCCTAAAGTCCATATGGCAGATAGATACCTGGTATTTCCCAAAAGAAGGTATGAGAGGAATAGTATTCTAAAAAATTCCCGTTTTGATAGCCTTCACTTTACCTCCTTTTAAAAAAAGTGAATCTGATGCTTAAATTTTTCTCCTTTATTTTCACAAAAGAAATCATATAAAAGCCTTGCATTTTTTCTGCTCATCATTTCCAGCATTTTTCTCTTTGCACATGAACAAAAAAATGCCTGTGGATTTACACGGCCTATCTGTGTAATGGTCAGACATTTCGTGTATACTGAGCTGTTCTCTGCGGGGTGATGAGCAGTTTTTTTGGCAGTAGGAGGAAGATGAATAGCTGGTTACAGACCCAGTTCGGTTTCGTCTATAGCACTACGTATTGCAGATAATCAAAACACAAATACAATTTTATATTGGACACAGGTATTTCCGCTGATGTATCTATCCCCTGGAAGCCTAATTTACAGAGGTAGCACTGTCCAGGTATTATTCAATACACATATTTGCCCTTCAATCCTCGAATTTCTCCTATGGATATCATAACCCAATATTAACTCTATTCTACCTCCAGAGCATCCAGATGCAATGGCTCAAACTCCCAGTATGTTTCTAGTCGCAGGCTGCTACATAGCATCGTGCCTGTTCTGTGGGCCTGATGTGTACAGTGGATTGTTTTCAGGTATTGGGTGGTAGGATTAAATCAATTAGGATTACTTCCCCCACCGCTTCCTTAATTAATCAACCACTTTCCTAGCACTTATTAAGAGAGCCAGAGATTGCTAAGTGGTTTAAGAAACATGAAAGTTGTGTAAGACATGTTTCTTACTTTAAGGAGCTAATAACATCAACAGGAATAATAATGCATCGATTCTTTGAGACAGTCTCACTCTGTTGCCCAGGCTAAAGTGCTGTGGCATCAGCCTAGCTCACAGCAACCTCAAATTCCTGGGTTCAAGGGATCCTCCTGCCTTAGCCTCCAAGGAGCTGGGACTACAGATGCTGGCCATAACACCTGGCTAATTTCTAGAGACAGGGCTTTTCTCTTTCTCAGGTTGGTCTCAAACTCCTGAGCTCAAGGTATCCTCCCACCTCAGCCAAAAGAGCTAGGATTGATTGCAGGGGGAACCAGTGCGCCCGGCCCATATGGATTCTTATATATGTCTTGTATGTGTTTTAAGCAACATCATCACTGCCAGCACTGCCATCATCATCATCATCATCACACATGATGGTATCATTCATTCATTTTAATCTTTTATCAATTAATTACTTTGTATTATATATAATATCATTAGTTAATTTTTTAAAATTATCCATGCCACAGCTAGTATGTGTTAAAGCTGTCTGAAATGCTAGCTATGACAGACAACAAAAGGAACATTACTGACATGATGAAGCTTCTATTTTGGAGAACTGAGACAGACAAAATGAACAAAAAACATCTTTATGTATTATTGATAATTAAATACAACATATGACGTGTGACATACTCAAAAGTGATGATGCTCTGGGGAGAAACAAAGCTGATTCAGAGGATGAGGAGGACCTGGAATCTTACTTCAGAGGTGGTGGTCTGGCAAGGCCTCCCTGGGGAGGGCATGTTAGAGATGAGGCTTGAATGACGGGAAAGGGGATTTGTGCAAGTCTATGGGGGGAGAACATCATTCCAAGCAGCTCACTGAGTGTTAAACTTTCTTGTATATTTAATGTAAGAATTGTGTATGAGTTATTCCATTTTAATCCTTGTAACATTTAAAAATAGTTATCATTATTATTCCAGTTGTTCAGATAAAAAACAAAGAAATTGAGTCTCAGAACATTTCAGAAGCACGTCTACAACCTCAGAGCTATCAGGGAGCAGAGCTGGTGTCAAATCTGTTGGCACAGTGTATTTTAGGCATTTTTTTTTTCTAGAGAAAAGAAAAACCTATCATGTTTGCATAACTCAGGGAAGCTCTCAAGAGAAGAGATATTTGAGCAGGATGTTGAATGATTGACAGTGTCTAGAAGTGGAGGAGTATGAAAGAGATTGGATGGAGCAGAATTCAGCGTGGAGCAGGGCTGTGAAGGTTGGAGCACCAGAGGCAAATGTGAGGAAATGGTGATGAGAGCAGCATGAAGTATAGGGTTTTTTCTCAAAAGGAGATGATGCTGGTTGAGGAAACTGGAGCTTGGAAATATACAATTATATTTTAGACAGGTTGTATTTGACTCTTCAGATACTGTAGGATGTCCTAGAACTTTGGACAATATAGTGACCTAAGTAAAACCAAGCTTTAGAAATGTTACAGTGACAGGATTTAAAGTGGATGGAACAGGGAGAATTAGAGAAAGCGTTTATGAAGTCAGCAGTTCTTACACGGAGCTGTGTAGATACCATGAGTATCAATGAGTCATTTTAGAAGAGCCACACATTCTCACCACGTTATGAACAGAAAACTATTTCTGGGCTAGATTTTATATGGTTCTATCAAAAACTGAGGTGCACAGTCAGAAGTC
>NW_003852454.1:1118520-1181750 GCF_000181295.1 Otolemur garnettii
GCCTTAGCCGGTTAAGCTATAGGCGCCGAGCCCCAGAAGTCACTTCTTTAGGAGTTTGTCCTGGGTTAGAGTGACAGTCATCAAGATCACAATCAGTCAACTTGAATTCATGATTTATTCCTATTTTTTTTGCAGGGCTGAAAAGTCAGCAATTGCTAAATCTCTTTTATTTTTCCTTTTTCTTACACTATGAAATAACAAGACCACTTGCTCAGCTCCGTGAGTTAATAAATCAAACGTATTTACGGTTCTTTGCCCAGACACACACTTGGTGTTACTTACTGCCCCTTTTTCATTCTCTCTTAGTTCTCAAGATGAATGTTTCATAACTGTTTAGACCATTGTGGGCTTTGATTTACAGCAGTATCCCCCATCATTCTCTCACTCTGGCTTCTGAATAGGCTTGCGTAGGGCCTTCCTGTAGAGAATCGCTGACCATCACAGCACATACATTCTGAAGAAGATGCTCCCCTGGAAATCTACAGGAAGATGGCTTTCCAGATAAGGGTTGATGATCATATGATCACTATCACTCATCTTGATACTGCTACTCTAAAGCTGGTGACTTGGGGGACACACTGTCTTGATTTATATTGTACATATGAGTGGGAATTCTAAAATGCAAGAGAAATAGAGGGCTTGGATGAGAAGTGTTGTATGAAAAAGAAGTGTGGAGTGAGAGTCACTACAAAAAAGAGTGGAATTGACTTCTCCTTAGGCGTTTGGTTTATCAGAATGAAAGACAATCACTTAGAGTGGTGGATCTGAGAAGGGAACAGCAAACCATCAAACACTTCCCATACATGGTTTCTTCTTGCATTTAATTAGGGCCTAGTTTTTTTTTTTAAGTCTAATGAGTTTATAGCAGGGCTCAATACTAAAATCTCTATCTGAAAATTAGTTTTAATGGAGTCACAGGAGCCTCAAATTATTCAATATTTGCTATTGTATTTATCTTTGTTTAAAGCATGGCTGCTCTATGGCCTACTGGCTGAATAGTGCACGTGTGGTAAACTAGGTATCTTCGTGTTTTGTTTCATTGTCCCCAAATAACTTAGCTATTTCTGATAAAGAAAGCTGTATTAGGGGAAAGGATGAAAATCAGTTGGGGAATGAGGTAGAAAGAAATGAGAGGCTTGAGATTTTATAAACTTCATTGCAAAGGAAAGCTGGCATTCATTTCAAATCAAGGTCTATACTTTGCTGCGGTGGATTCTGCTCACAGATTTCTACTCAATAGAGTAGAACACATATCGTCTTAAGAATGAATAGCTTTACTACACGTATTGTGAAAGATGTACATCTTTCCCCATCAATCATACACCTGGCTGATTTCATGCATATTGCTCAGCAAGAAAATGTCATTAACCATTGATACAGAAGCACTTGTTTAATTCAGTTACTACATCTTGTTAGTTTTTTTGTTTGTTTGTTTGTTTTTGGCCAGGGCCGGGTTTGAACCCACCACCTCTGGGATATGGGGCCAGCGCTCTCCTCCTCCTTTGAGCCACAGGCACCGTCCCACCTTGTTAGTTTTTATCAGTGGTGGGGGACCTGTCATGGGGGTCCTTTAAAAAGGACCTGTCGTGTTGTCAAATGCACACTGCCCCACAGGGAGGGGCATTTTGAATGATTTTCCCACTTCTAATCTTCTCCTTTTAGAAAAGAAATCTATAATGCTTCATGAATATTTGTACTTAGATCTTTATTGTAGGTTCCATTGTAGAAGGAATAAGTGTAAATGGACATTCTTTATTTCCATAATTATTTTCAGAGTATTTTGGCTATCGACCTAGTTTTATAAGTCAATGCATTTTTAACACCAAGGACATTTTTGGACAGCAAGAATAAAGCTGTTCTGATTTATCTCATGGAGAAATAAGATTGCCCCCCCAAAGGTAGCCATTTATAATATATACACTTTTGAATAATTAAATGAACTACTGAAGAGGAAATGGATTCTAATCAGCTTTCAAACTGTGATTGTGCCATGCACTGAATCATTCCTTTATGAATACATTTCTCTTGGAGCATGTATAATTATGAAACTTTTTTTTCTATCTCGGTAGGAACTGGGAAGTAACAGCCCTCCACAGAGAAACTGGAAGGGAATTGCTATTGCCCTGCTGGTGATTTTAGTTGTATGCTCACTCATCACTATGTCAGTCATCCTCTTAACCCCAGGTAATCTGTCTTTATTCCTCTCTTATGATGGTATTGTGGATGGTAATTTCACATTCAAATGCCTTAAGAGGGTAGCGATATGTGGTAACTTAGGGCACATTAGCATTGGTTGGAATTTTGTAAAAAAACATAATCAGACATTTTCCAAATGGCACAGTAATTCTGCAGTTCAAATATCATGCAGCACATTTTGAGGAAGCTGAAAATGCAAACTATTTAAATTGAGAATGCCAAGGAGATTTTTAGTCTCCATTTCTACCGAGGGACTTACTGTGTTTGTCAAGTTGCTAAACGTAAGCCACGTTTGACTTTTGAAGATAAGGAAGTAGAGCCTGGAAATTTCCATAGGTACATGATAACTCAACTGGATGGAAATGGAAAGAGGATTTGAGGGGAAAAGAAGAGCACAGCAAAAGAGAGTAATCTAAGCTTCCAATTGTGAGCACCTCTTCTTTCTGTCTTCTTTTCCTTTCTTTTACTTTTACATTCTAAGTTTCTCTTTAATCTAAAGAACCTCTCCAAATTGCTCTAGCTCTGATCTTTGGGCTATGTTCTTCAGATTAAAGAGTTTAACACTTACATAGAAATTATCAGTAGGCTTAATTCTGCTTTGGGGAAAATTTCAATACCCAGGAGATTTTTTTACTCCTTTGTAGGTGCTAATAAGGGAAGCAGAGATAAGGGACTTGTTGGGGGTCAGGATTGTGGTTCCTTGAACCCAGTTTGATTATTCTGCTGAGCTAGAAAGTTCAACCCAGGCACAGCAGCAATTGAAAGCAAAAATGAATGGAAACTGAGAGTAAAACTGGAGCCACCCAGGTAGCGTGAACAGAGCACAAAAGTAATCTGCAAAAGATATAGGGTAACAAAGAGAAATTATATTTAGGTAGAACAAAGAGAAGGTTTAGAGCACTTCCAAAGAAAGTTGGAAGTGGGTTCGTCCGATGATGGAGCAGAGGTGAGAGAGATGCAAAGGCCTGCAGGGGTACAAATATCCCCTCCATTTGAAACTGGTTGCAACTCTTTCATTGGCCTCTCTGTGTCTCCAGGCAGTATTGACCTTTTCTATTGGTCATTGATTGTCTTTTCTATTGGTCATTGATTGGTTACTTGGGTTACTTCATTCTTCTAATTTATGGGCCCTCCAGAATTTCTAGTTCAGCAGGCTACGTTTTCCTCCCACCCCCCTTTTAGCTACCTTTCTTAGTTTTAAAATTCCTAAAACTGTCATCCAGGTAAGTTTGGTATGTTGCTACAACCCACCCACTTAACTGTCTTCTCAAAGACTAGACACCTGTATATGGCACAGTATTATGATAAATAGTCACTTATTAAGGTAATCTGAAAATCAGCTGATATTATAAAGTGATAGCCTGTTGTTGAATGTTCAGTTCCTTTCCCAGCTTTGTTATTTTATGAGTCCCTTAAACACATTGAACTTATTTCCTGATGTGCAAAATGTGATTAAAGATAGCTCTTTTTCAGAGTCATTTACTCAAGTAATTACAATGACCAATTATACAAATGGCAGTATCAATCGATTGTGCTAATGTGAGACTTCGTCAAATATACCATCTTTGTAAAAATATTGACTTTGAAAAGTGTAAACTGCCAAAAATATGTTTTGTAGCTGTTATTTAACATATGACTTGATTGAGAAAGAAATTAAGGGAGCCAGGAGGGAAGAAAGAGAAGAGAAAGAAAATTGAAACAAAAAAAAAAAAAAAGGAAAGAAAGAATAGAAAATTTCCAGTAAGAACGGCTTATCCAACATTCTCTTCAGGATCCTTCTTTTAACTGCCTCATTTGCACATCTGTAGTACAATGTAATTGGGCAATGTGATTGCTCTAAGTTGCTGCCAAGTGCCAAGAATCTTTGTTAAAGGAAGATGTGCTTCAGCATGGTGTTTCACTTAAACATAAAATTTCAGCATAATTATAAAAAATGAATGACTTGGTTTTGGTGTTTTCTATTGGTAGCTATTAACCAGATGGAGGATGTTGGTGTTACAATGCCTGTGCATTTCTGTTAAACTTGCTTCTTGTAGCCTGATTCACTGTGAGATTCTAGTTATTCACTCAGATCACGGTGATACTTTGGAACCCTAGAGAGTTTGATATAATAGACCATAAAGAGTTGGCCAATCATTAAATTAAATTCCTCCTACCCAACCCTTTCCACTTTCTCCCAGGATGAAACCATAGTTTCATTGTGTTCATATGGCCATGTGCTTGCTTGAATAAATGACAATAGCAAATGACTTTTTGTTCATTCATTAGTCATTCACACATCCAATAGAAAATGATGGAATTCTTACTGCATCCCAGGTATTGTGGCAGTTAGACCCCCCCCCGCTGTCTCATAACTTTCTTCCTCCATTATGCAAACATGCAAATTTAGAGAACCCATACATCCCCAAACCAAAGACTTAGTTTCACTTGAGATGAAACGTACCAATGGAAGTGGCAATTATTATCTAGGTTACTGTTTACTGAGTGCATCTCACGTAACACAAGTTCATATGTCCTTGCATTTCACTATTGTTTTTGGCAAGGATATTATAAAAAAAATCAAATCATTAATCATTATTCTAGAGTGGAAAAAGTATTTCTATAGGAAGCAGACTCCCTATTTTGCACAGAGTGTGTTCTACGTCGTCTGTTGGTAAACTCAGTGTCACCAAGAGACCTGGAAGATTATAGAAATCAGTGAAGTAGGTAAGTATGAGGACAGTGGGTAGGATTTGGTTGAGTTGTGACCAAGCATAATGCCAGCCTAGTTCCACGGCCATTTGGTGGGCTCAAACCAGCATCACAGTGATATAAAACTAGAATGCTAACATTTGGCAGCTGGAGACTGGAGTCATCAATCTGGAATCACCCTTAGATGTTAACTAGTGTTGCCTCCCTCAATGGGCAGGGAAATGAATCTGTTTTCATTAAACTTTTGGTGTAAGAATAAGAATATACATTAAAACCTTGTACACTTTTGAGTTTGCATTTGTGTGTGGCTGTGCGGTCAGACTTTAGTGCTCTAATCACACCAAACTTTCCTTTTTTAATACTAAAATTCCCTCAACTATGTTAAAATAAATCCATAGGAAATACTTTGAGCTGGAAAAATAATGTTTATCATTTCGCTTCTAATATTCCCTTTGTCCACCATAAGTCTGCAAGGCCCGGCTTTCTGGGTAAAACCACTTAGGCAGGAGGAAATTTTCAAACAACTCTTCCAATAAGGGTCAGGATCAGAAATTTATGTGGCTTTTTTAGTTATGTAACTTTGGCTGAGTCATTTACCTCCTTTGACATCAAGTGCTTTACTGAAAAAAAAGACATCTTTATTTGCTAGAATGTGATCTCTTGCACTTTATAACAACACTGATGTCTATGATCTAATGTAATAATAAAAACTAAAGAAATAATAGGGGCTTAAGGACAAACCACAGCAGATTAAAACCAGTGTTTTCAATAAGACTTTCTACGTTGAAAATACACTTAGTGTTTTGTTTTTTGAAAGATAAATGTGCATAAAAATTTATCTAATCTAAGACATTATTTTGAAGCTAATTTTGTGGGTAAACGATAAAGAATTCAAGCTCACAACCCAAGAAACACATGTTCATTGTGATTTGGTTTGATTGGAATGTTGCAGCAGAAGTAATTTCACACAGGTGCCTTAATTTCCAAAATTGTCAGAATCTTTCCTTCCTTGTGAAGAGAAGTCCTGATTATTTTGGAGAAGTTAGTTAACCATTCAGATATTTCCTTTAATAAGTAACTATTGTGAAAGGAACAATGTATTCACTCCATTTTTTTATTAAAGGGAGGATTTATTTAGATGCATTAATCAAGCCTACATATCTTTAGTTTATACTGAGTTAATAGTATAATAATTTAGTTTATATTAATTATAAAATAATTATAGTCTACAAGTATGTGAGGTTATGTTCATGCTTGAAGTTGTGGAATCCAGTCTCATGTAGCTGTGTATTTACTGTGTACTCTCATCTTGACATCTATATGTAAAATGGGAAGGACCATGCTCAGGAAAACATTGCCTGCAGAATACAATTTTGACCTGTTTGGGGACTAGAAGTGCAAATTTCATGAGTTCATTAGAATATATTGATTAGAGGGCATACATCGAGCTCGTCAATCCACCTGCCACACTGAGATAGCCACCTAGGAACGGTGTGTGCTCCAAATTTCCTCAGCAGTGTGGCCTGTTGCCCTTTGACTGTGTCTGTAATCATTAGGCGCCAAGACAGAGTCATCCTGTTGATTTACCATTATGGCTGACTAAGGAAAAAATTGTAAAGTACTAAAATTTTGCCCAGTTAGCTCTTGTGCTTGCTTCTTTTAGCAACTTCCCAAGTAGTCTGTGTTATAATTCCTTTAGAACTCTCCCCAGATAGGCATGGAAGAGTGATCTTTGCAGGTCTGTCAGCATATAAAGGAAGCCAAGCATACAAGTATCTAGGGAAAAGCACTCAGGCAGGTGGAAATTTTCTTAACAGGTAAGATAGTCTATACCAGGACAGGAAACCTCTGATCGTGAAAATACGAAAATATTCAGCAACACACTAGACATTTTAGGAGAAAGGTCTGACTCTAGAACAGCTCTTCCAATAAGGGTCAGGGTCATAAATTCAGTGGCTTTTTTACTTATGTAACTTTGGGTGAATCGCTCACTTCCTTTGTCATCAAGTGTTTTATTGAACCAAAGGACATCCTTATTTGCTAGAATGTGATCTCTTGACATTTATAAAATCAGAGTGCCATTTAGTCTAGTTATACAAACAAGAATTTAATAGGGACTGTCCACTACTCAGTTGCCTTTTCACTGTGTAGATCCCTTTATTTTCACTTTTAGAAGTATTTATAATATTAAGAATTTTAACCTAGGTTCATTTGCTGTGTTGTGAAATAATTTATATAGATTGAGACTCTATTATTGATAGTTAGGTAAGACTTTAACTCAGGTAAGTATTAGGTTCATGAAGCTATGTTCAACTAGTTTGTTTGTGCTGAGATATAGAACTAAGGAAGTGAAGAAAATCAGAGACAAGAAGGCAGCCCTATCCAGAATAATCAACAAAACACAACAAAACTAGAAGTCAGTATTTAAAGAATTACACCTTTCTTTGAAGAAATATCAACTTAAATATGATCTCCTAAAGGGTTCAAGATCATCTCATTTAATTCTCATAACATAACCAGAATAAAGACAACCGGAACAATTTTCTAGATAATATAGCTAAGGCTCACAGATTCGGGGGACTTATGCAGCCAGTTTGTAGAGAAAATGTTCCAGATAGAGTGATTAAATAGACCTTGGTATTAGATTGACCTGGGTTCATGTCCTTAGACTCACTGTATGGCCACAAATAAGACTTGCAGTAAAGAATTCTCTTTGTTCCTATTGTCTGAGATATCAGATTTTTAAAAAATGATTTGACTCTTTAAAACAGGTTTTAAAAACATTCTTCTATATATATAGCTTATTTTCTAGAAAGCATTTGATGAAATTAAGGCCTTTACTGAACTGGTGATAGCTGATTTGTCATTGTTACACAAAACTCAATGTGAATTTATTCTTGTTACTATTATGCTGTACCAAAATAATAGCACCTGTTTATAGCTAGTAAAAATGTTGTTATATTATTTTTCAAACAATCTATTTCCACCTGTAATTTAAAGGTGCCATTTAAACGTATAACCTGTATTTTATAATGTCAGATCTACACTCAAACTATCCCATTATGCTTTTATGAGGGGATAATAATATTTCACAGATTTTGAGCTTGCATTATTATAAACATCAGCATCCACCAAGATTAAATTGTTTACTTTGTTGAATTAAAAAGGAGATGTATTGTATTGATAAGCATAATCTAATGTGTCTGTCCTTATTTTTTCCATGACAAGCACAGATGAACACATTTGCATACGGCATTACCCAGGCATAATCAGGCTACCAAAGAGAGAACAATGACAGATTTTAACAGTTTCTCCCAACAGAGTAAAGAGTAGTTACATTTTTTTGTCTTTGCTTTATGGTTGCATTTATTTGTCATATTTGATTCCCTTACTTCCCCCTACATTTTTACGTTGTCCAATCAGATAAATAAGGAATTAAGCTTATATTACAAGGGGTTTACTTTAATGAGTCATAAGAGAATCTGTTAACATTTATTGTACTTTCCTATAGTGTTCCACAAGTTGTACTAAGTGCGTTCCATGTACTATTTTACTTATCTTTGCCCCACTGACATTAAATACTTTTCACTTACGCATAATCCACAGTATTCCAGTTTTACAACTTAAAATACATTGCCCAATATCATACACCCAGAAAGTCAAAAAGCTGGATCACTGTTCCAGCCCTTTTGACCTTAACCTGTGTCATAATCTTTGTACTACAGGTTAAGATCTTGCCCCCACGGACGATATAGGCAAAAAGTGTTTCAGAAAAAAAGAATAAGCTCTGCTATATTCTTCCCTATGATTTGGGGGGAGTGAAATAATTCTGTATATGCCTAATTTTCTCTGAAGAGTAAAGAAATAATTCAGCTGCAGGAAGAGATCTGAAAACTTGGGTATGAGGCAGATAAGGGAGCAGTGTCAAAAACTAAAAATCATAAATTTATATGCATTTTTAAATCAACTGTCACTTTTTTCTGGAACCACAAATACTCATGATAAAATATAAGTATTCATATTCTTTTCTAAACCACATTATATAAAAATTCTTTGCTTTCATTTAATAGAAATATTTAATTTAGAAACGTGATATTCTGGCTTCTAAATATGGGAGCTCAAGACAATCTAGTCTCTAAGAAGCAAAACTTCCCTAAAAGGGGTGGTAACATAAAATTATCCCCTCCTTTTGGAAAAAAAAATACTTTAATACATATTTTTGCCCTGTGTTTGTGGAAAAGAATTTTTTAATAGACAATTATTTGCTGGACAGCTAATTGTATGCAGTTAATATTCAATTGCTTTGCTTTGAAGTCTTACCAATGTCACCTTATTACAGAATTAATTCCTCAGCTGTAAGAAAAGACAATATCAGGGGAAAAAAGATTCCTTATTTAACAATATTTTAAAATTAATGATGCACCACTTTATGCTTTTTCCCTGGAAAATGAAAATTTAGCTGAAGTAATTTGAATGTTCATTATTTTGGCTTATTCACACTTTTTTTTTTTTTTGGTCTAATATTTGTCAATTGCATGTAAAGTCCACTTTGATAAACTCTCTAGAAAAACTAGAATTGGTGAAACTAGACTTGGAAGGAATTCTTACTGGACTGAAAGGCTGTGCCTTAAATCTATGCATCACATTTTGGCTTTTGCAAGGGATGTAGAAGATCTCTGATCAAAGACTCAAAGCTTATCCTTATTATTCTTTCTGGGACATCATTAGTAAGTATATAACATCAAGGAAGTAAGTCAAATGCATGAACTATTTTCTAATGTATGAGTTACAGTTCAGCACTCAGGAGTTATAATTACTTAAATAAGTTACGCTCTCCTCATCACACTCATTATCTTTCTTCCCTAACTCAAGTCTCTGGTGCCTCCCAAGAATTTTTAAAAATTCTTCTTATTGAGATGAAACTTACATATCATGAAATTATCCATTTCAAAGTGAGTAATTCAGTGGCATTTAGTGCATTCACAATGTGTGCAACCACCCTCTCTAGGACACCCTGACCCTGGTAAGCAGTCATCCCTCACATACCCCCTTGCCCAGCCCCGGCCATCATCAATCTGCTCCTCTGTAACGATGTCCTTTGCTGAATATTTAATATCAATGGACTCAAACAATACGTGTCTTTAATTTCTAGTTTACTTCAGTTATATGTTTTAGAGCAGTGGTTCTCAACCTTCCTAATGTGGGTCTTGACCCAGGGTTGAGAACTTGGTTTACAGCTTCATCCACACACTACATATATCCCCCAGGACTTCATTCCTTTGTACAGTTGCATGTGACTCCATTGTGTATTTGCATAATTCTTTCATCCACTGATGGAACTTGGTGTTGTTTTCATCTTTTGGCTATTGGGAACTGTGCTGCTACGAACATGCATGCGTATGTGTTTGTATTTGTTATTTGTTTGAGGCTTTTTTTTTTTTTTTGCAGGAGGAGGGCAGATACATATACCTAGGAATGGAATTTCTGGGTGCTGAGTCATAAAGTAACTCCATGTTTAACTCTCTGAGAAACTATTTTGCACAGCAGCTGAACATTCCAGCTCACATTCCTAACAGCAGTAGACATGTGTTCCAATTTCTCCACATCCAACATTTATGAATTTGGTTTATTTTACTTTAGACATTCAAGCGGTGTGGAACGGCATCTCCCCTGATTTGGATTCACATTTCCCAAATGATTAGTGATGCTGAGTGTCTTCTTATATGCTTATTGGCCATATGTATGTCTTCTTTGGAGAAATGTCTATGCCAGTGTGTTGCCTATTTTTACTGACTTACTTGTTTTATTTTTACTGAGTTATAGGCATTCTTTTTCTGGATATTAATCTCTTATCAGATAAATGATTTTCAAATATTTTCTTCTACAATATAACTTTTTTTTTTTTGCTTTCTTACTATTGTTTTTTGATGCACAAAGTTTTAGTTTATCTCTTCTTGGTAGGGACTCCAGCTTCATTTTTGCATGTGGACATTCATTTCACTTAGCGCCACTTGTTGAAGAGGCTGTTCTGTCCCTACTGAATGTTTTTGTCACCTTTGTTGATTGTCCTTTGTCATAAATATGAGTTACTTGGGGGTTCACAAGATATTCATCTATATGTCTATTCTATGCCAGTACCATATTGTTCTGATTACTATAAATGCAGTAACATTTGAAATTGGAAATGTGACTAATCCAAGTTTGTTTAGCTTTTTCAATATTGCTTTGTCAATTGGGACCTATCACAGTTCCATATGAATTTGATAATTGGCTTTTCCATTTCTACAGAAACACAGTTGGGGTTTTGAAACAGATTGCACTAAATTTATAGATTGCTTTCTATGATATTGCCATCCTAGAAATATGAGTATTCCTACCCACAAACATAGGATTTCTTTACATCTATTTTTATCTTTAATTTATTTCAGCAACATCTTGTAGTTTTCAGTGTAAAAGTCTTTCGTTTTGGTTTAAATTTATTTTTAGGTATTTTATTATTTTCTGCGTGATACTTTAATATACTTTTCTGATTGATCACTGTTAGTATGAAGAAATATGCCAGTTGATTTTGGGGTGTGAAAGAGTGGTATTCTTTAATTTTGCTGAATTCATTTCTTACCTCTAGTAGTTTACTGTGGATTCTTCAGGCTTTTCTATGTAGGGAACATCAAGCCAAGGGCGAGAGTTGTCTGGACAACCTGAGCACCTGACCTCCTGCAACTGCCCTCTCCAGCCACTCCCATGCCTACTTCCTCTCCCTTCCCTATTCCCACCCATGTTCGTTGGTGGGAACACAATCACGGCTGCTCTGCTGAGAACCCCAGCAGGCTTACTTCCTAGGAAGCCAGTGTGAGGATCCAGGACCAGCCCTGCCTGCCCTGGGCTCCTGACTGTAGATCCCTTCCCTCTCCAGGCTGCCTTACCTCTACTGCAGCAGGGCCCATTCTGCAGCCTCCAGACCCCATCCTGAGGAGGAAGGCTTCCCTGATGATACCCCAGGGCAATACTGTGCATTTACATTTCTGTTTAGTGACTAGACCATGAAGTCCTTGAGCCAACCAGACCTTGGGTGCTCAGTAACATCAGAATGAACACCACCCGTGTTTCCCAAACCTAAAAATCCTAAAAATCATCTGTTAAAATGAGACTTCTGAGGGGAGAGGAAAGGATGGGGAGAGGGAGGATGATTGGTGGGACCACACCTATGGTGCATCTTACAAGGGTACATGTGAATCTTTCTAAATGTAGAATATAATTTTTTTTTAAGAATATAAATGTCTAACACAATAACTAAGAAAATGCTGTGAAGGCTATGTTAACCAGTTTGATGAAAATATTTCAAGTTGTATATAAAACCAGCACAGTATACCCCATGACAGCATTAATGTACACAGCTATGTCTTAATAAAAAAAATAAAATAAAATGAGACTTCTGAATTGCACTCAAATATACTGAATTAACCATTAACAAGCATCCTAGAATACCTCTTCCTACTGGAGAATACCTTCCCTACTGATAGGGAATTATACCAATTCAATATCTTGGAGGTTTGGACAAGTCATAGTCTCAAAATTACAATCTATGGGCTCATGTACCCCCAGCTTTTGGGCTTTGCTGCCAGGTACCCTCACAGACAGAAACCTCATGGGGATTGAGGCTTAAGGTCACAGTAGTGGGCTGAAAACTCAGGTTTTCCAGACCCCAGCTCAGGGATATTCCTCCTCAGCATGAGGCCTCAGAATAGAGCCAGATGCACAAGGGATGAAGCAGTCGGGAAAGGGCAGAGATCTACTGTTAGGAGCCCAGGGCAGGCAGGGCCTGCCCTTGCCCTCATCACACCAGCTTCCCAGTAAATAAGCTTGCTGAGGTGCTCAGCAGAGTACCTGTGACCCTGTTTCCACCAACAAATATGGGCTGGAATAGGAAGTGAGAGGATGTGGGGAGAAAGGCATGCCAGTAAAGGGCAGTTGGCGGAGGTTGGGCACTCAGGTCATGGGGACTATTCTCGCCTTCCACCTAGGCTCACTCCCAGTGTCTACGGAGTGACTGGCTCCATGCTTCACACCTCCAGTCAGAGAAGGAAGAGCCACTGTGTGGTCAGTTTCTCCTTTCACTGAGGTCCCAACGTTAACTGTCATGTCACTGTCAGGGGCATGCCCACCTCCAAGATGGTGATGCCTGTGGTGTCTGGCATGATCTGTCAGGTAGGCTGGAGGCTCCTGCAGCTGGGATGCCTGCCCAGTGAGGGGCAGCCAGGAAGGGGGGTAGCATGGAGGATGGTGCAATGAACATAATCCAGGGTATTATTTTGAATGCAGAGGTTGTTACTGCTTTCTAGAGTCACACTTTTAATGCATAAGCCCAAATAAAAGAATAAAAAACATTTATGTAGATGTGGAATTAGTAATACCCATGTATAATGCACATTTTTTTTTCCTCAAAAATTTGGGCAAAACTGTGCCCATTGTTAATGGCAAAATACTGTAATCTTTTTGTCTAGTTTTTGGAAGAGTTTTAGAAGGATTGACATTAGTTCTTCTAAATTTTTGTTAAAATATATAAGTGAATTCTTCTGGCCCTCAAATTTTATTAGAAAACTTTTGATTAATGACTACTTTTTATTACCCTGTATTTGTGATGTCTTTTAAACTTTTCTGTGTCTTCTGAAATGTGTTTACTAGTTTGTGTGTTTTTAGAAGTTTAACTTTTTAGAAGTTAACTCTTTCATCTAGGTTATCGAATTTGTTCTAATACAATTGTCTATAGTATTTCCTTATAATCGTTGTTTTTGTAAAATTTATAGTAATGTCCAACTTTCATTCCTGACATATTGATTCTATCTTTTCTTCCTAGTTTAGCTAAAGAGCTGTTAAACTTGGTGATCTTTTTTAAGCACTGACTTTTGATATTTTTGGTTCACTCCATTGTTTTGTCTATTTTCTGCTTTTTTCTCACCATTCTAATCATTTTATTCCTTCTGTCAGTTTTTCAGTTAGGTTGCTTTTGTTTTCTAGTTTCCTAAAGTATAAAGTTAAGTTATTGAGTTGGGATCTTTCAATCTAATTTGTTTATGGTGTTTACAGCTATAAATTTCTTCTTGGTTAATGTTTTCATTAAATCCTGTAACTTTTGATATTGGGTTTTCATTTTCACATGTTCTATAATATTTTTTAATTTACCTTGTGATTTCTTCTCTGACCCATCACTTCTTAAGATTGGGTTATCTAATTTCCAGATATAAGTGAATTTTCCTTTTATTTTCTTTCTATTATCAATGGCTAATTTCATTCTATAGCATTGAGGAATAATAGTTTGTATTTTTACAATCTTTTAAAGTTTACTGAGATTTATTTTGTGGTATTATATGGTCTATCCTGCAGAATTATCATGTGTACTTGAAAAATATATATACTATGTAGGGTAGCATATTCTATATTTATTTATCTGTTACACCTACTTAGACTATAGTCTTGTTCAAGTCCTGTATTTCCTTATTGATTTTTCTCTCTAGATGTTTTATCTGCTCTTCTAGATGACGTATTGATGTTTTCAGCTACTTTTGTACACCTCTTTATTTCTCCCTTCAATTCTGTCCATGTTTGGTTTAGGTAGTGTCTTAGTTCATTTTTCCTACTATATCAAAATATCACAGACTGGATTATTTATAAACAGTATGAATTTATTGCTTATGGCTCTGGAAGCTGAGCAGTTCAAGGGCAAGTTACCAGTAAGATTGGGATCTGTTGAGGGCTGCGTTCTGCTTCCCAGATGACACTTTGGTGTAGTATTCTTCAGAGAAGAAGTTGTACATATGACTATTGCTATTACATCTCTTTGCGAATGTGACCATTTTTCCGTTGATAATGTCCTTCTTTTCCACTTGAAAGAACTTTTAACCGAAAGTCTATTTTGTGTGATTTTAGTTTAGCCACCTATGCTCTTTTCAATTATTATTTGCATGTCATTCTTTCATTCCATCCATTCACTCATCCTCAATCATTTGTGTCCTGAACCTAAAGTGAGTGATTTTTTTAAATCCATTGTGCCATTTTCTGCATTTGGATTGGAGAGTTTAATCCATTTATATTTAAAGTAATTATTTATAATGAAGAAATTTATTTCATTTTGCCTTTTGTTTTCTGTGGCCTTTTATTATATCCCCCCTCCAATAAGAATACTCCAATGCTGCCTTTTTGTGTATTTATTTTTATAATGCATTTCTTTGATTCTTTTCTCATTTCCTCTTGAGATTGGTTTTATGGTTACATCAATATTGCAATTAATATTCTGAGTCTGTAATACTCAAGCTTGAATTAATTCTAATTGAGCTTCAATCACATACACAAACTTTGACTTTATATAGCTTTATTGATTATCTTGTTTTTTCACAAAAAACATCTCTATACATTGTGTGACCATTAACTTAGATTTACAATTTTTATACATTCATCTCTGGAATCATTTTGGAAATGTAAAGAGGAGATAAAAGCCAAACATGTAATACTGCTTTTTGTTAGCCTATGTATGTACCATTTACTAGAGTTCTTTGTTTCTTCAAATGTCTTCAAATTATTGTCTAGGGTCTTTCCACTTCATGTTAAGGTCTCCCTTTAATACTTTGTAAGGCAGCTTTGTTCTGAAAAACTCCTTCAGCTTTTGTTTATCAGAGGATGACTTATGTTACCCTTTACACTGAAAAGATATTCCTTATTGATATAATATTTTGAATGAAATCTCTTCTCTTTAAAAATACTGACCCTGTAATAATAATTTATTTCAGAATAGTGGGGAGTTCAGATATCTTGTTTGCATATTTTGCTTTTGTACAGATTGAATCAAAGTTATACATGTAAGTGTGCCCTTCACCCAGATTGTATGCGCTATACCCAAGACGTGTGAATTTACCCATCTACTCATGTGTCCTCCTCCCCAGCTTGATTTTCATTGAGATTTATTTCCATATGTGCACTTAAGTGTTGATCAATTAGTTCTAATTTGGTCTTTGCTTCTCCCTTCTTGTGATGTTTCATTTAGAAGAATGGTTTCTAGTTTCCTACATGTTGTCCAAAAAGATACTAGAGGCCATTTTTTATGGTTGAATAGTACTCAATAGTATGCATATATCTAATAAAATACACCACATTTTTTTAATCCATTCGTGTATTGGTGGACACTTCAGTTGTTTCCACACCTTTGCAATTGTGAATTATGCTGATATAAACATTTGAGTGGAGTTGTCCTTTTTATAAAATGACCTTTTGTCCTTTGAGTATATACCTAGCAGGGGATTTCTGGATCAAATGGTAGGTCTACTTTTAGTTCTTTGATGTATCTCCATACAGTTTTCTGTAGAGCTTGCATAAGTTTGTAGTCCCATTAACACTATGTAAGAGTTTCTTTCTCTCCATACATCTTTTATTTGGGGACTTTTTAATGTAAGACATTCTCACTGGAGTTATATAATATCTCATTGTGGTTTGAATTTGCATTTACCTAATGATTAAAGTTCTTGAGCATTTTTCACAAGTTCATTGGCCATTAATAGACTTCATTTGAAAAGTTTCTGTTTATCTATTTCTCTCACTTTTTAATGGGGTTGTTTGGTTGTTTGGAACCCAGGGATAATCCCTGATTTCATATTCCCATGTAATTTTTGGTGAAATGTAGAAAAACATAGAATATGTTTGCAGAATATTAATTGCAATATTGATGTAACCATAAAACCAATCTCAAGAGGAAATGAGAAAAGAATCAAAGAAATGCATTATAAAAATAAATACACAGAGGAAAGAACTTTTGTTCAATAAATGGTGCTGGCAAAACTGGGTAGCCACATGTAAAAGATGGAAACAGGATCTACACCTCTTAGTATTCACAAAAATTAGCTCACAAAGGATAAAAGACTTAAACCTAATGCAGGACACCATAAGAATCCTAGAAGAAAGTGTTGGGGAATGCTTATAGATATTGGCCTCAATGAAGAATTCATGAATATAACCCCAAAGGCAATCTCAGCAAGAATAAATATAAACAAATGGGATCTTATCACATTAAAAAGATTCTGCATAGCCAAGGACACAAGCAAAGAGCACATAGTCAACTCACAGAGTGGAGAACATATCCGCATACTATGCATATGATAAAGGATCAGAATCTATGAAGAACTCAAGCAGATCATCAAGACACTAACCCTATAATTATTGAACCAAGAGGATTCTCTTTTGCTATTTTCAGTATCATATCTTTGTCCTTAGCTTTTGACAATTTGATTATAATGTGTTTGTGAAGGGATCTTTCAGTGTCTACCCTTCTTGGAGTTTGTTGACCTTCTTAAACATCTATAGATCCATGTATTTCATAAACTTTGGCAATTTTCTGTCCATGATTTCTTCAAATAATCTTTCTCTCCCTTTCTTCTCTCTTCTCTCCTTCTAGGATTATTCTTAGGTAGGTATACTTGACGGTGTTCTGTAGGTATGTCCCTTAGTCTCTATTCATTTTTATGTAGTACCCTTTCTTTCTGATCCCTAAACCATATAATTTTAATTATTTATTTTTAAGTGAAATTTTTCCAATGCATTTTATTCACAACATAGCTATATATTCAAGACGCTAGAGGAAATATCCATATCTGTTAGTTATTGTTGGCAGCAGTGAAAAGATAGAAATTTTATTCATCATCTTGTCTAGTCTCACAATCAAAAGCAACCTTTGACTTTTTAGATATTACATAAACTCGTATAGTAATCCTTAGCTGACTGGTGATTTCCTGTTCTTGTGTAACCCCAATATCTTCATAATAGTTTCTCGAAAGTCAGAAAGCTTTTGTTCTTGTCCTGATACTTAGTCTCTGATGTCTGATGGGCCCTCTCTTTGTCTGATCTTACCTCTTTCTCTGAAGAGTCTAATGTAGCTTTCAAATTTTCTCTTTTCATAACTGCCTTCTCTTTCACTGTTTCAATTTTTGTTGAATATTTCTTGAGCTTTTCAATTGTTTTGTCAGACATCCACGATTGCTCAGCTGTACCAATTTCCTGAATCCTCTTTTTCACAGCTTCCTCTGTGGCTGGTATGGGGATAGTGCCATTCGTCAGAAGAACAAAACTCTGATTTGTTCTGAGTCCTCTGTTTTGTTCTCTGTTTTATGCTCTGTTTTGTTCTGAAAACTCTGATGACACTGGAATTGCACAGTTTTAGTTTCCCTGTAATGAATATGGAGGTCTGACTAACTCCAATGCTTGTTTTTCTTTGTGGGCCAAATCTTGTTGACATTTAGCCCATATTTTCTGCCCATCTTTTGGTCCTTCAGAGTGAAAAATGTTTTCTCTCCTGAAGATCTTGGACAGACTAGCTTCCTATACTACATAATTTTAATTAACCTATCATCAAGTTCATTGATTCTTCTGTCTGCTCAAATCTGCTATTTTAATGTTCTATTGAGTTTTTATATCAGTTATTGTGCTTTTCAGCTACAGAATTTGTGTGTTTTATAAAAGTAATTTCTATCTCTTTATTGATATTTTCTGAATAATCAATATTTTTTTGGCCGGGTCTGGGTTTGAACCTGCCACCTCCGGCATATGGGGCCAACGCCCTACTCCTTTGAGCCACAGGAGCCGCCCAATAATCAATTTTTTTTTTACATTGTTTTCCTGGTTTCCTTTAGCTCTTTGTTCATGGCTTCCTTTTAGAAATGTAGTATGTGAGCATACCTAACAAAATTGATTTAAAGTCTTTCTCAGTTAAGTAAAATGTTTGGGCTTCCTCAGGCATTTCTTGTTCAATTCTTCTGAGAAAAGATTATTATTTTTGTTTCGTTACATGCTTACAATTTCTGATTGTCAGTAAATAGTCATGTAATAATAATCAGAGTTATTATTGATTAGGTTCCAGAATTTCTGAAAATAGTTTGAATATTTTGTACAATGTGTGACTCAGGACATCTATGTTTATATTTGTAGTTTGCCATAGACTTTGCTGTTTTTTTAGTAGACTTTTCTGAACTATTTTTAGAAAGTCAATATCTTTTACCAGCTGTGGTCTCTGAAGTCTCTGTTCTTTTAGCTGGTATTCAACTAGATGCTCTGTTTGTGTTTGTTTTCCCAAATATTTTCTTGAATGTTAGGAGTCAGAAGTTGCTAGTGAAAAGAACAAGCAGGAAAAAACAAAACAGAACCAAACAACAACAACAAACTAGAACCAGAACATTTATAAATCTTTACTGCTTGCTTGTAGTTAAGTGTAGAGTTCAGATGGAGGTAAAGGATAGGATTCCTTCAGGTCTTCTTGGAGTATTCATCCTGTCATGAGCATATATATGACTTTCTAAATTTGTCCTATTCGGAAAGAAACACTGCAGCATTTACTCTCAAGAATTTTCACATTTTATGAGTCGACTATAACATTTTATATGACTATGGCTTGCTTATTGGCCTTATAATATTTTTGAGGATATTCACTGCTTTGATATCCTAGTATTTTCCAAGTCAGATGCAACAAATACTAATGCCTTGTGTCAGTCCTTCAAGTTGACCTGAAACAGTTTAGACCAGGCAATTAGATATGTTTTTTTGTTTTTTTGTTTTTTTGTTTTTTTTTTAAGAATAAACTCTAGTCTACTTCCTGTAGAATCAGGGACCAAAGTCCCATACTCCAAATGCCGGTTGCTAACTTACAGATGACCACAAAGCCAGGGAGACTATTGGGACCATAGCACATAAAAACTCCATAAAGATTTCCTTTTGTTTTAAGGTGACTTTTTCCTTCACTTAACTTTTTTTTTTCTGCTGTAAAGCTTTGACTGTTTCCTAGTCTTCTGACAAAATGATTCTTACAATTTTGTTTTTTTAATGTTTCTGTGGGAAAATTTTCCTTGATAGTGCCTACTTCTTCATGTTCTCTGATGTCACTGTGACAACAAACTGCTAATGACAATCAGACGCACAGTTAGACACAACATAATTACATGTGTGTTGGCCTCTGTTATTTGTGATCAATCTGCATTTCTTCTAATATTTGACACTATCAAGTATCGGATTTGTATCTTTACCATATATACTGCTCCATACATTTATTATATCACTCAGGATAGTTTATACTATTAGTAAAAATTGAGTATTGCATAAATATAGTCATATATCAGACTTATTATTGATTCATTCCCAGATCTTTGAAATTAAATGAACAACACAATAAGCTCAATTATTTTATGTCAGTTTTTAAAGTGAGGGAGGTTTGACTCTTTATTTGGTCACTTAGAGGCTATTGTATGATTATGAATTGGCCTAATTTCAATATTGTTGTTGTCTTATGGAATACAGAACCCAAAGAGAGGAAGAGAAAGGGTAGAAAGGCTGGATTGTGTTGCTGTCAGACTCACATTTATTAATTAAATTCATAGTCTTCTATGGGTATGGCCATCGTGTCCCAGAACAATTTTAATAGTAACAATAAAGGTTAGTGATAATAGGCACCATAAGAGATATAATAAATGAAGAAGTTTGAAATAGTGTGAGAATTACTAATATGGTAACAAAGAGGCATGAACTAAGAACATGCTGCTGGAGAAATGGTGCAATAGATTAGCTGGACTCAGGAGTCAATTTGCAAACAACACTATGTACGAAAGCCATGAAGTGAAGCTCTATGAAATGAGGTGCACATTACTGACCAGGCACACATTTATACAAGCAGTCACTCTTATATTAAAAATTGGAAAATGCCAAAGTAGCATTTAATGGTAACTCTTAATAATGAAATAGTATATAATCACACAATAGAGTAAGGTTATGAAATCTGATAAGAGAATCAAACTGAAGAGAAAGTTAACATCCTTAGAGACCTTAAGTAATATTTATTATAACCTGGGCAATTTGAAACGTGGATATAAATAGACCTATTAAACTATGTAATAAAGTATACTCAGAGTTTACTCAGTGGACCTCAAGACACTTTGGGATGCTTGAATTATATATATTACTATACTTAAGATTAAACATTAGAAATTAATTTTGAGATTTCAAAAATACAATGTTTAATTTATTTAAAGTGACAATAATAAAACAGTTACCTGTAAATACAAATAATCCCCACTGAAATTATCTCTCTTTTCGAAAATGGGGAAAAAACAGTGAGAAGAATGTCATTGTTTTATAATTTGAGAATCTATTTAGTGTCTGACTGATTGGTAGATGGCTGAGTTCTCATATGTGCTCCTCTGTTAATTCTTTTCAATATATTGTTGTGGTTGAGATATAAGAAGGAAGTCTGACCTCCTAAAAAGAAGTAGCTGGAAATGGAACATGTATTTTAATAGCTTTTCAGATAATTATGGATACTTCTTGAAAACAAGACAAGTGATAGATTCTTGAAGGTTAGTTACAGTGTGGAATATGAATAAAATTTCAATACATTAAAATTCATTGATCCATCTTACAGTTTGATAGAATTTTACCTATGTGTGATTCTGTATCATGAATTAGTGATTTGTAAAGTATTAGTTCACTGACTTCTGCAGATCTTCCAAACACTGGTGGAGTTTATTGTACAGTCACACACACCATATAATAGCCATTTAGGTCAGTGATGGACTGAGTATATTGGCGTGCATCGGCGGTCCGCAGATTATAATGGAGCTAAAAATGTCCTGTTGCCAAAAGACGTCATAGCTGTTATAACATTGTGGTAACTCAACACCTTACTCAGCTGTTTGTGGTGATACTGGTGTAAACAAACCTATTGTGGCCAGTCCTATAAAATTATCCACTGTACTTAATACTTGATAATGATGATAAATTAAAAATGTTAATAGTTTACATATTTACGATACCAGACATTTATCATGATTTTAAAGTGTATCCCTTCTTTTTATTAAAAGAAAATGGTTAACTTTAAAACAGCCTCAAGCATGTCCTTTAGGAGGTATTCTGCAGTAAGGCACCATTATATAGGAGATGACAGCTCCACATGTGTTATTGTCCCCAGAGCCCTTCCAGGGGGACAAGATGTGGAGGTAGAGGACACCCCGTGTAGGTCCAGGCTAATGTGTGTCTTAGTTTTTCACCAAAAACTTTTCAAAAGTTAAAAAAAATAAGAAAAGATTTGCTAAGGATATAAAGAAAATATTTTATTACAGCTATACAATGTGTTTATGTTTTAAGCTAGGAGTTGTTACAAGACAGTCAAAAATTAAAAAGTCTTTTAAAGTCTATAAAGTAAAAATGTTACAATAAGCTAAACTTAATCTATTATTAAAAAAATATTTTTAAAATTTAGTGCACCTTACTGTACAGTGTGTAGGAAGCCGACTGCAGGGTCCAGTAATGCCCTCGGCCTTCACATTCATTCATCACTCACTGACTCACTCACATCAACTTCTGGTTTTGTGAATTCCATTCATGGTAGGTGCCTTAGACACGTGTACCACTTAGTATATTTTATACCATATTTTTAGTGTACCTTTTGTGTGGTTAGGTATGCTTTGATACACAAATGCTTACCATTGTATTATACCTGCCTGTAGTACAGTAACATGCTGTGTAGATTTGGAGGCTGGTAGCAATAGCTGCACCACAGAGCCTCGGTGCATAGCAGGTTGTACTGTATAGTCTGTCACGTTTGCAGAACCACTGCTGACCTAACCGCATATTCCTCACAGTGCATCCCATCACTGAGGGACACATGATTGTGTAATTTTTAACAATTACTGTTAATGTCACCCATGATTTCACTAAAGTAACTCTTACTAGAGACATACTGGGAATCAGCCAAACTCCTGACGGAGAATAACAGCTTCTGAAAATTCAGTGTTTTGCTAGAAAGTTCAACTTTTATATTTATAAAAATATAATTAATTGTGATTTTTTTGAAGAAAAAGATTCATTTCATGAATTTTGAAAACTAAAACCCATCAGACACTTAAATCTGAATAATTATAGTTTGTTTTTCATTCCTCCTGGTAAAAACAGTGTTCCCTGGAAACAGTGTGGTGAGTACAGCCCAAAATTCAAGTAACTGTCCACATACTTTTCCATGAGACAACCTTTATACAGTAGAATCTCCAGGGCTGACCACCTCCCTACATGGACTTCCTTAAGTTGACCTAATTTTCATAGACTGGACATGTGCCTCATGTACATATCAGCACAGTAGGCCTGGTTCCTTATGGTGACCACCTCTGTATATTGACCAGTTTCTTACAGCCTCTTGGGTCGTCAACTTACCAAGGTTCTATTATATTTAGCAGGCCTCCTAGGACATTTATCCAGCCAGCTGCGTGTTTTTGCTGCCGCTGCCTGTCCTGCTTAGCAGCTGACTTGTCCCAGGGACTGCAGTCTGGCCCTCCAAAGGACTGAGGGAAAGCGAACTGGCCCCCTGTTTAAAAAGTTTGAGGACCCCTGATATTTAGTATACAGTAGAGTTATTTTATTTTTTGCCGTCTTTCCCATTCTGCCACACAGATATTAAAAACAAAATCTCAAGGGTTGAGATTTAATACAATTAATGTTTTTTACTACCTAACTGAGAAAATCCCTAACTGAAACTAAATTTATTTTTACATTGAGACTATATGATAATAAAGAATATAATGAATACAGAGATAGTTTGATCTGCATTTGTGGCTTCTGGTGGGGACCCTAGAGTTTTATCCACCATTGTTTTTGCATCAGAAGTGAACATCTGAAAGCAGTGACAATGAACATAAGTATCTTAGCATTGTTATGAATACAGTATGACTTCCAGGACCCCAGCACTGACAACCCCTTCTTCAGGGTAATAAACACATGATACCAGGAAACAGTGTACCTGAGGGAAGAATTTAAACGTAATTGTGAATGAGCGCAGGAGCTCAAAATAGAACCGTAACACATTAGGGTTAAAAAGAAAAGCTCCTTATTTCAGGGTGTACGTATAGGAATGTGTGTGCGTAAACCCCAGTGCAATTTTTCTTCTCAGACTGTGGAAAGCCTTAGTGCAGTTATATTTCTCATATTTAGATCCTTTCGCAAATTCAGGAGATGTTAATTTGAAAAAAGTTCTCAGAAAGAGGTTTGAGAAAGATTAGCATTTTGAATAATTGCCTAATTTGGATAATTAAACCTGTGAGTAAATCCAAAAGCTCTTGACTTATTTACTCAAGGGATGATAAGTTTGAGGTAGAGTTTAATAATGGTCCTTCAGAACCTGAAAGTACATTTCATATTTGATGAGCACATTGAGTCTCTGCTGAAAACAAGAACTAGTATGAAAAATAACAGAAATTAGAAGATCACAGAGAAGCAAGCTGCTTTGTGGGCCATCATGTGTGTTTGTATGGGCATATTGTGTGTGTGTGTTGTGCTTTCAAGTTATTCAAAGTAGCACTGCTCAGGTTGTGCAGTTCTGATAATAGAACTCTCACCCTTTCCCTCTTCAATTTCTCTCCTAAAAGAATTTTCTGGAGTCCTTACAAGACAACGGATCTTTTTTTTTTTTTTTTTTTTGAGACAGAGCCTCAAGCTATCCCCCTGGGTAGAGTGCTGTGGCATCTCAGCTCACGGCAACCTCCAACTCCTGGGCTCAAGTGAGTCTCCTGCCTCAGCCTCCCAGGTAGCTGGGACCACAGGCGCCGGCCACAATGCCCAGCTCTCTTTTGGTTGCAGCTGCCATTGTTGTTTGTCGGGCCCGGGCTGGATTTGAACCCGCCACCTTGGGTGTACGTGGCTGGCACTTTAGCCACTTGAGCCACAGGCACCGAGCCAAGACAGCGGATCTTAATGTGCTTAACTCCAGGCCTTTGACTTTGCAAATAAAAAAAAACCCCAAAACCCCAAAAAACCGATGTCTAAAGAACGTGATCTAGCCAAGGACACACAAGCTAGTGACGGGCTGAATTGCAACTGAAATCTGCCTCCTGACCACCCTTACTGCTGCATTATCACCTTTGTTGTGCTTAAGACTAGACAAGGGGAGAGCAGGCTGACAGTGTGTGTTGGGCATCTCGGAGAAAATACATGCATTGTAGGAGATAAACTTATTGCAATTCGTATTTCAATTTTGTGTATTCCTTGTGAATTTCCTGTTTTTTCATGTTTGGTGAAGATAGGACGAGGCTCAGGGAGGTGAAAGAAGCAGATAATATGCTGTGTAGCCCCTTCTCTGCCAGCTGTCCTCTTCATTCTATTCCTTATAGATGCAAATTGCTCTTAATTTAGTAATTTTCCCCATAGCTGAATTTTTAAAATGTGTTTGTAATTACAATATGTCTTTCTGTAGGAAAGTCACATTTTAGAAATGTAGTAAAGAATAAAAGAGTGTTCATTGGAGGCTGGGTGTGGTGCCTCATGCCTGTAATCTAAGCCCTCTCCGAGGCTGAGGTGGGAGGATCCCTTGAGTTTAGGAGTTTGATTTTGAGACCAGCCTGATCAAGAGAGAGACCTCAGGCTTGGCGCCTGTGGCTCAAGCAGCTAAGGCGCCAGCCACATACACCTAAGGTGACGGGTTCGAATCCCCAGCCTGGGCCCGCCAAACAACAATGATGGCTGCAACCAAAAAATGGCCAGGCGTTGTGGTGGGCGCCTGTGGTCCCAGCTACTTGGGAGGCTGAGACAGGAGACTCGCTTGAGCCCAGGAGTTGGAGGTTGCTGTGAGCGTGATGCCATGGCACTCTACCCAGGGGGATAGCTTGAGGCTCTGTCTCAAAAAAAAAAAAAAAGAGAGAGACCTCATGTCTACTAAAATAAATAAATATATATGTGTGTGTGTGTGTGTGTGTGTGTGTATGTGTGTATTATCCAGGCCTTCTGGTGGATGCCTGTAGTCCTAGCTACTAGAAAAGCTGGAGCAGAATCACTTGACCCAGGAGCTGGAGGTTGCAGGGAGCTAGGCTGATGCCACAGAATTCTAGCCTGAGGCAAAAGAATTGAGCCACTGTCTCAAAAAGGAACAAAAAAGAAAATTTGGTGGAAAACAATCTGATTTAGGAAACAGAAAAGAAATTCAAAAGAGCAGTATGTATTATTAGATTTTATCTGATATGTTAGCTTAACTAGGGTAGTTCTAGGTAGTTGAATTTATGAGGAATTGATGGGCCTATTTTTTTCAAGAACCCTAATTATTGCCAAAAGAAGAGACTAGAAAGAGGGGAAAAAAAAAAGCAAAAGAGCAATAAAGGACACTTGGGATGCCAAAGGGAGCAGAGGTGATTTTTTCCTGGAACTATATGACACAGATGAGATGAGACTGATTTTTTTTCCTTTTTACCTTTTATTTGAATGCTAAATTATAGAGTTCATGTTACTAAGTGACAATCTAGTTGGTTTCTTTCCATGATAACACTGAATTATAGGTTATTATTTATGTTATTTATATTTTAGATCTTACAAATTTGGGGTAGTCAAGTGACTGTGCTTCAAAAAAAGAATTATGGGCTTACATTTTACCGTAGTTTTCCATTAACTATTAAGAAGCAAGTCCATATTGTGTGAGAGTAAATCCAAGAATATACAAAGAAATATTTTGGCTGAAGAGAATATCTGTGGCAGAGACAAATATTCTAGAAGATTGGAAAATACTTTTTTATGGTTCTGAAATAGAAAAATGCAGAGGAACTCCATGCTTTGTTTCACAAAACAAAACTAAAGAAATTCAATGCAGTATGTGCTTGGACATACCTTGTGATTTATTTTTTCTGTTCTCATTTATGTACTTTTACTTCTTAAATTCACCTTAAGAACGGTATGATTTCTTAAGTAGGAAAGAGCAAACCTTTGTTCATTTTCTAGGCAATAAATTAGGAAACATTAAAAACAAATTTGTGATCTTATCCTGATCTCAACATACATTTCAAACATATTTAGTCTGCTATGTAAAGTTTCAGCATTCTAGGCAAAGAAAAGAATAGAAATAAAAATTGAAAATAAGAGAAAAATTAATATTTCAGATCTCAGCTACTAAAAGAAAGCAGAATGGTTTGTTCATGGGTTGGTGATGTACAAAGAGCAAAATAACATTTTGAAAAATCTTAAATGTGGCTCGGCACCTGTGGCTCAGGCAGCTAAGGCGCCAGCCACATACACCTAAGGTGGCGGATTCAAATCCCCAGCCCGGACCCGCCAAACAATGATGGCTGCAACCAAAAAATAAATGGCCGGGCGTTGTGGCGGGCGCCTGTGGTCCCAGCTACTTGGGAGGCTGAGGCAGGAGACTCGCTTGAGCCCAGGAGTTGGAGGTTGCTGTGAGCTGTGATGCCATGGCACTCTACCCAGGGGGACAGCTTGAGGCTCCGTCTCAAAAAAAAAAAAAAAAAAAAGAAAAAGAAAAATCTTAAATGTAACCTTGGCAGCTGTGACTTGCCTTTTCTATTTTCAACTATTTGTATGTATAGGGAGGGGCGGAATTGATGTCATCTCTTCAATGAGCTATCCCGTAATATTTGAAATGGATGTTTCCTTGAAGGCTGACTGGTACGGATTCTAACCGTGGTAAATTAAGAAAGCCACTAAGAATAAAGATTTAAACTGCGGTGATGCAAATGAGGCAGCAGTACCGTAGTTGTCCAGGGAATGGAAAAATCACATGAGCAGGGACAGAAATGGTTTTGGTCATCTTCAAAATTTTTAATAAATGCCTGATTAGATTTTTCATTTTATTACTCTTTTAACAGGAAATTATTTCAACTAGGATTTAAGCTAAAAGAAATACTTTTGAACTTCTGATATCAAGAATAAACTAGATAAAAAGTAACACAATTATTTCCAGCAAAGAGAAACCAAGAACAGAAAGTTATAAATTAGGTTTTCTTCAGTTCAATAGTGAGGAACTTTCTTTTTTCTTCCATGATTATGCAGCCAACTTATTTCAAAAGGCCATTTAAAAGCAAGATTGGATTTTTGGAAGAACAGAAATATCCGTAGCAGTCTATGATCTTAAATGACCAACTAAAGCAGAGAAAAGAACACGGAGTAAATCATTCAATTTCAGTTCTAGTACCACATTCATATTGCCCAAGCTGAAATTTTTAGCTAATATTCTCTGCCTACAACTGTTCAACAGACTCTGCTGTTCTGACTCTGCTTCCAGTCCTGTAAATACTTGTGCTTGTTGTTATGTTTTTTTTTTTATTTTTATATTATTTATAATTATAACACAGGGTACTATATGCATAACACATATTTAACTCTTTTAATAGAAAATATTAATAAATACTAGATTTTCAGACCTTCATACATCTATATACACTCATATATAAACACATATCAGAGAAGAATCATATATTTAATTATAGAAGAACTAGGGGTGAAATGTTACCCAATCCCTTGCCACATTCTTGATATTAGAAACTAGGTATTGATTTTAGAAGATTAATAAGAAAGGAGTTTTACGTGAAGGAACATTTCAAAATGATGTATCACTGATACAATCCTGTATCAGTTTCCTTCCAAACTACCTTTACAGTGTTCAGTGTGAGTGATGGGGAGGAATGAGCAGTTGCCAGGATTCTTTTTTGCTAAGTAAAAATACAGAGAACATTATTACAATGTGTCAGATAGTAAGATTTCCCCAGATGATTTCTCGTGGGAATGATTCTAACATAAAGTGAGTTCTTGTGAAATAAGGTTGAGGTGGGATAATGGGTGAGACCTGAAGTTGTACCTAAATGGTGTCAACAATGAACAGAAGGCAAATTTGGAACTTCAGGCTGGTATATTATAGGTGGTTTTCCTGAAGAAAGCAAAGAAAAATTTCTACTTTTTAGGAAAATCTTTGACACTTTTGTGTTTGGAAAAATAGAATGCGGTGAGAACACCTTGATGGGAAATCGAAGCAGAATGTGATGCTCATAAGGTCCAGAGGGCATGCACTGGGAAGCTGGATTTCATTCGGGAGAAGCGTTCGTGTAGTTAAAAGGCAATAAGAATATTCAGTTTTAAAAAATCATCACAGCAGCATTATTCATAATATCCTCAAACTGTGGACAATCCAGATGTCCTTTAATGGATAAACGACTGGTATGTCAATACCATAGCCTATTATTTAGCAATAAAAATAAAACAATGCTGACTATCTCCAAAACTATGCTGAATGAAAAATGGTGAGTTATTACATGGTTTATAATTTCATTTGAAAATTTTTGTACCGACAAAAATGTTACAGCAATAGAGGACAGATTAGTCATTTCCAGGACTATAGGGTGTGGGTCTTGTCATTCTATCAGGGAAGGGAGTAGGGCTGTAAAAGGCAACAGGAGTGATGCTGTGGAGATGGGACTGTTCTGCGTCTTTGGGTGTCAAAGTCATAATTGCACAGCAGTTTTGTAACATGTTACCAGTGGGGGATAGACTGTTCAAGTATCTCTTCATTAATTTTATTAATTATTTTTTCCCAATGATTTACTATTCATTTATTCATTTTTAGTTCAGAATATTATAAGGTACATATGTTTTGGTTGTATAATTTGCTTTTGTACAGCTTGAGTCAAAACTCTAACTGTGCTCTTCACCCAGATCATGTGCATTATACTTGTTAAATGTGAATTTACCCATCACCTCCTCTCCTCACCTTTTGATATCTGACGAGTTTCAATTTCATATGTACCCATAAGTGTTGATCAATTAGTTCCAAGTTAGTATTAAGTGCATGGGGTGTTTGATTTTTCATTTTTGTGATAATTCACTTAGAAGAAGTATCGCAAGTTCCATCCAGGTTGTTACCAAAGATGCCAGACCACCAATTTTTATTTTGTTTATGGCTGAGTAGTACTCCATGATATGCGTATACCACATTTTATTAGTACACTCTTGCATTGGTGGGCACTTGGGTTGTTTCCAAATCTTTGCAATTGTGAATTGTGTTGCTATAAACAAGTGTTTTTTCTTTTATAAAATGTCTCTTTTACCTTGGGGTAAATAGCTAGCAGTGGCATTACTGGATCCAGTGATAGGTCCAGTTTTAGTTCTTTGAGGTATTTCCGTTCTACTTTCCATAGATGTTGGACTACTTTGCTGTCCCACCAACAGTATGCCAGAGTTCATTTCTCTGCCTTCATACCAGCATCTGTTATTTTGAGATTTTTCTGATAAGGTTGATTCCTGTTGGAGTTAGGTGATACCCTTTGTGGCTTTGAATTGCATTTCCCTGATGATTAGAGAGGCGCTGGGTGTCTTTTCTTGTATTTGTTGACCATAAGTATATCTTCATTGGAAAAGTTTCTGTTTATATCTTTTGCCCACTTTTTGAGATTTTTTTTCTTGGACATTTGCTTGAAAGTTCTTTGAGTTTTCTGCTTATCAGGCCTTTATTGGAACTGTCCCATGCAAATATTTTCTCCAATTTTGTAGGTTTTCTATTTGCTCTATTGATTGTGCCCTTGGCTGTGAAGAAGCTTTTTAATTTTGTTAGATATCATTTATTTATTTTTGTTGGTTGAATAATTTCTTTTGAGACCTTCTTTATAAATTCTTTCTCTAGGCCAATATCTATAAGAGTTTTCCATCATTTTCTTTGAGAATTCTTATAGTTTCATTTCTTCCATTGAGGTCTGCCATCTGTCTTGAATTATTGTTTGTGAATGTAAGAAGTGCAAACATTGTTTCAGTCTTCTATGTGTGGCTGTCTAATTTTCTCAGCACCATTTATTGAATTGGAATTCTTTATCCCAGTGTATGTTTTTGTCTGCTTTGTCAAAGATCAGATGGCGATATGAGAATGGTTTTTATATCTGGGTTCTCTTTTTTTATCCATAGGTCTGTATCTCTGTTTTGTGACAGTACTGTACTGTTTTGGTCATTGTAACCTGTGTAATAGCATGAAGTCCAGTAAAGTGATGTCTCCTGATTTGACATTATTGCATAAAGTTGCATTGCCTATTCTGGGTCTTTTCTGGTTCTATATGAAGCATTGATCTATTTCTTCTAAATCTGAAAATAAATGGAGTTGGTGTTTTAATGGTGATTGCACTGAATCTGTAAAGAATTTTGGGTGGTATAGACGTTTTAGTAATGTTGACTCTGATGATCTATAAGCGTGATAGTTTTTTTCTGTCTGTTTATATCCTCTGCAATTTCTTTCCTCAATATTTTGTAGTTCTCCATGGAGGACTTTCACCTCCTTTGTTAAATACACCCCTAGCCATTTTATTTTCTTTGTTACTATTTTGAAAGGCTGTGCCTTTGATTTGATTGTCAGTGACTGTCGTTGACATATGTGAAAACTACTGAATAATATATATTGAATTTTTAAGCTTAGACTTTGCTAGATTTATTTATCAATAGGAATATTTTGGTTGAATCTTTTGGGGGTTTGAGGCATTAGATTACATCATCACTAAAGAGTGATAATTTGACCTGTTCTTTCCCCCTTTATACCCTGATTCCCTTCTCTCGTCTGCTTGCTCTGCTGGGACTTACAACACTATGTTGAATAGAAATGGTGATAGTAAGCATCCTTGCCTGGTTCTAGTTCTAAGCAAGAATGCTTTCAATTTTTACCCATTCAATATGATATTGACTATGTATTTATCATATACAGTTTTTAAATTTTTGAGGTATGTTCTAGCTATGCTTATTTTGAGAATCATCCTTATCATAAAGGGGTGCTGAATTGTGTCAATGCTCCTTTGCATGTATAAAGAGTGTCACGTGGAGGGGGGTTGCCTTTATTTATGTGGCAACTTACATTTATGTATTTGCATACGTTCAAGCATCCTTGCATCTCTGGGATGAAGCTTACTTAGTCATGGTGAATTATTTTTTGGTTGTGCAGCCGAACTAGGTTTTCTAACATTTTCTTTAGAATTTTTGCACATACGTTTACGAGAGATGTTCGTCTCTATTTTTCTTTTTTGTTGTGTTAGGGGCTTTGCTAAGCCTCAGTGAGGCTCAGAGATTGCTTATCTGTTATCTGGCTGCTAGGGGAGCTGCTATTAAGGAGTTCAGCGCGGTCTCTCCCAGCCAGGACGGCTATCTCTGGGCCAGGGGACCTGTCTGTATGATTGAAAAGTCTCAAGCCAGGCCCTTTCAATCCTTCTCCACTCACCCTGGCCCTGTTACCCTGTGGGCTGGGTAAGCATCCTCCCCATTTTCTCCCTGGAATTCTGCAGTCCTCTCCCCTCAGATCAGTCTATGTACATTCTTTGCTGCCAGAATCCAGAATTCAGGTCTGTGTGTCCAGCTGGCTGGTGTCTCTGCTCCCAGTGGCAGCGCAGCCAGGGACACGCCCCTGCCACAAGAAACAAATCTCTGGCGCAGAGCAATGTCATGGTTATAGGGGGGCGCGGGTGGGGAGAGGGGACAGCCTTGGCTCTTGTGTCTGGGGGACACCAGCTTGGCCTGCCTGTCTAAGCCATCAGCAGGGTGATCCCCCCAAACAAACGCTGGTGTCAAGGGAGGCCTCTCAGAACTGAGCGCTCTCGTCGTGGCTACGAGGAAGAGGGTGGGCACGGTTACAAGCCCGCTGGAGCCAAAATCGCTTTACGTGATGCCAAGAATGGGGGAAACGCAGAGTAGGAAAGAAGCAAGGAAGGGTCTGGGAGCTGCAGGAAGTCCAGCGCTCGGGTCCCTCGTGGCGCTCTCCCAGGGCTGAGAGTTTTTTGGGCCACATCTTTCTTGCTGGAGGCGCCCAAGTGGAGGGAGGGGACCTCCCTTTAACCATTTCTGGATTCCGTCTACCCAGCTGCCGTCCTCTCCTTTCTTCCTTCCTCTTTCTCCTATTCACGCCCTTCTCGGTGGGGTCCAGATCTCTCTGTTGTCTCTGGAATCTACACCCCAGTCAAGCTTCCACGCTCCAGCTGGGACAATCTGGCAATAAGAACATTCTTAGCGTAGTGTTTATAGAATTTTATATTGTCCTGTAATAAAGACAGTATTAATACATTATTGAGGAGAATAAGGAAAAAACTGATTTGGGGAGCAGTGTAGCTTAATAAGAAAATCTACTGTCAGAGGTTCAGATTTCAGCTCTGCTCCTTAACTAACCCTGTGGTCTTTGCCCACTTTGCTGAGCCTAAGTGTCCCCTGTGAAGTGAAGCTATTAATGTTAGTAGGGTCTGGGGGCATTTGGAAGAGGGAGAATTGATTACAAAGGATGAAATCCCAAATGATATCATGAGACTTGGAGGAAGCATGCTCTGGAAGGAGGAGAGAGGATGGAAGTCAGCTTCAGAAGCAGGAAGAAGAGAAGCTTAATTATTCATTAGATGTGTGAGGAAGAAGTCTTTATTCTAGGATTAAAAAATTTAAGAGACCTCAGGGATAGTAACAGGCAGCTAAGAAAAATTTAAAGAAAAGAACAAAAAAGAAACAGAGAAGGGAATGAACTATTATATAGTTCACTTTCTCAGTAATGACTATAGCCAACAAGGCAACCCTTAAATTGCAGATATCTCTTCCTCCAATTATTGTTTAAGCTGCAGATTTAATTACAATACTTTGAATTACTTTGATGAATTAGTTTTAATGTAAGTTTCAGGGGTAATTATATTTAAAAAAAATATTATTGAAACTACTAAACTTATTCTGATCACAGAAAATAAATGAAAATTCAAAAATACTTGTTAATGTATTCATGGTCTACGTGTATATGACTTAATAATAAAAAAAATACTGGTTAAAAATCATTAAAGTGCTAGCTGATCAATATAATACAAAATGGAAAAATAATTCACATGTAATTTTATTCATCAAAATTGATGTAAAATTTTAATATAAGTTTAACCCATTAATCTAATGGAATAAAAATAATAACTCATATAGTCAATTGGATTTTGTTACAGACATATAGGGTGGTTGGAAATGGTTAATTTTATTTACACAATTTTTATATTGATGCATTAAAGGGGGATAAATATATTTATATAAAAGATTAGTCTGGAAGTTGATTGCACAGTAGCAATTTCTACTGAAAATTATGAAACCAATATATAGACAACTACAAGTCCAAAGGAAAGAAAAACAGTATAGTCTGGTGAAGAGGGGAAAAGGGGAAAGGGGAGGGAGGGCGATTGGCAGGGTCCCCACAATGTGCACAATGTCAGGGTGTCCAGCACGCCCCCGGGGTGAAGGGCTCAGGGTGTCCAGCACGCCCCCTGAGTGAAGGGCTCAGGGTGTCCAGCACGCCCCCTGAGTGAAGGGCTCAGGGTGTCCAGCACGCCCCCTGAGTGAAGGGCTCAGCTACAACTTTGTATCCTCATATCAATCTGAAGTTTTAAAAACTTAATTACCTAGAAATACAGCAAACTATTTAAGCATGATAAAGATCCATTTCTAAAACTTAAGAAAAATATCTTAATAAATAGTGAAATCTTAAGGTTGCTACCATAGAAAAAAGAAAGGCGTTTCCCTGTCACCATGATCATTCAATTCTGTTTTTTGACATTAACCTAACGAAATCATTCACTAAAATGAAGCAAATTCTTTCAACATACGAAGCTGGAGCAATTGGACATTTATAGGAAAAAAAAAAAAAAAAGAAAGAAAAGAAAAACATAAACAGCTTCCCATTTAGCCTCATGCCATGTACAGACATACATAAAAAGTATCTCAAAGAACCCGGTGAAGCATCGTTAGACTTGACAGCTAAAGCATGACTCAGAGAAAGAGAAATTGATAAACTTGACTTCCTCAACATTAGGAGCTTTTTCTCTGCAAAACTGTTTTTTGACAGGATGAAAAAAAAAACAGTTACAGGCTGGGAGAAAATATTTTAAATTCACATATCTGACAAAAAATTTGTATATGGAATAAAAAAAAAAAACTCTCCATACTCAGCAACTAAACAAACACACTAATGAAAATAACCCCTTTAGAATATAGGCGAAGGACATGCACAGACATTTTATTGAATGTTATCTGAAGATCACGGATAAACACATTAAAAGACACTTAGCCTCACTGGTTGTTAGCGAATATCAATTAAAACCCCAATGGGATATCACTATACAGATCCCAGAATACCTATTTTTTTTTTTGTAATTGACACCAAATGTCGCCAAGATTCAGAGAAACTGGATCATTTATACATTGCTAGTGGAATGTAAAATGGTACACCTACTCTAGAAAAGCAAATGGAACTGTTTAATAAAATTAAATACGTGCTTACATTTGATCCAACAACTGACTGCTTGGCGTTTATCTCTAAGAAAAGAACATTTATGCAAACACAAAAGCTCATAAACACATGTTTATAACTGCTTCACTCATACTAGCCCAAAACCAGAAATAACAACTCAAATGTCGTTCAGTAAGTGAGTGGCTAAAGAGTTGGTATGTGTGTATCCTGGAATATTACTCAGCATCAAAAGAAGTAGATTATTGATACACTTAACAGGTTGGATGTATCTCAAAGGAATTCTGCTGAGTAAAAAAAAAAAATCTCAAAAGATTATGTATTGGATGATTCCAATGATAAAGCATTCTTGGAGAATGGAGGAAGTGTGTGCTAAGGATTGGGGGCGGAAGCTGTGGCAATAGAAGGGTAACATAAGAGATCTCGGTGATGAAACTGTTCTTAACTGTGATGCTGGTCACATATGATGCACAGAATTAAAAACGCACATGTCAGTGAATACATGTAAATCTGTGAAATCTGGACAAATTTGATAGAGCTTATCAGTGTCAATATCCTTTTGTGATATTATTATGTATTTACGACTTGTCAGTCAGAGAAACGGAATGAAGGACATATAGGATCTCTCTGTAGTATTGCTTGCAACTGCCTGGAATTCTTCAATCACCTGGGGAAAAGTATATGTATAGTATAATAAGTTGGTGGAGCTTTGTACAAAAAGAAAATAAAAGAATCTTTTTAAAATGCAATATGCTTGAAGATACAGAAAAATAAAAATGTCTATTATCACTGGATTTTTTTGAGAAAATGTCTTGATATATAATCATTAACCTTATAGACACAATAATCATTAAGAATGAGAACAGGAAATTTTCTATTCATAACAAACTATTTGCATAGGGTGGCAAAAAAAGATGCACATTTTAAGAAAAGAAAAAACCATATTAAAATTATAATGTGCACTATATATCTATAACAAAACATGAATATAAGTCACATACATTTTTTGGCATCCTCTGTACATATAGTACATACACTCAGGATGGAATTTAAAGGGCAGGATAAAGGATATATACAAAAAAGGATAAAGTACAGGGTGGATGCAAAGTTTGTGTGCAATTAAAAATAGTTTAACATAGCAAATTGCACACAAACTTTATGGACACCCTGTATTATCAGAGTACATAAAATATGAGTGAAATCAGTAGTTCTGAATTAAAAGCCTCAATGTACAAAATATTTATTTTTTTGAACATTATTTTCACAGGTATTTATTTAAGAAGACCTAAGAATCAATACATTTTGGTCAGAAAAATAATAAATATAGGTGTTTGGATATGATCAGCAATTCCACTCCTGGGTATATATCCAAGAGAAATAAAAACACGTACAAATGAGCACAAACATTTGTAGTAATAACCATTCATAATAGTTCAAAGAGGGCAAAACCTCCAAAATATTTAAAGTTTTCCAATTTACTGTGTATGTAAAGTGTTATTTTAATAATATTTCGAAGTGAGTGAGTAGTAATGATTTCAAAGTTCACATGAAAGGATGCATGTTTAGGAATTAACAAAATGCAATTTTAAAAAGTATTTGAAAATAAGATGATTTGGTATGATACTTATCTTACAAGATTTTTTATATTAACATTCATCTTATAGATACTATAAACTAAGTATGTGGGACCCATTAGGAAAAAGACAAAATATTTTTAAAAGACAGGCAGATGCATGGATATACAGAATAGGGCACACTTTTTGAATTTATTAGGTAAGGATCATTTATTAGAATTTAGTAAGGATCATTTATTTAATAGATTATGTTAGCTTAAGCTCTCCCACTGGAATAAACAGATGCCTACCTCCCACCTTTGTCTATACAGCTGTTCTCAACCTGTGACTCGTGACCCCTTTGTAACAATGAAAATCCATTGCCACATTAGGAAGGTTGAGAACCACTGGTCTATAAAAATTCATTGGATCAAGAGATAAATGTTTATCAAATAGAGATGGTAAAATATGTGTATTTCTCTAAAAATTGAAAGGATTGGATTTAAAAAAGTGATGGTAAATTTACATCATCCAGATATTTTCAGGTTTGAAACTTAGCTATATCAAAACTAGTCTTATTGAGATGTCTTGAAGAATAAATATATTTCTGAAGTTCTCATAACATTAGTTTGCATGCTTCTGATTGTGATGGAAAATAAATTCTAGAATCACAGTTTCTTTGGTGTGTCAACAACAGGCATTCATCCTTTTATGAGAAAATGCTCTTCCTCCTTCTCGTGCCCTTGCCATTCTCTTCTTCTGCCCTTTGGAACCCGCTGACACCCCAGTCATACTACTTTTTGTTACTTTAATAAATTGCTTTCCAGGGAAATTTTAGAATCATAGCAAAATTGAGAGAAAGGTACAGAAATTTCCCATAAACTCTCCCTGCCTGGCCTCACACATGCATAGACTCCTCTCTTCTCAGCACCCCCCAGCAGGGCATGACCACGGATGAACCGACATAGATGCATCATTACCACCCAAGTGCACAGTTCAGAGACGGATTCACGCTTTGTATGCATTCCATAGGTCTAGACAGTTTTACAATGACAGTTACCACCATTGTAGTATCCTACAGAATATTTTCACTGCCCTGAAATATCCCCTGTGCTCACCTCTTCATCCCTCCCCCTGCAATTCCCTGGCAACCATTGATCCTTTTACTGTTTCCAGACTTTTTGATTTTTCAAAAATGCCGCATAGTTGGAATTAAACATTATGTAGCCTTTTCAGATCGGTTTATTTCACTTAGTATTATACATGTAAGTCTCACCCAGGCCTTTTCAAGGCTTCATAGCTCATTCTTCTTTATGCACTGAGTAACCTCTCTTGTCTGAGTGTACCACAATTTATCCATTCACCTACTAAAGAACTCCTTGGGTGATTCTAAATTTTGGCAATTATGAATAAAGCTGTTATGAACAGCTTTATACAACAGTTCTGTACAAGCGTTTTGTGTTCATAAGTCTTCAACTCCTTTGGGTACATTCCAAGAAGCACAGTTACTGGAATGCGAGCTACGAGTATGTTTAGTTTTCTAAGAAGCTGCCAAACTGGTCTTCAAAGTGACAGTAGGATTTTGCATTCTCATCAGCAATGAATGAGAGTCGGTCATTTCATTTGTAAGTGGAGCCTTCTTTGATTCCTTTTGCAAGATATTTCTCTTCCTTTTCCAAACTCATTTAGCAGTCTTTATTCTGAATCTGACATCTATCATAATCTTTGCTAAAGAAAGTGCAAATCCCTCAGGGGAGTGCAAAGATATGTCTCCTACACTTTACAATCCCTCATTGTTGCCTTGATGTTTTTAAAATGAATTAAGAAAGTTCAAATTTGAGTATGTCAGACTACCAGGCAAATGATTAAATGTGTATCATTGTCTAATAACGTTTTGTTTGAAAATCTATATATATTCACAGTATCTCATGCCAAGCTTGGGGTTAAACAATTTTCACTGTTTCTTTTATGATTTTTTTCAGTTATTTCTTGGCAGTCATTTTATGGGTTAAATACATGATTGATTTATGCAAAAGGGACTTGAAGTTATGGACTCTTAGCCCCAGCATTTTAGCTGCAAACAAACAAAAAAAAACTAAAAAGTTCTTTTTACAAATGAAGGTTGAACCTTTTAAAAATAAAATCTAATGAGGTTAGTATATATCCTTGACATTTTATTTTCAACCAGAGTGAAGGTCACAGCTGAAAGGTCACAAAGATAAATTTGTACGGCTAACAAACAATGCTATTATCCTGCAAAGAAAATGCAGTATTGCTCTCAATAGCTTGTTGCATCTAAAACGGGTGATCAAAACACCATGGTACTGGAACAAAAACAGAGAGGTAGATGTGTGGGACAGAATAGAGAACCAAGAGATGAACTTAGCTACTTACCATTATCTGCTCTTTGACAAGCCAATTAAAAACATTGAGTCAGGAAAAGATTCCCAATTTAACAAATGGTGCTGGGCTAACTGTCTGGCAACCTGTAGAAGACTGAAACTGGACCCAAACTAAGATAGACTCTCACTAGATTAAAGATTTAAACTTAAGACATGAAACTATAAAAATACTAGAAGGAAGTGTAGGGAAATACTTGAAGAAATCGGCCTGGGCGAATATTTTATGAGGAGGACACCCCAGGCAATTGAAGCAACATCAAAAATCCATTACTGGGATCTGATCAAATTAAAAAGCTTCTGCACAGTCAGGAACACAGTAAATAAAGTGTGGGTAGACAATCCTCAGAATGGGAGAAGATACTTGGAGGTTATGTCTCAGACAAAGGTTTAATAACCAGAATCCACAGAGAACTCAAACATATTACCAAGAAAAGAACAAGTGATCCCATCTCAGGGTGGGCAAGAGACTTGAAGAGAAACTTCTCTGAAGAAGACAGGTGCATGGCCTACAGATAAATGAAAAAAATACTCATCATCTTTAACCATCAGAGAAATGCAAATCAAAACTACTTTGAGATATCATCTAACTCCAGAAAGATTAGCCCATATCACAAAATCCCAAAACCAGAGATGATGGCGAGGATGTGGAGAAAAGGGAACACTTTTATGCTGCTGGTGGGATTGCAAACTAATATGTCCCTTTTGGAAAGTAATCTGGAGAATACTTAGAGAACTAAAAATAGACCCGCCATTTGATCCTACAATTCTTCTACTAGGTATATATCCAGAAGACCAAAAATCATACTACAACAAAGATATTTGTACCAGAATGTTTATTGCATCCCAATTCATAATTGCTAGGTCATGGAAGAAGCCCAAGTGCCCATCAACCCACAAATGGATCAATAAATTGTGGTATGTGTACACCATGGAATACTATGCAGCCATAAAGAAAGATGGAGACTTTACCTCCTTCATGTTTACATGGATGGAGCTGGAACATATTCTTCTTTGCAAAGTATCTCAAGAATGGAAGAAAAAGTATCCAATGTACTCAGCCTTACTATGAAACTAATTTATAGCTTTCATATGAAAGTTATAGCCCAATTCTAGCCCAAGAATAGGGAGAAAGGGGAGAGGGAGGGGAGGAGAGGGGGGAGGATGGGTGGAGGGAGGGTGACTGGTGGGAAAAAAAATGAAACAAGTATTTGGGATGCCAATTTTGGTCATCATCACACTTTGCTGTCATTTCATTTCTTAAATTTAAAATGTAAGAATGGGAGTACTCCTAGGTTTGCTAATATAAAATGTTGGCTTTTCATTCATATTCCAGCATTTTATTACTCGAACTTTACATGTAAGTCTTAAGTCTACTCGGTATTTGTTGCTTGGTAATTATGTGATGGAACTCGGTATTTATTCTGTTTATCTGCTGAAATTCCTTCTGAGTTCAGAAGTTTCATAATTTCTGTTTAGGTCCCTCCACTCTCCCATCTTTGGTTTTTACAACAAAGCTATAAATTTACCATTGAAAAGAATGTGTTCAAGTGAGTATGGAAAATAAGGAGCTGGATTCTTTTTAAACAGTGGAAAATGTGCCTTTTTAGAGAAATGAGCAACAGAAATTAGTAACTGCTTTCCTTTTGTATATCACTACATAGCATGGCTTGATCTATTAAATTTGTACCAGATCAACATAATTTTCATGTAAAAAGAAACTTAATTTGTTGAAAATATTCATGAAATAGCTCAATTTCAAAAGCCAAAAACCATGTCAAAATGGTCTGCTTGTATTAGTAGTTAACATATTTCTTGAAGCAAAGCATTCCAAATTTATAATTTGTTCATTTTAAAAACTAACCTGAGATAGATGTCTAATCTGGAATTCTTTTATTTCAGATGAACTCACAAATTCATCAGAAACCAGATTGTCTTTAGAAGATCTCTTCAGGAAAGAGTTTGTGCTTCATGATCCAGAAGCCCGATGGATCAACGGTATGTGTCTACCCTTTTATACGCTGCACTTGCTTTCAGTTCTGTGTAATTGAAATGAGTGATATTTGTCACCAATATTATAATTGATGCTATTTTTCAAAGATTACATATATTATTTAATTAGAAATTGAAACGTTGGCTTTTGTGAGAGAAAGCCAGTTTCTAAAACAGAACATCATTAAAATTATCCTTCAAACATTGCTTATGATCATCAGTTGTATGACTTTAAAGATACATTACATATCTTATGTTTTTCTAGATAATTTTTCTTGGTGTAGCAGTGTAAATTTGGGGAGCCTGTATTCACATACACACACACAAACACACTCATGTGCAAGCACAAACACACACATATGTACATGCTTCAGATCTGGCAATATGATTCCTTTTTATTTCTCTCTTTGTTGCTTCTATTTAGCTTAAGTCATTCAAACTAGCAGACTCTTTGCAAAATTGAAAAGTCTTGGAAATAATATGAAAATATATTTCACTTTGTCTTTTTTCTGGCCTGTCAAAGAAAATACCTCAGCTTTCCTTAAGTCAATATCTGGGATTAAAATTAAAAAAAAAATAACCTCTTAGCAGCTCTGAGTTTGGTTTGTCTTTATCGAGTGTAATAAGGGCATATTGGATGAGCTAGTCTTAAAAAATGTGTTGGTGAAAAGATGTCGGGTTTCATTCTTTGAATATTCTACTTTGCCCAGTCACCATGGTTCGGTAGCTGGTCATCTTTACCCTTCACTTTATTTGGACATAATACCTTTGCTTATATTCAAGTCATAGAGTAAATCATTTGTATGGTAGATTAAAGGAGTTTTGCCTTTTTATCTAATAAAGACCTCTCATTTACAGACCATTCTTTCTGCCTGAATATTCTAATTAAATGTATTTATGCCTGTCAATTAAATTTTCATTTATGGAAGTTATGAAAATGATGTAATTTAACCCAGGATGGGCAAGTGCCAAATCATGCTTCTTTAGTTGGCACTAACAGTTCTTGGACAGCAGCACATACCTAAGATTTGTTTTTGAAAAAATGAATGAATGTTGTTAATTAAAGTCCAATGTCATTTTTGCCTGACTCAAGTTTCAGCTGAAATACGCTAGAAGGTGAATGTGTATCTTTTTTTTTTTTTTTTTGAGACGGAGCCTCAAGCTATCCCCCTGGGTAGAGTGCCATGGCATCGTGCTCACGGCAACCTCCAACTCCTGGGCTCAAGCGAGTCTCCTGCCTCAGCCTCCCAAGTAGCTGGGGCTACAGGCGCCCGCCACAACGCCCGGCCATTTTTTGGTTGCAGCCGTCATTGTTCTTTGGCGGGCCTGGGCTGGGGATTTGAACCTGCCACCTTAGGTGTATGTGGCTGGCGCCTTAGCTGCTTGAGCCACAGGCGCCGAGCCGTGAATGTGTATCTTATCAAAAGTCTTACATATGGGGAACACAAGATAGTGTTTTTATTAATGGATTTGTGAATTTATATTTGGATTGTTCATAGATTTGGGGCCAGCCCTATTCTTTTTGCCTTTGTGCTATGATTCTTTAACCTGTGCATGACAACGGATCACAAACCAAAGGAGACAAATAAAATCTATGTTGTTACCAAGCCTTGTCCTAATACACACATTGCCCACAAGTGCTTCTTCTAAAGTGTGATTGTAATTATGAAAATCACCTATTTACCTGGAAGCAAGTATTTCCTACTGAGGAAAATAACAAAAAGGGAAACTGTCAAAATTTGGTTTTTTTGAATATTTGTAGGCTTATGAGCCAGTAGATTTGAAATGCTCAATAATCTTCTGTGTTATTCACCATGGTTTTGGGCAAATTGTAGAAATTCATGTAGTCTTTGACTTTGGAAAGCAAGAAAAAATTACAGGCCTCATCTCTCATCTCAGGTTAGCGTGGGCTATTTAAGGAGGCATTTCCTCCTGTGTATAAGGGACACTGATATTGAAGCTCCAGAGGGCTGGACAGATATTTAAGCAGTGAACTGCATGCTGAATTAAGTCCCATTTCAACATCTAGGGCACAGATATCTTACATTTCACATGATACCAAAAGAATACATTTGCATTTAGTCATTTTAATCAGTCTTAATTTTTTTTAACTGTCATTGGTAAACTCAGTCTTGAGAAGGCATTCTGGGTCAAAGCTACAGTGTCCTTACCACATTCTAAGTAATACTGACATATATTTTTAGGAAAGAATTAGACACGAAAAGAACACACTTAACTTGAGTAAGCAAAGCCTAAGCTCTGAGAGCCTATGGTACCGCTGGAATAACCAGGGCTCACGGTCAGTGGATTGTGTGCACTCAGGGGCGTGGTGTTTCAAGTAGGAGCATGGATTTTTGCTTTTATCCTACCCAGACCTCTTTTCTGGTAATCACCAAATCCTTGACCTATTTAAGTATTCCTAAAATGGGCAGGAAATACAGAGGGAACTGTATGCTTAGGATGCGTAACCTTGGCCTCGTTATCACCATTTATGTCTAAATGTAAAACGGGAGCTTTTTCTTTATTCTCAAGAGACGTCTCAGGAGGTTTTCCCAGCGTATATGTCACTGGAAGGAGTCCCAGCTAAGCTTATTTGGAAGTTTCATTCACTTCGTAGAGGTCATCTTAGAAACTCTGAATGCTTTGCTGATCAAGGGGAAGGAGGAGGTCTAGACGGCCCTGACACACATGGGTTGGTAGTCGTGAAGCGATGTCATTCATTATGCTGGTTTTCAAATAATATATCTGAGGATGTCACTGCAGCCTTGGATGGATGCTTGTGTTCATGGTTAGCTTAACAGCTGCCTTACCCCAAATCTGGTCATATTCTGAAATCTACATTTTTATAGCATCTTCTTCCTAGCTATGTCACCTTGAAACCTGGAAATCCATCTTCTTTAAAATTATTCATCTATTCATACATTTGATGATCAATTAATCACTAAGAAAGATCTAACATTGAGTGCCTTCTATGTTAAGCTCTGTGAGATGCTTAAATGAATATTTCATATGATAGACTATAACATTAAAGTTAACCCCAGAAAACCAAGTCTTAACCAAGAAACTTATCCAAGCACCCCTAACAGGGAGCAGAGATTGCTCCAGTCCTGATGTTTAAGGAGGATAGTTACCCTCCTTCATGGTTTAACTGACATGCCATTTTCATGTCTAACACATTTATCACTTACCTCCATGACAATCTCATTTTCACAGATTTCATTACTCTTATAGGTGGAAAAACACTTCTATAGCAAAAGACAGGCTAATAAGAAAAATATATAACAAATTTATTTAATAAAATTTTTGAGTGCAATGGGAGTGTTCTGAAATGAAGATCCAAGATCCGAGGAAAGCCGTCTACTTTTATACTTAGGTCCCATGAAGCGCGGGCAGTGATATGGAAATGTGACTGGATAAGAGGATGTGATGTAATGGTGACAGACCACGTGGGGAAACCCCACAAGACCTGTGCATTCCGATTCTTCTTGGACTCTCTAAACGGCATTTTTTCCTCCCTGATATGAGGAAAGACTTCAGGTCTTAAGATCCACTAGCAGATAAAGTAGGTCAGAGAATTCCTTTATGGCCAGGCTCGCTCCTACAGAAAAGGCAGGGGAAGGTTAAAGTAATATTTTTGGGTTTTATGGCTTGATTTGGAGATGGATTCTAGTTTCTATGACCTACTGTAAGAAAAAATAATTCTGGCTTCTATTATCTGCTCCAGGGGAGATAGCGTGGGAGAAGGTCAGAGGCTGATTTTGCTTCTGAGACTTCTTGTGAGGACATCCAATCTCTTTTACTTAGTTCAAAGGACTCATCATGCAGATTGCCATACCGTAGGGTGCCATTTCTGAACCCCAACAACACTAATCCTTTTCTGTTGAATATTGCAGTAATATCTTTGTGTTTCCAGTTACCAATGTAGAGTAGTAACCTACGCAGTCACTAAAAACAGTGTGCAAGCAAATTTATTGTCGTATCCATAATCTAAAGAAGTGAACAAAAGGGACTTTAAAATAATGTTGATATTATGTGACAGCTCGCTGTTTATATTATGTAGCAGCAATTATCTTCTGTTTACATTTTCTTCTTCTTCTTCTTCTTTTTTTTGAGACAGAGTCTCACTTTGTGGTCCTCAGTAGAGTGCCGTGGCATCACAGCTCACAGCACCCTCAAACTCCTGGGCTCAAGCAGTTCTCTTGCCTCAGCCTCCCAAGTAGCTGGCACTACAAGCACCGGCCACACCACATGGTTATTGTTTTTAGAAATGAAGTCTCACTCTTGCTCAGGCTGGTCTCAAACCTGTGAGCTCAGGTGATCCGCCAGCCTCAACTTCCCAGAGTGCTGGGATTACAGGCGTGAGCCAGAGCTCCCAGCTTACCTTTTTCTTCTTATCTCTTCTAATTTTTCTCAATTCAAAATGTATTGTGATTTTTTTATAACTAATAAGGAAGAAAAATGGTCTTTCCCTTTTTAGGGTCTCAGGACTCCAATCCTTCTGGCTACTTCCTAAAATATACAACTTTCTCAGGCCTGGTTAAAAACTGCTAGTGTGCTTCTCAAAAACCACCTAAGGAGCCCTTTCTAGCAACTGAATAAACCCCAAGATCCCCCTTAGCATATCAAGCCTCTCAGCCCTTATGTTGCAGTCCCCGTCATACATGCTAGTCTAATGAATCCTGAAAGCTGTCTTCCCTCTCTCTGGGCCTTTGCCCACACTTTCTTCTTTACCTGGAGTCCCTTCCCCAGTCTGAAACGCACATGTTCTTCTGCTGGACTCCTCACGCCCAGGTGTGACTGACGCCTGGGCAATTCTTTTCCCTGCCAGCTGCGAGGAACATCACCTTGCTATAAACTCTACAGTTTGACCCTCATATAGAAATTTTTATCTAGATTACAATTGTAACTTATCTGATCTCCTTTCAAACAATACTTTTAAAACTGTTATGTTGAAGGTGGAAGTTCTGGATCCCCAACCCCAGTTAACCTGGTTCCATTACTTGGCAAAAGTAGAAAGTTCAACCGAGGCCACACAGGGATTAAAAGCAAAGTGAGCGGACACCGAAAGGTAAAACTGGAACAGAACAGAAAGCAAAGGTGACCTGCCTACGTCCCAGTATATCAAAGAGAACTTTTATTTAAGAACACAGAGAAAGCTCAGATCCCTTCCAAAGAGAGTTGGAAGTGTGTCATTGTCATGAGTGAGACACGGGAGAGAGACAAGCCGCAAGGGCAGCCTAGAGGTATAAATACCCCTTGTCTCAGTTTGAAATTGGTTATAAGATTTTCATTGGTCTCTCTGCATCTCCAGGCAGGTTCGTGCTTTTCTATTGGTCATTGCTTATTGCCCTTTTCTACTGTCATTGGAAGGTTACCTGATACCCACATTCCTTTCCTTTTTTTGGAGAGAGTTGCTGAGTTGGATCTAACTTAGCAGTGGACTGTTCCTTTGGGCCCCCCAGACTTCCTTGTTCAGAGCCCCAGGCTTTCCTCCCATCCCCCTTGAAGCCTCTCTTTGTGTTTCTTTTCATTTGCCAGCAGCTATGTTTTGTTTAAGTTTTAATTCATTTGTTTTTATTTCTAATTTGGCATGTGCAGATTTTAAAAAGACAATTAAAATAAATCTCTAGAAAATTAAGATGATAAATTGATTTTCAAATACAATCGTAAATTTTCTCTTGTATTTTTCAAAAGATCCAAAATAGCATTTAAAAATATGTAAGTGCAAACATAGGTTTAGAATAATGAAAGAATTGTCAAGTATTACTTTGAGAGTATAAATAGGCAGTTAATAAAAATAATTGCTGTTCTATGCTACTCATAACATTTTCCCGCTAAATCAGAATTAGACACATTGATGGAAATAGAGACCAATCCTATTAGATGCTCATTTACAGATTTTGAACAAAAACTGACATATTAAAATGTAAAATATTTAATATAATAAATGAACTTCCTCCCTTCTTGTTAACTAACTTGGTTTAGATTGATATTAGCAATATTTACAGGGAATAGTGCATACTACATTGATTCTATTTTCTGTTTTATTAACTCTCATAATAGTGAAGATACCAGTCTCCAAGGCTGGGATGATGATAACGTAAGGAGAAGTTTAAAGCAACTTCAGTGACCTCAGGCTATTCATTCTGAGCTTTTATCCAAAATGAATCGAGTGACACCGTATTTTTAACTTAGTCTTTAATTATTTATCAGTAGCCGGGTTCCAAAATTTATCCAGTATAGGAAATATAAATTACCTTTGCTCAAAAATAGAATACACAGGGTTAAATGCATCTGGGTCACAGTGAACAACTGCTGTGTAGAGCTAGTGTGCTCTGTGCTCACCCTGTGAGTTTGACAACCCCTGCTCACCCGTGTTAATCTGCTTATCATTGGCTTGGATCTTGCAGCAATGTCAGTTTACTATGAAAGTTTCTAATTGCTTATTCTCATTTAAACTTACCCTGTTCTAAACCAGGGGCCAACACCTCACCACTAGCTATAGTCTGCCAACCTTGCCCAGCGTAACTTTGTGCTAAGGAACAATAGACTGTGTGTTACATTTACATTGGAGTAGCCCCAGCGCTAAGCACAGTGCCTAGTCCACAGCTCATGCTCAGTAAATAATTTAGTGAATAGAGGTGGAAAAGTACTCTGTTTCTTAATATACAAAGGTAGGCTCACTCCATCCACAATCATTAAAAGGTTAATTTGGCTTCCATTTTTCATAGTGTGTGATCATATTTTTCTCTGATTATACAACATGAGTTATATACTTATCTAAAACTCCCGAGTTAAAGTGATCCTCCTGTCTGGGCCTCCCAGAGCCTAGGATTATAGGTATGGGCCACCACACCTGCCCTAAATTTGTATATGTGATGTCAGTTATTATATATCTCTTTTGGGAAAAAGTGGATGGCTGTGATAAGTAATAATAGATATGACTTTAAGTTTTATCTTTACCTCATTGGACTTTTGTGGGAGCAGGTAAGATTTTTTGCCACATGATCTTTTAATACAGATATTTAAACCTATTATCTTTTAAGTGATATATGGCAGTGCAATGTATTGAAGTACGAAAATTATTCAATTGAGGCAAGCCAAGGCCTTTCAGAAAGTTATTTAAGTTTTCTATGGTTCAGTTTCTTCATCTGAACTTGGGATAATAATTTCATAGTTAGAGGCATAGTGAAAAGAGAGTAAAAATAAGTAAAATGTGATTATAAAGAGAAGTTTTAAAAAGGGAGAGAAAATAAAACACATAAATAGAAAGCAAAGCTCTGTAGCCTTCTAGGTCTTCAAGTGGTAGAGACTCATTTAACTGATTGCAGAGATGCTCAGGAGACCTGACATGTCTTATAAATGCTCCCAGCAGTCTCCTCCTCATGAATTACATCCAGGATGTTGAAGAGGTACTGAAAAGTCCTTGGCATACTTTTATGAAAAACAAAAACACATTGTTATGTTATCAATAATATTTGTGATAATTAGGGAACTCATAAGTAGAAAAATCAAACAACTGAATCTGTTCTGTTATCGTTTGTTTGGCACTGCTTTATCATCCTAGGATTTTTGTTCATCAACTTAATTTGTTGATAAAAAGTTCACCAAAGTGGCAGAAGCTGTTGGATTTCTTAGTGCACAGGGAGCTATTAATAACTTCATATTACTAACCTCCCTTTTCCGTATACTCAGCTCTGAGTCACAATTATCTTATTTTTTATTTTGTGACCCAAACTTTTATGTTTTTATAATCATCCACAAACCAATACTTAAATAAGGTAGATAGAGTTGAATCAATCTGTGAGGCTCTTGAATATGCATATTTGTATTGCAATGTAATTTGTAAGAACAAAATATTGGGTAAGTGCTAAATATATACAATTAAGTAAATGGTTAAATGCATCATTTACATCTATTTGGTGGAATACTAGACAGGCAATAAAATTGATCTTTTTAAATGATTAAAATTTAATTAAAATGTTTTGATAAATTAGAAAAGTAATGACATTAGAACATAGAATAAAATATTAAGTAAAAAGAAGTGGAGCACAGACTTACATACACAAAATATTAACAGCTGCACCACATACCTGTACATAGTTGCAGATGCATAGAAAATCATTCCAGGATTAAGTATGTCATTGAAAGTTACTATGTTTGCAGCAAGTATGCTGTTACATTTATAACTAAAGAGTTACTAAAATTCTTATTAAAATGTGAGGAGTGTCAAGGATGGCTGGTGGTGAGCAGGGATCACAGCTGGAAAAGACGTGAAAGGGAGCACCAGAAATAGACTCTCCTCAGCAGCAGGCTTGAAGAGCTCCCCCAATCTTGTATGTTAGGGTGAAAGACAGTGCTCCTTCCTTTCCAAGGACCCACTAGGGAGTGAGGTACAGAAAGGAGAGTGAGCTGGTTACTAACCCTGGAAGGATGAGAATCTCCTCAGTGCAGCAAGTGGCTTTCCATTTAAGTGACCCAGGTCCTCACAGCAGCAGCTCCACTCCCACGGCTCCCAACAGATGGAGACAGAACAATCCCTACAGTTTATCACCATCTTTTTCCTTCCACAATGAAGTGCTATTGAAAATGTGACATCCTTTCCTAGTTCTTAGCTCAGAATACTGAAAATTAGGTTAAGAACGTAATTTTTTATAATTTAGAGTGACCTTTCATGAAGCAAAGATAAGTCCCTTACAAAACTTTCAGAAGTACATACAAAGGTATACCATTAAACACATAAGCTTCTCTCTGAATGACCAAAAATGTTTTCTTTATTGCTGTTTTATTTGTTAAATTATGATTTTACTAAAGTATAAATTAAATTCTTGCTACATTAAAACTGTTTGAAATAACAAACCTCATACAATGACAATCTACATACCAGCTGCATGTATTTGAACTTTTGTTTGAAATTCAAATCTAAACAGCTTTTGTCAAGGAATTTTTTTTTAAGATTCAGGTTTGTCTTAAAATGACAGTATTTATACTAAACAAGAAAATAGCATACAGAAAAGGATTTGCTCATAAAATCCAATGTTAACATTTAGGGGGGAAAAGTATTCAGAAAAATAAAGAGAGTGAGACTCTATGTCAAAAAATAAGACTAGTTGGACTTGTCTTTGCAGAATAGACGAAGTTCAGTCTTAATTTAGAGGGCAGATGAGCCTGGGGGTGGGAAAAGAAGAATGAAGTGTTATGACAGAGTCCCAGGAATTAGTGTGGAATGTAAAGTTCGCTAAAGAAAATGCTCTGTGTTTTTGTGAATGAAATAGTTAATGAAGTCCATCAAATCGGTATTGGCATTTAACCGATTGGAACATATTTGACTATTTTACTCTAATTATTAACAGTGTCACCCTTTTATTAGTTTATAATTTGAAACAGAAGAGTTTGAAGTTGCTCTGATGGTTATTAGCTATTTTATTTCAGAGTTGAAGTGGGAGATAACAGTAATGGAATTTTTACTTGACATATGTGTAGTATGATAGAACTTACATACACATTTCTACTTTTGGGACATTTCTACATATGATGTTTATTTGTTCTTTTGTGAAATGCATTGTTTGTGAAGCATGGTGGGCCTTATTTTTGTTTTGTTGCTGATTAAGTTGAGACACAGAGAGGATTTCTTTACCTCTCTCAGATGCATTTGGTTATAAGCTCTGCCTAGAAGTCAGGCCTTTCATGATAATGGTAAAACAATACTATAGTAAGAAAATGCCTAAAGTGACTTTAATATTAACATAAAAATAATATTTGATATTGACATAAAAATAATATTTATTGTAACATAAAAATAATGTTTACATATCAATATTTAAAGACTTAAAGCAAAGACTTTACATGAAAATAAGGGTATAGGTAAGGTGACCAGATGTCCTGCTTTTGAACAATTTGTCTCATATCCTGTGGCGTTTTTAAAAAGTCCCGATTGGCTCAGCTCCTGTGGCTCAAGTGGCTAAGGCGCCAGCCATGTACACCCAAGGTGGCAGGTTCGAATCCCGCCCGGGCTGCCAAACAACAATGACAGCTGCAACCAAAAAAAAAATAGCCGGGTGTTGTGGCGGGCGCCTGTGGTCCCAGCTACTTGGGAGGCTGAGGCAGGAGACTTGCTTGAGCCCAGGAGTTGGAGATTGCTGTGAGCTGTGAAGCCACAGCACTCTACCCAGGGGAACAGCTGGAGGCTCCTATCTCAATAAATAAATAAATAAATAAAAAGTCCCGATTTTTGGAAAGAATGCATGACAAGCTAGGGAACAGTGGGAGAATGGAAAGGGAATATACAGTTTTCAGCTGCTGAAAAGGTTAATGTAACTCCATGTGGGAATGAAGAGGTTAATGTATCTTCATTTGGAAATGAAAAGGCTAATGTAAACTCCCTACTCCCCTCCTGGGCAAGGTATCAGAAGGAGACTGGCTCCCTCCCTTGCTTCTAGGCAAGGACAATTAGCTCAGGAGCCAAACTGTCTGGAACAAACAAGTAGCCCCTCCCCTTCTAGAGTAAGGTGACCAGACGTCTGACTTTTGGGAAAACAGTCCCAATTTTTAACAATTTGTCCTGCTTCCTGCGGCATTTTAAAAAAGCCTTAATTTTTGGAAAGAATGCATGACAAGCTAGGGAACACGGGAGAACAGGAAGGGAATATACTGTTTTTAGCTGCCATGTGGCTATTTTGCCAGGATATGCATTTCATATTATTTTTGTTAATTTTATAAAGTTAAACTTTAATAATAACAAGTAATTGTTGGGAACTGATTATTGAGAACTACTTATCAAAGTTTGCATTTTTGTCAGCTGCCCCCCATGGTGTCCCGCTTTACCAATGTTAAAATCTGGTCACCTTAGTATAGGACAATTTCCTTTGTAATCATATTTGAATACTTTAATTCAATTAGAAAGTTTATTTGATTTAAAAAATATTATTTTTATATCATTGATTTTAAATGTAGAAAAAGAAGTCATTGCATCTATTTATAACAAATTTCAATTAAGAACAGATTTTTATATTAATATTTTAGTTCAACTTGCTTTACTTGAGTTATGTTTGTGCGTATATGTGTGTGTATGAAGAGCTGATTTTATTTTATCAGATTGTTCTTGAAATCCATTTGATGGGGCCACCGAGATCTTTGGATAATATGCTGGTTCTGAACCTTCCTAATGCTGCAACCCTTTAATACAGTTCCTCATGTTGTGATGACACCTAACCATAAAATTGTTTTCATTGCTACTTCCCAACTGTAATTTTGCTACTATTATGAATTGTAATGTAAATATCTGATATGCAGGATGGTCTTAGGCACCCCCTGTGAAAGGGTCATTCCACCCCCAAAGGGGTCGCAATCCCCAGGTTGAGAACTGCTGGGATAATACATGAGCAACTATTTCAGCCCATTAGTTTATACTGAATGAACAAGTATTAAGCATGTATATTCCAAAAAGTCTTTACCTGGGAAAATTGCTAGAAATAATATTTTTATCATTAAATAGCTAAGATTATCTATGGTAAGTTATTTCCAGGCAAGCACCTGAAATGTTCTCATCACAGCAGTTTGGTTCATCTGTGTCTACAGAGGCACACACAAGTAGATCTAATAGACCTAATCCTTTCAGTACAGTCTACTATTTTATTTTTGTTCTTACTGAAAATTAAACACTATAATTTACACATTGCTATGCAAAACATGAAGAAGTTGTACTATCTTTCGTGAATTCATTATTGAATTAAGTTGTACTGCTTTCATGAATTCATTATTAATGCTAATGATAAAAGTTATGTTTGGGGGGCATCTAATGGTATCCAGGCACTATGCTATGCATTTTTAATTTGTTATAGTTAATGTTTGTCATCCTCTAAATCAGATGTAGATATGCTCATTTTATAAATTAAGAATTTGAATTTAAAGCAAATATACAACTTCTTTAAGGTCACAAGCCAGATAACGTCAGTATCAGAATATAAGTTGATATAGTCCATTGTTAACTGCAGGTGAAGATTATTGCTGTGATCAAATATAGGTTCTGGGAAAGAATATTAAGGGATAGACAAACAAAGAGCAAATGATTTTGAGATACAACATTAAGCTAGGTTATATAGCTAGTACAGCAGAAAGTGAAACTTTTATCAATTTACACAAGAATTATTAAATGAGCATCTGAATAAGACACTCAAAAAACTGAAATTTAAAACTCAGCCTGCAGACTTAGGAAGGTAAAAGACTAGACAGAGGTATTGCCTGTCTTCTCCACAGACTGCAACCAGAATAATAAGTAAATCCTCACATTCTGAATACATCTTCTAGAAGAGAATAGAAGGATTCATCAGGGAAGCAAAAGGAAGCTCCAGAAGTGGGTAAGGAGAGGATTCATGGCAACTTGCTAGACAGGGGCTGCCCAGCAATCACGAGAAACTCCTGAACCCCCTCAGGGTTCCTTGCTCCAATATGAGCACTTATGATCTTGGCTACAAAAGAACTCCCCAAGTCATGTAATTATGAGGCCTAACATAGGGAGCTGGTTGAAGATTTCACAGAGACATTGTTCCAGAAAGGAAATGCACGTGAAATCCACAGGCATCCAAGCTTAGAGCGCTTAGAGCACTTATGCACTTCAAGCCTAGATACCAGGAAACCGTGGACACGCTTGCTGTTCCCGTGTGGCTTCAAAGAGGGAGAGAGGAACCCAAGCATTCCCATGAAAATGTCTCCACCACTCCGCTGTGGGCTGTGTTTGAGACTGAGATGTGAGCAGATGGCATTTACCCAAGTTTCTCCCCCATACTGCCTGGCTGAGTGGGAACCCAGCCTTGCGAGTCCAAGGTGCCATTTTCTGAGCTAGACATTGGATGGAGCCTCCCCTTTGGGCTGAGTTTGGGCTCGAATTGGCTGCAGTCCCCTCCTGGCCAGGGAGCAGCAGGGAAACCAGGCTTTCCAGCGCACCTCTGGAATAGTGTCCATGGTGCTTCATCAGGCACTGTGGGAACAAGCCTCAAGTAAGCTGCACTCCCCACAGTTCCAGCCAGTGTAGCCTGTGTGAGAAGGGCCTCACCTGCTCTGGCCACCGGTTCAGAGCACTATTTCAGGAGTATGAAGCTGGGCAGCACCTCACCCTGGGGCTGGGTTCAGTCTGATGCAGCTGTAGCCCCATCCAATTGAGAAGGGCCAGGGAGCCCAAGCTCTCCTGCCTACTCCTAGGACAATTCCCAGTGTCCTACTACAGGCTGCAGTGTGACTGAGAAACAAGTGGATAACACTCCACCCAGCCTCCTGCTGCCTGATAAGCCTGGAAGAGGCTCCACCCTCTGGGCACAACCATGTGGTGCTATTTTGAGGATTTAAAGGGGAGCAGCCCAGGAAGAGATGTGGAGATGGGGCCCTCCCCTCCTTCATCCTCCTAACCCTGTAGACAGTTATTAATGCAACCAAGCATGAGTTTTTGGCACACATGAGCTGCAGGACAACCAGTTCTGGGCTGATGGGGACGCTGGGAGAGGGTACCTTCCCAGCAGAAATTCATTCATTTTGCCCAGGTGGGTATTGCTCATTTTGCTCCCTCTTCAGATGGGCAGCTGTCTAAACCTGGGAATGTCAGCCCCTGGGTGTGAACCTTGCTGTATCCACAGTCAATGCTCCCTAGCACACACTCAGACCACAACAGCCTTAGGTGACTGGTGGGTCCTAGAGGAACTGTGGGTCTCCCAGAGCTTCGGCAATTTAGGGAAGGCTAAGTCAGCTGAGAGAAGACAGCAGCATGCAAAGGGCCTGGTAGGACAAGTGTTACCAGAGCACCAGCTCTCTCAATTCAGACCCATCTCTTCCTCCTCCCCAGCCTGCCACTGTCAAGGCAACCAAAGCTGTATCCACCTGAGACTGATGGAGTTTCCACATGGAAAGAATAGCCCAAGGCACATGGAAGTAGCTGCCGGCTTCTGACTGAGCACTTATCACACCCAGGATTCCACAAAGTTTGGAGGATACTCAGTTCCTCCCCCCCACCCCCCGAAAGCCATAGTAATTATTTTAATGTTCTCTCTCCAAGTGCCATGCTTCCTCTAGGATGAGCTCCACTGGGACAACCACACCTCCCTGCTAGAGCACTGGAGCCACATCCTACTGCAATTATGGTAGCCCTGCACATAGCAGGGTTGAGCTGCCCCTAACACCTCTGCTTCAGCTGGCTAGGGTAGGAGCTGGAAGTTTGTATGCTTTTGTGTCCCCAAAAGACAGAGACCTCTGCCATTGCTGAGAAAGGGTGGTATGGGCTGCGTGTGAGTCCCATAGTTACCTAATTGACTAATTTCATCAAGAGGGGCCCACCTCTCCTGATCTAGGCTCAAAATGCATCCATCCTTCTCCTATCTGAGCTTTCTTCTGGAGTAGGACATCACCCACTACTCACTATCACAGCAAATGCCTGTGATAAGTCAGAGATACTTAAAGGCAAACTTGCTAGCCTGGTCCTGGTCTGGTGCTCCTGGGAATCAAGCTTACCATGGAAAGGCCTGGTATCTCAGGCCCACCACTGCTGGTACCTAAGCATTCTCCCAGTGGTCTGAGGTCCACCTGACCCATATCTCCAGCAACACCACAGTGTTGACCTACTTTCATGAGCTGAATGGCAATTTTCCTCTCCCTGTCTACACTGGGCAGCAGAGTTCTCAGCTGAGGAAAATAAGTGATCTGTAAAGGTATCTTTTGAGCTGAGGAAAGTGTTTCCAGGTGAGAAAAGATCAGCATAAGAACTCTGGCAATAAAAAATAATAAGTTTTCTTGATAGTTCCACAGGTTCATACTATCTCTCCAGCTGTAGACTCTAACCAATAGGAAATTTTGAAATGCTAGATATAGAATTCAAAATATGGACTAAACTAAGCTTGGTAGGATCAATGAGAAAATTAAAAACTAACACAAAAAAATGAAAAGAAATGCAGAAACCAAATGAAAAATTTACTAAAGAGATAAATAATAAAAAAAAAATAAAACCCAGAACTACTGGAAATGAAAGAAATTTAGAAAATTTCAAAATACACTGGAATGTCTTAACAGGAAGCTAAAGAAAACAGAAGAGAGGATTTTCAGTCTGGAAAACAAATTTTCTCAGTCAGTGAAAAAGAAAGAAAATAGATTAAAGAAAAATAAACAAAATCTGTGAGAAACAGGGGATTATGGAAAAGGCCCCGAAGTAAGACCCATAGGTATTCCTGAGGGAAAAGAAAACAAAGCCAAAGCATGGAGAATCCATTTGAGAAAATGGTGGAGAAAACTTCCCTGGTCTTGCTAGAGATTTAGATATCCTGATACAGAAAGGTCAGTGAGCGCCTGGAAGAGTGACAAAGTACACAGTCCTCAGTCTGACCAATGTCAAAGTGAAGGAGAAAGGGAGATAAAAGCATCAAATAATTTACAAAGGAAACCCCATCAGATGAACAGCAGACTTCTCAATAGAAACTTTATAAACCAAAAGGGATTGGGGTCCACGTTCAGTTTTCTTAAACAGAATTAATTGTCAGTAGAGAATTTTGTATCCTCAAAACTAACTTTCAAAATAGAAATAGAATTAAACTCTTTCCCAGAAAAGCAAACACCAAGGGGGATTTGTCCCCAGTAGACCTGTGTCTCCATTGACATTTACTTGGTCTACTATGTTTTGCACAGTCAGGGGACACTTCTGATGCACCATCTGATGAATTTTTGCAAAGTTTTTATCTGTTCTGCTCAGTACTGGCCACTCCAATCTCTCTTCAATCAGCGATGCTTTCTCCCTTCAGAAAAATGTTTAATCTATATGTACACTGCCGTTTTATTCATGGCATTATCCCTGTAACTTGGACTAATATGTCCTGAATTTCACTTTCACTCTTGCTAAGTTTAATAAGAATTTATAAATGTTTGTTCATTGCTCTAGTTCAAGTTCTGAGAATCTCACAAAGGCACACGAAGTACACAACAATAATGAACACCACTCAGCAAGGCATGCGCCGCAATGTGAACACAGCTGTGGGGCACTGATGTACCAAGGTTATGAAACCTTACTGAGCTGTCTGTACAGTGATGCCAACGTAAGCACCTGATGGGAAGTTTGTGAACTTAACGTTGGGCCTTGTATACAAAAATTAACTCAAGATGAATAAAAGACTTAAATTTAAGACCTTCAACCTTAAAAATTCTCAGAAAAAAGCCCAGGAAATGCCATTCTTGACATTGTCCTGATTAAAGAATTTATGACTAAGATCCTAAGAGCAAATACAGAACAAAGGAAATAAATGGGACTTCCTTAAGGTAAAAAGCTTCTGCACAGCAGGTGATACAACCAACAGAGTTAGCACACAACCTATAGAATGGGAGAAAGTATTCAGAAGCTGTACATCTGATAAAGGCCTAATATCCAGGATCTATAAAGAACTCAAGCAAATCAGTGAGATAAAAAAAAGCAACCCCATCATTAAATGGGCAAAACATGAGCAGACTTTTCAAAAGAGAAACAAATGGCAAAAAAATATGAAAAAATGTTTAACATTGCTAATCATTAGAAAAATGCAAATGAAGACCAGTGTGAGACACCACCTTCCCCCTGTCAGAATGACCATTATTAAAATGTCAAAAAGCAATAGATTCTAGATGGATGTGGTGAAAGGGGAATATTGTCCACTGTTGGTGGGAATGTAAATGAGTACAATCTGTAGAAATTAGATTTCTTAAAGAACTAAAAGTAGATCTCCCATTTGATCCAGCAATCCCACTCCTGGGGAACAACTGAAAGAAAAATAAGTTATTTTATAAAAAGGATGCCTGCACCTGCTTGTTTATCACAGTACAATTCACAATTGCAAAGATATGGAACCAACTTAAGTTCCACGAAGTGATGACTAGATGAAACATACTGTGTACACACATACATACACTCATAATGGAATACTACTCAGCCATCAAAAATGAGGTGCTGTCTTTTGCTGAAACTTTGATGGAGTCATTTTCTAAGTGTCATTATTCTAAGTGAAGTAATCTAGGAACAGAGAATCAAATGCTATACTCATCCATGGAAGTTAAGCAATTAAGCATGCATAGTCATACAGAGTGACTTAATAGACATTGAAGCCTCAGGAAAGGGTGGGAGGGGATGAAAGATGGAAGGTTACTTGTTCAGTACAATGTACACTAATCAGGTTACAGACATGTTAGAAGCCTAGATTCCTTCACTATGCAATTCAGTTATACAATAAAAAATCACTTATATACACCCAAATTTATTTACATAAGAAATGAATAAATAATTAGAAAAATAAAACAGTGTGCATAGAAAATAGAGTATTAATATTGGATTTAGGGAACCTGGCTGAATAAGTGGATATCCTCCTGGGGCAAAATTCGTTACCTCTTCCGACCCCGTTTCCTTTATCTGGATGATTACGGGGTTTGAGTGAATAACACATGAGGTCTCTCCAGTTCTCTTATTTTAGAATTATTCAAAACTGGATGTCCTGACACAGTCAGCCCTAGACAATACCAGTGTGGCTGGAGGTTGCTTATTCCAGACTTAGCATCACCTGGCTGAAGTGGACATGTTATTATTTTCAGTAGTGCTATTAATATTAGTGTTTTATATTCTCTGCAGTCACTCTCAAAACTTGAGTCAACTCTTTTTACAACTTCTAGGGGACTTGCCAAATGATGTAAATCAATGATGCTGTTACATAAGATGCCAAGATTTTTTTTATCATCACAATAGGCTTAATGTCCTGGGAACCATATGGATGATCAATTTGAGACTAATTATCAATGTTTTATGAATTTTGTTTTATTCAAGTGTACAAATATAAGTGTTGAATACCCATGAAAAACTAAAAAAGCAAATACAATTGGAAAAGAGGAAAAGTAGAGAAGTTATTGAGATGTAGTCAGGAGGAGAGCTCTAGGTTAATTATGGTTAATTTCTAGAATTGTGCTGGTTCTGAATTACATAGTTTATTATTAAAACTGTATGCAAAGGATGGTGTATAGACTAGAATTCCTGAGTTACGGTTGAAGAGAGTGAGACCTAGAGAAACAGAGAATCAGAGATATTATCAGGCTCAGCACTGGATTTGAGAGTCCAACTTATGAACAAGGAATTTGACTCATCATGCAGATGATGATGAGATGAAGTCTCCTTCTCTAGCCCAGACTAGAGTGCCATGCCGTGCCATCAGCCTAGCTCACAGCAACCTCAGACTCCTGAGTAGCTAGGATTGCATGCATCTGCTACAACACCTGGCTAATTTTTCTACTTTTAGTAGAGATGGGTCTTGCTCATACTCAGGCTGGTCTCATCCTCCTGAGCTCAAGCAATCCTCTTGCCTTGGCCTCCCAGAGTAAGGATTACCCATGTGAATCAACCACACTGGCCACGATGCAAACTTTAGAACGAACCAAAATGGAAGTTATCGAGGATAGATATCTACCCCACCTAATCATATTTGGCAGCTGTGCATGACAACTCAGGCCTGTAATAATAGCACCCTGGGAGGCCAAGGTGGTAGGATCTCTGGAGGTCGCGAGTTGGAAATCAGACTAAGCAAAGTAAGATCCCATTTCTACTAAAAATATAAATTAGCCTGGTGTGGTGGCAGGTTTCTATAGTTCCAGCTACTCAGGAGGATGGCTGGAGCCCAAGAGTTGGAGAGTTTAGGTTGCTGTGAGACAGGTTGAGGCCCCAGCAGTGTAGCCTAGTTGTCAGAGGTGGAGTCTGTCTCAAAAAAACAAACAAAAAAAAGATGTTTGGCAAGTAAAGTTTCACAACCTCTGCTTAGGCTGGGGTAGAAAAAATGAGTTCTCCATTCCTGCTCATATTAGAGACAGATTAGGTAAGCAGATGATAAGGTTCATTAATGGGATTCATATAATTGATGCATAAATGTAAAAAATAAATGACCTCTAGGTCCAACTTTCAAACTAAGATTTTTACTAGTTTTTTTTTTTTTTAGACAGAGTCTCACTATGCTGCCCTTGGTATAGTGCTATGACGTCATAGCTCACAGCAACCTCAAACTCTTGGGCTTAAGCAATTCTCTTGCCTCAGCCTTCCAAGTAGATTTTTAACATTTTATCTCCATGTCAACATAAAAGGTATTTAAGCTACAATTGGTAAAGTGGTCTAAGTCATTTCCTAGGGACTGCTAGGAAATGTCAGTTTCACAGAAGTTTCTCTGTTCTCAGTTCTACACAAGAAACCTCCAGTATGTGATGTAAAGTTCTTTTTTCATTGGTTTGACTGGCCATATGGAGTTGCTAAAAAATCAGTTAAGCACTCATCTCCTTTTGTACCATCAGTTGATGACATCTTGGTAATAGTCTTTTGTGTGTGACTTCCCAAGACCAGTTGTAATGAGTTTGAACATTAATGAGTTTGAACAGGGTTGCACACCCACGTCATTAACCTGGCATGTGCTTGCAAACGACCTCTGAAAGCAGGTAGTTTGCACCTATTTCGTTTTGACAATAGTTAGGTTGTAAGTGAAGTTATACAGGGTGTCTCGTGTGAAATTTTAAATTGCACACGTACGTCATGGACACCCTGTTTTCCTCCTCTTTCCTTGGAATTTGAATGCTTGTTTGGTTTTCCACCATTACCAGTATTGCCAATTGTTTGATATATCCTCTGTCACCCTACGTCAATAAAAAATTTTGTTTTTACATTCCAATCCTTAGCTTATAATTCCCCTATCATTCCATTATACTCAAAAGATTTTAAAATATGAACTCTTTCTTTTAGAAAAGTGATTAAGGCTTTGTGGAGCATAAGGGTTGCTTATTCTCCTCGGGATTATGATAAAGGGGAATCAGGGCTCTGAATACTTCACCTGTATTGCTTTCCGAAGCCAGCTACCAGGGCGTCTGACAGGTGAGGGTTCCAGAAATCAGAGCTTTAGTTCTGTACCTGGGAGACATGGTGGGCAAGATACTTGACTTCAGCAAGTGGTCGCGTTGAGACCGAGAGGATAATTCTGTTATGCCTTTCTTCCAAACTCAATGTAATCATCACAAGGCCTATGGGTTTTTAAATTTTTAAACCACTTAAAGATTTTGACTTGATTCTTATTGAATGGGAATTGATTTTCATTTCTTAAGACTCTATGGCTTTAGGTAAAATCAACCAGTATTTCTGGGCGTTACTTTTGTCAAAGCACCAGAGAGATAATCAAAGTTATTTATTGGATGTTGAGTATGTGCCCAGCACTGGGTCAGTAACATTTGGCTACCAGCAACTCTATGAATTATGTTTATTGTTTTCACTTTGCAGCTGAGGAAACTGAGCTGAAAGAGTTTTCAGCACTTTTCCAGGCTCGCGGACTCACAAGCAGTGGGCTGGAAGTCCACGCTTTAGGTCATTCTAGGCAGAGGAATGAAAATAGTTCTAAAAGCTTCCTTACACAGGTCAAAGTAAAAGGTAGGGAATGAAGCATTTGCTATTTCAGCTTTTTTTTCTTTTAAATTTAGCCACTATGTCCAATAGCCTGTATGTTCTCCCCTTCCTTCCTGTCTACTTTGAAATCCCAACCGCGGCTGTCACTTTGAGGGGCTGCAGCCGCACTTCCTACTCTGCTCAAGTTTTACTGTTGAAAGACCCTGTAACTCACCCATGGGCATAAAAGCCCTGGTTTCTGCTTTCATGCCAGTGCATTATCTTACTGCACTACTGCCTTTCACTCTCCAAGACTTGCCATGCCAAGGAGCAGTGCTCAACCTTCTGGTAAAAGGCACTGTTGCTTCTGTCCCTCTTTCCCCACCCAGGCCTTTTTGCACGATGATAAGCTTGCCTGAAACACACATTCTTTTCCACACCAAAAGAGAATTTTTGCTTTTCCTGGTGAAACACCAGTTCTTCTCTATAGCCAATCATGACTTCCCATGGCCTCTCTCTCTTTCTCTCTCTCTCTCTTTCTCTCTCTCTCTCTTTTTAATCAATGACCTGCATGGTTTTCATGCCTGCCATTTTGGGAAGAAACTCTTTTATACTCGGTTTTCTTTATACATTTTTGTCTATGCATTTTCAGCATCACACACACACAGTGCCTAGTATGTCCTTATGTAGTTACTTTAGCAAATAATTTAGTACTTAGATGTGACAGACCATGATTTTAATGGAAAATAGACTCAATTTCGAAGGTAAATTTGAAAAAGCCTCCTTAAAATTTCAGATGATACAGGGGGTGGCCATAAAGTTTGTGTGCAGTTTTGAACATGTAAGTGATAGAGATTATTATTTCTTTTTTCAAAACTTAAAAAGAAAAACTCCTAACACTTGTTTTTTAGAATCTTTCACAACTCTGGATATTATCTCTAATGCTTTTCGTTAATTGATGAGATAAATTGATAGCCCATGCTTGTTAAATATTTATGTTTCTTGAATACTAATTTGTAAGCAACATTATGAGAACAAAATATTCTTAAGATAGCCACAATTGAAATTATATTCAATAGCAGTGATCACATATTTTAATAGCAGGAATCTCGAGAAGAAAATAACTGTTGACGTGGATAGTTGGAGACTATAAAGGAATGAGACACTAAGGAAATGAAGGCATAAGCCACACTCTTGAAGCTTTTTAAAAATATGAATATTAGCCAGATTGAAGAATAAAGTTATTTCCAAATTTTTCTTAAAAAAAAAAAAAGAAAAGAAAAAGTTCTTTAGTTCGTTGAGTGAAACAAAAAGAACTCAATTATTGTGCCTCGCACTATCAGAGGGTAATGTGATGGTTAATGGTCTTACTTCTCAGTCAAGTTACCTATAAGAGTAACATTGTTCTTCCACAATTGTTGAGGTGAGTTCTGAGGAATAGAAACATATATTTATCTTTCAATCCCTGAAATATTTACTTGTGATGGAACTGTATCCAGGCAAAACAAATCCCTGAACTAGACTGTGCTCGCACACAGCAGAGTGTTGGGGGTTTCCTGAGGGCCCCCAGGCCAGTGGGGCAGGTGGATTTTTTGAAGCCCACCATTACCCAACTACAAATATATCATTGCAGAAAACAAATACAAACATGGAGACTTTGAAAATAGGAACAATTTGGACTCTCACAGAGGAAAATTTTCAAATTTGGGGGTAGGTTGGCTCTTTATAGCCACACTGGATTCCAAGAGCTAAAAGAGACTGTGGTTATCAGGGAGGGATGATCCAGGTGTCAGGTACCAAATACAGAAATTCCTTAGAACATACCATTGCTTCATGAGCCATCATGGCGCTTCCATGTTCAGAAATTTATTTTCTCCTTTTTCTCTTTCTTTTTGTTTCTGAGACTGGGTTTCTTTATATTAAGCCATTTTTTCCCTTGGTTTTCTAAATATCTCAGTATAATGGCAATTAATTCTAGA
>NW_003852454.1:1182029-1183076 GCF_000181295.1 Otolemur garnettii
TTTTAAATTGACAGCTTGCTCCTTATTTTTGTTGTAAATGAGTGGACTCGTTTATGAGTCATATATGATTAGAATTTCTGATCTTCTATAATTAATGTTTCTTATTATATGAACTTTTAAAATTCTAAAAGGTTGATTTTAAAGAAAAAGAACCCTGACAGTGATTGGCTTTTTAGTGCCTCTGATTTTGCTCAAAAGTTGCACTTCAATAATATAATTTTCCTGTTTCCATCCCCAGAGACACCTGTAACACTTAGAATGACTCTCAGCCTTTTGTATTTATAATATTTATAATCTTGTTGTTTATTACCTTACTCTATTGTCACTATCTTACATATTTTGAGAGCTTCCCAAATTTATTTTACATGATTTATTTTCTTTTATTATATATAGGATGAATTCTACTCATTGCTAATATTAATAAGTACTATTAATAAAATCTTGGCTCCTACAGGATCTTAATTATATTCCTTCTTCTTTATTGTATTCTATAATCTTTTTATTCATCTGTTTTATTTCTCAGAGTTTTATGCTTTGGTTATATACAATGTCTATAGTCATGTATCCTTTTAGGGTACTAAACAGATTTTTAAGCTCTTTCAACTTTTTAGGAAGAGTATCTGTCTTCCACAAATAGATCAATATCAGTTGATTGCCTCTTCTTCTGAGTCCCCAGGATGATACTGTGTTTTTCTTCATAAACATTGATTTGTTTGTTCCTGTTTGTGCTTGGAGGAAGGACTGTCTGTCAAGACTCAGTGTTTATTCCTCTTGACTTTGCTGGATCTCCCAAGATCCACAGATACAGGACAAATGAAGCTGCCTAGTTCCAAGTTCACTTTTCAGCATCTAATCAGATTCCAGTGGGTGAATTCCTATAAGAATTGATAATGTGTCTTTTCTTATCTCTCCAATTCTTACCTCTTCAACACTCTAAATAGATAGTGTGCATGAAAAATTGCATTATGTTCCCAAGGGCACCCTTTAAGGAAGATTCATCTTGTCTATAACCAAGCTAAAGCTCTTTAGTTCTAAGGGCTACACACT
>NW_003852454.1:1184529-1185542 GCF_000181295.1 Otolemur garnettii
AAGGTTTCTCTGGAATCTGTACAGCTTGGTTTTTCATTTCTTCCTGTCACGTTTTTATTTTCCCTAATAAAATTGTACAAGAAAGAATGAAGAGAGAGAGAGTCATTGAGAGAGAGAGAGAGCAGAACTGCTCTGATTAAAACCAAAGTCTGGAGACAGAGCACTGTGTTGTGCTACACGTTTCTGCTTTCTTCCGGAAAGCCTTGGGGGGGGGGGTCCCATGATGAAGTCTCCAGGTCTTCCAAGAGTACATAATATAAACCATGACACCCAAGACTGTTGCTGGATCACAGGGTATAATACATGTGAGCACATCTAGGATACACACATTTCACAAAAATAGGATACACAAATTTCACAAAAATAAGGTTTACTATTTTACTTTCTATCAAGTTATTTTAAATTGTCTACCATCTTTGCCCAATTCATTTTTTATTCTAAATATTTGAAGGATCACATCATATCATGTTTACTCTTAATGATGCTGAAGGTTTGCAGTATTTAAATTAAATCACCAATATAAATTGAATTTGATCAAGCAGAATGCAATAAATATTAATTTGTAGAAATACATTTATTACTAGTGTGTGGCACTTCCAGTTTTTCTTTAATTATTTTATTTTTATTTCAGATTAATATAAGGGTATAGACAATGTGGCTACCTTGTTTGTGTTTATTAGGTAGAGTCCACATTGCGGTTGTGCCCCTCACCCAGGAGGTGTGCCATACAGCAAATCCACAGACAGCATATGTGGTAAAATATAAGCTTTGACCAAAAGGCTGCATATTGTTATGTATTTGTACAGGTGTGTGATAATTGTTTTTTTTCAAGTATTTAAATAAAATTTGACAACATTATGGAAAGTTACATGATATTGTTGAAATGCCCTTTTAAACGGTTTTCAATGTTACCCCACAGCAAGTCTCATTATTTCTGTAAATGCTATCTGTGCTTTTATTTATTTTACTTGCTGATGAAAATTGACTGTTTTCATTAATTGTATCAGTTATTT
>NW_003852454.1:1185995-1271320 GCF_000181295.1 Otolemur garnettii
AAGATTATTTTATAAAGAGGTCTGCACATTCCCAAGCAGAAGGCTGAAGCTTATATTTTCATGAAAAAAATGTTCCTTAAGTATAGTCAAAGAGATTTGTTTTTCAAGTTCATAAAAAATTGTACATGAATAGTTGCCTCCATTTTCTTCTGTAGCTTTGATTAACTAAATATATGTTGTGTTGGAAATAGAAAGATAAATGAGGGATTGTAACTGAACTCTAGGGGGAGATAGAGATGTTGGCAAACAATTAGAATAAAATGTTTAGGTCCTATGAAATGCTAGAAATCTGTTGAAGACAGTAATTATAGCAGTTAAAAGACGGACTTCCTCTAATGGAGCTTTTGCTAAGAAGTAGAGCCATAGCAGGGTTTCTAAGAGGGAACAGAAGTTGAGAAACAAAGGTCGTTATCTTCCCAGGCTGAGGGAGCAATCGTGTCTTTGTATGCAGAGGTGAGGCTCCCGTGGTTTTTACTCAGTACCCCAAATTTTCTTGTTTCTCTCTTCTGGGATTCAATTGATTGACTCACTATCTGCCCAAGCAAAAACAAAACAAAACTAACAACAACATCAAAAAAAAGCGTTCTGTTCCTGTTAGTGTTTATAAATCTACCTGAAATGCACAGAGCGGCCCCCACAGAAGACAACATTTTACACCCAAGTTTTCAGATTTGACTGTGTATGTCTTTGGAAGCACAGAAGGAACAGTTTCAGGAAAGCTTTTGTAATGCCCTGTTTCAATCACCACAGTCTCAGCGCTTTTACCATTGGGGCTTCTCATTTGAAAGAAGAAAATAAACACTCCGCTGAGAAAAGTAAACATGTTTAAGTGAAATCTCCTATCAAAGTCTTAGTCGTGCGGTCGTTATTCTTGTTTAATCTATCCCAGATGACAGGAAAATTGAGAGCTTGTTTGTAGACTTGGGAACGGTTATCCTTTGAAATCCATATCTACTTACTCAAAGGTCAGTCATTTTGGTCCCCTGATAATTTTTGAAAATGTCAGGGAAACCAACACACCCATTGATCATATTAGGATGGAGTGAATCCATGAATAATTGACAGCTTGATCTCAAAACCTGTCCTGTACATATGAGGACTGTGGAGAAAGGAAAAAAAAAAAATTAAAGGATGGGAGAAAGTGGAATAAACACAGAGCTGGAGCTGTGCAGGGTCAGAGGCTGGTGCTGCGGTCCCAGACCTACCCTTGTAAACAATACGAGCAAGTGAAACTTTGAGTTTTTAATTCCAAGGTTACATGATTTAATAAAAATGAAACTACGGATTTAAACAAGAGGATACATTTAAAGAAGCAAACGTCAGGGTCCTGTGGTCCTTCCTTCCCCCTTTTATTTTACCATACAGTGCCCAGAAAACATCAAATAGATGAAAGTTCTGATAAACAGGTTAGCGTGCCAGAATCAGCTGGTGGGCGTGTTAAAACATGAATTTCTGGGTTTGGCCTCAGAGTTTCTGATCCGGTAGGTCTGAGGCGGCCCTCAGAATTTCCATCTCTAAAACGTGCCAGGTGATGCTGCTGGTGTTAGGATGAATTTAGATCTCATGAGACCTGTGAGTTTGAATTGCTGTAGTTCACTGTCTTCTACAAATAAAATACAAAATAAACCAGTTTTCTACCTGAAGAGTTGTGAAGGCTTTTGTTAGTGAACAACTTTAATTTTGTTTTGGAAATTGAAAGTTTAAATGGTCTGCTGAAATGAGCACCATGCTATCAGCAACTATGATTTCAACACATTATTTCAGGGTCACAGAGCCTCTTCCTCTTAGCGTTTACCACAAAATTTAAACTATGTTTAGTCAACTCCTGAGTTTACCAGACCCTATACCTGTTGCTTTCATGTGACTATCACATGCATTTAAAATTTTACATTTAGACACTCAAGATGAACTCTCAAGTGGAACTGGTTATGCCCACAAATACATTTCCTATACTATGAGTATAAATTTTTTTCACTAGATGAAAGCATTGGTCTCTTCTATAAACAAATCTCAAATATTTGCAAACTCATCTTTTTAAAAATAGGCATATTTTTCATTAAAATACGTAATCCTGAAGCTGTTTATGAAACACCATTTAAAGATGATTGGGCTTCCTACTAACTAATTGTACCTTGTAGAATACTCTTTTCCTTTCCGAAAAGGGTTTCTAATGCTGTGGACTTTTTTACCTTTTCGATGTCATTTTCTTTTTCCCACAATGAAAACATATTTAGAGTTATTTAAATAATGTTTATCTTTCTGCATATTATTTTTCCTTTAGCACAGACTCAAATTTATTAAGAATGCTGTATTCCTAACTCTAGAAGAGAATAGAGAGAGTAATCCTGCTATTCAAGTATTTTCATAAGTAATACTTCAAAAAGAGTATGTGCATATTTTGGCTTAGTCTACAGTCCACAGAATGACGTTATAGGGAAATATTTTATCCTAACAAAAAAGAACTATCTATTTAGATAGTGTGATACTAGATATTTAGATATCTAGTTTAGATTTATGTGCTGATACTTTGACAAATGTCTTCAAATTATGGTGGGCTGGGTACTTATAAGAACTATTTTACAAGAGGTTCCTGGATAGGGAGAGTGCTAGTCTGGTGCTGTCCTGTTTATCTCAGAGCCCTCAAAGTGACCTTATATTGTCAGCTAGTATGTTTCCTGATGCTTATTTTCTATGCAGTATAACAAGTTTTAAAAATCTTTTAAAAAAAATTCATGTGCTTATAAATATAAAATTATTTGGAGCCTATTATTTTTATAAAAGTGATTTCATTAATAGGTAAAATGTTGCTGATCATCCTTTTAAACCATTGGGATATCAGTGAGAGAAATACTATTCTCACCCTGAATTATAGAAAGGGGAATTGAAAGGATTAAGAAAGGCCTCCTAAAGAAAAAATAGAGAGACCCGTGAAACATCTTTCAGGTTTAAAAATTTAAACAACTGATTTCTGTTGCTATTTTTTTTTATTATTGCAATTCTGTTTAGCTATTTTTTTGGCTTCTGGGTATCACTTAAGACAGTGACTGAAAAGGTAATCATTACTGTTCAGAGGTTAGAAAATCTCTGCAGGTTTTATAGAATCTATTTGATTTTGCTTTAGTATGAAAAGGTTTTATAATTTCACAAGGTCTCTTATTTAATGTAGAGCCAAGATTGATTGTGTTATGGGTGCAGAAAAATAGAACTCCTGCCAAGTATGAAACATTCTTAATTGGCCCGGGTGTTTTCAGTGGTACTATCGCACACCCACATACCGTGACTTCTCATAATTGGCTATTGACTCAGCAACTAGACTAGAGGAAAAACTTTGTTAATGAACTTTTATCAGAGCTCAGATTAGCTGACCAGCTCCTAGAGATTATAATCTGGCATATAGAATCAACACCTAACCATGGTTAAATTTAGGATCATGTAAGCCTTGTTTCTGGGGGCAGTATGGTGCAAGGGAAGGAGTGCAGTTATTGCCAAGTCTTGTTATGGAATCCTCGCCTACATCTTTACTTTAACTTTACATCAATTATTTAATTTATTGTAGGCACTGGAAATAGAAATGCGAGCAAACTGTAATATTTACCTGCCCTAAGGAATTTATGACCAACATAGTCAGTCGTTGATACTTTCAAGTAATTGATATTACATACAATAGAAAATTACAATCGAGGTTCACAGTGTTATGATAAGGTTAGTATAATCTGCTCTTGGAAGCTGTAAGAGGGTTGCCTGATAAAATCGATCAGGGAAAGTTCTTGGAGGAAAGCACATCTTAGTTGAAACCAGCAGGAAAAATTGAAGCAAGAGGTCATTAGTAAATATTTATTCAGTGCTTGTCTCTTACGTGTCAAATACTCAGATAATAACTGTATAAATTGACTACGTTAGTAGGACAATCCAATGAGATAAGAAATCTGATTCATCTTCCTCTAGAAGAGACAGAGCCTTTGAGGGAGGCTGTGTGCAGTCATTCCCTGTGCAGCATGTGGAAGCTGAACAGGGAGTCAAGTTAATTTTCTCTGTCCCCATGTAATACTGAGCCGTGCCAGACAAATGCATGTGTGAGTCTTTTCTATTAAGATTGTATTGAAGCTTGGGAAATGGATGAAAATGCTAATCAATAGTGGAAAGAGGGGGAAAGAACTGAGTGTTATACCCAAGGGACTCTCTTCCCATAGGATGTAAGAATAGGGAAAAAACAGAACGGAACATAAAACGAAGTGGAGAAACTAGAAAGTAAAAGGGAGAATGTCTTTTAAAAAAAGAGCATAATTAAAACAAGCAGATAGTGCAGGAGTTAAAATAGGTAGATAACTGATGAAATTCAGAGGGATTTAACACTTTGCAATTTACTAGTAGTGCACGCTATAAGAAAATTCATTAGACTGCTGAGGGGGAAAGCCAAGAAAAGAGGCATGAATGGGTAATTGCTGAGAGAAAACTTAAAAGCAGTGAGGTAAGCCCACTTTGGCTAAATTCTTACTGGCAGAGCCGAAGAAGAGCCAGCTACTTATAAAACAAATATGCATTTGCCTACTAGTTTGTCTGAGAGCGGAGACTTTTTAAGGAAATCTCTTCTCTTGCTACCATTACACTATTTTATTATTAATATTGTGTGTTATAATGGGCACAGTAGATAGCCTATAATGTGAATTTCAGGCTGAGAGAATTTTATGTAAGAACACCTAGAAGTATGTAGCGTTTTGTCCCCACTGTTAAGAAAAGGTATGATTTCACCGTATTTTCTTCGAGGATGAGAAACAGAACAAAAAAAGAGAAAGATGGTATTTAGATATTACCCAGGGGGATAATCTTGGGGTTTCTGTGTGTGTGTGTTTGTTGTCTGTAGTGCTGTTCTTCCAGGCTGGCGTGCAGAGCTCAGAACTTGAATTTCACCAGTGGGCTCTTGTTGAGTCTAGTGGGTCTCTTTTCAATGTGGTGTCTATGTTGAGCTCATAATTTTAGGTCTCCTCCCAGTAAATTGCTTTTGGAGGAGAAGCAGTATGAGATAAAAATAGGGGCATTTTACTGAAGAGCAGAGCTTGAGCTGGATGTAAACACACACAACAGCAATGCATGAGCTGGACAGTTGATGGCACCTCTGTTCACATTTGTTCCCACCCATTCAATCAAAGAGACTGGAGGAACTGATGGAAGAAGTAAAGGGAATAATATTCAGTAGCGACCAGTTATGAGGAGGAATGGAAGCCATGGAGCCTGGAGCCCATTCCTCCCACTCTGTCCCAGCACTCTTGAAACAGCGCTCCCAGTAATCTCTGCATTGGGGGTGCCATATTCCGACAACTCCTTATTGTTTTTCAACTTATTACCATATATGAAAAAGAAACTAGAGCAAAGACTGGAGGCAGGGATGCTATCAAAGATAATGGGTTATTACTGTTCAAAATAGATAAATAATCAGAGGACTCAGAGAATCCCACTGAATATTAGGTGGAATAAGCAAAAGTCCAGTTATAAGACAGACCTCGAAATACAGCTTTCCATCAACCAGTTCAAAGTGGGTTTGTGCATTTGGGATTTTACCAGTTTTGTGTGGGCATGAATGTTTTTCCCACACTCTTTTCTATTAATGCATGTCAAAATATATTTCATAATTGATTTTCAATTTGTATTTCTTATGTAATCGTGATTTTGAACATATTAAAATAGATTACGCTTTTTTCTTTGTTCTAAGACATTTTGTATTTAATAGCTAGAACAAGTTAGTAAAGATCATTTCCTAGCACCGTAGAGCTGTTTTGCTAAAAGTCTGTGTTATCTATTTTTTTTAAATCTTTAACCCCAAAGAACAAATAGACCTTAAGAAACAATCAAGTATAAAAAGTATTTGTCTAACCCATAGATAAATCTAAGTAGAATTCCGCTGTTACACCTATATGTTTACATAAGTGTTGGGGCTCAGAAATGCTTTGGCACAGTGGGTCCTCTGAACTGAAGGAGACTGGAAGGTCTTAGAAGCAGCGTCAGTAGCCAAGTCTGTCTCTCACCTACGGCCCTTCTGTCTTCTGCCCCTTTTTCTCCCCTCAAGTGAATCATAGAAACCAGAATTTCTCTTTCCCAAAGGGGACCTTAGAGACTATGACCCCTCTACCCCAAAGTGAGCTATAAAGCTAGGAAAGTCACTCTCTCCCTTTCCCTTCTCCCTTGTAGAGCCTCATGCTGGAGGGATCCTGACCTTATACCCAGGAGGTAGGATTCCACACAGCGACAGGCCTTGCTGGGCTTCCCGCTTAGTCTATCAGCATCACATCATGCACCTCTGTTCCGGCACGTTCTGCATGGCTGTCTAGTCTTCCTGGAATGAAGCAGAGAAACTCAGTGTTCCCTGGGCTTTTAGAACTTCACTTCTGATGACTACTGTGTCACGTAAAATGGTGATTGAGTAAATTCTGTTAGCTTTTCTCCTATTACTTTGTCATTTGGCAGCCCATCTCACACTCACATAAGCTCTGACACACATTTTCCTCTTTGGTAAATAAAATTACTAAAGGTAAATAGATGAACTGTAATGATATTCTTTGACAAATTTGCCACTTGGGAGCAAAGTTGATCATACCAGTAGGGCTAAATATTAGGATTTATTGAATTTATTTGTAAGTGTTTTAATTCTGTAGACTAATCATGAGGCAATTTCTATACCTTATATTCATTATTAATATTCTCACAGGAAAATTAATTGTATTAGATACGTTTTATAAAGGAGGGAAGAAAAATGGTACTATTAATTAAAAGGATCAATTGAACGAGATAAGCAAGATTCTTTGTTTCCTCTGGCACGAGTAAAAATAGAAAATTCTACATTACAAAATAGCGTGGGGAGGTAGAAATGTTCATTAACCTCTTCATCTGGCATCATTGGATGGGGCTCTAGACTGAGGAAGGACAGAATAACAAAAGAAGAACCAAAAGAACCTTATCAACACGTGCATCACTCCTTATGCATGGGAGCACTCAGTCATGACTTAAAAAGGTGGTTAGTACTTAGAATTGCAGAACATCTTAGTAAAAAAATAATAGTTTTGGAGCTGAATGATAAGACAAAGGAAAGGGACCTGGAGCTTCAGGGGCATCAAATTGAGAAAAGGCAAATATATAAGGAAGCGAATGGTAGAGAAGGATTAGATAGTAGGTTTGTTGTACAGATTCCTCTGATGCTGTCTACTCCTGGGGTGGTCGATATCGGTCCAAAGTTTTCTCAGGTGAATAACTTCTATCCTTGCTGCTGGGGCGGGGGAGGGTCTACTAATTTGTCTCACTTTAAGCAAATAGAGAGAGAGCAGGGAGCTTTTCTTATGTCTCCTTCTCCATTGCTTCATCTCAGATGAATCTTTATACCAAAGTGGCATATTAGGAAGTGGCATCGATCATTAAACATGTTATGTTTGGGGGAAATAAAAGCTATGTAAGAATACTAAAATATGAAGGGTACAGCATTTCCTCTTATAGAGTTTCAGATTCAACCATAGCGGTAAAGATTATAAATAGACAGACATAGACAGACAGAGCTACGTGGGTATCAGGCCTGTTATGCTTATAGGTATTCACCACCCTCGCCTGGCATGTCTGTGCCCCATGGCTGGGAAGACAGACCCCTTCAGCAGTGCTTGGCACTTACAGTGGAGGCTCCAAAGAGAAAGATGGCAGGGGGAACAGGAGAACACTTCGGGGAACTCTTCTGTCCTTTTATGCCTCTGAGCTCCAAATAACATGCTCATATGTCACCTTAGTTCCTTAAGCAACTTTTCTTTTTGCTTAAAAAGTTAAAATAAATAACAAACTCTATGATATTTTGCCTGTAAATACCTCAGTATGCATCTTGAAAAAAAGTAGACATAGTCCTCATTAATAAGCCATTATTATCAAATCTAACCAAATAAGGCGTATTTCTGTAATTTTTTTAAGTTCTTAAAATAATCCTAATTGTCCTAAAAATACCCTATATAATTGATTTGTTTGACTCTTAATCTCGCCACATTTTAGTATAGCACATCCAAGTTGGGACATATTGATATTAAAATAATACTTGTTTTTTATAGGAAATTCAAATTTAAGTTGGTATTCTGTGTTTATTTGTTAAATCTAGTAATCATATCCACATTTAAGTTGGTTATTGTGATTTTGTGGGTCATGGATTTTAAACAAGCCTGGACTCGATGGCTAGTGGTAAGTACGCTGAATAGTGAAGTATTCTGGAGCTCTCATCATCTCTGAGGGTGGGAAACAGGCCAGACACAACTAAATAAACAAAATGTTGATACGTGCTATGAAGGAAGAAAAAAAAAAACACACAGGGTGAGGGGCTGGCTAATGCACACTGGGAGTCCAGGGAAAACTTCTCTAAGAAAGTCACCAAGTGACAGTGGCCTGGCAGCTCCGTTTTCTTGGTTAGTGGTAAAGTACTTCTCTATGCAACAAGATTCTTTTCTCCACCCAGTCCCACATTTTATTGTATGATTTTTGCCTCTTCAGCTCTTATTATAGTGACTGTCGCCTTGTAGATACTCAAGTGCTAATAGTTATAAATTGAAAGAAGAAACAGCATTTGTGTAGAAACCAGGAAAAGGGAGACTCTGCACAGTTTGTGTTTACGTCCTCAGAAATGCTTGTTGACTACACACAAACAGCACTCTGAAATATAATCATCCAAAGAAATAACGCAAGGCAGAGATAATTACCACAAGGGCTATTTTTAGTCAGTAATAATTACATGTTACCCAACTGGTATTTTCTGCCACACAGGAGATGGCGTTTCTGCTGATGAGACATTGCGTGTGTGTGTGAGTGTGTGTGTGTGTGTGTTCCACAGCTGCGTCTTCACGGCACACAGCTTGCTCTGCGTCTCCCGTGAGAGGAATTAACTCTCAGACCATCCCGCTCTTCATGTTCATAAAGGAGTGCTGGCCACTTCCAAAATGATCTTTTCCACCATTTTTCCCTCAGCATACCAATGTTCCCTTTCAATATTCAAGTTTAAGATTGAGAGGTTAATGAGCTAGCCCCCCACAAAACCTCTTGTTAGTTATATTTAACTAATGTGTTTTTTTTTATTTTGAAGACCAAATAAGATAACTTACATGAAATATCTTTATACTACCTAGATTAATGGAAACATTAAACTGAATGCCAGACTATCCAGACCTCAGTCAACATTGAAATCTAAGTGTCTTGTTTGAGTCATAAAGTTTAAATTAAGAGAGATTAAATCATTTATCTGAGGTCCAGACTGAAGACTCAGGATGACTGACTCTTTCTGGAGTTTTTGTCCCATCTTAATATCACCTTCAGATAGTTAACTTTTCTCTCCCAGGAACCTACATGTAGCAAGGTTGTGCCATCTTCCTGATCAGCATTGCTTGAGATCTTGATATTGGTTTAATGGGGACCATTAGACAAAAACACTGTGGCGTTAGAGGTAAAAGAAGAGAAGAATATGGAAAAAGGGAAGCTGTTCAAGAAGGCTGATGTATGTGGGTTTACAGAGCCACATGAAGGTACTTCTGAAAATCAGTATTTACCTAATGAAAGACTCCTCAATGCCATCATTTTTGGTTAGCACCCACCGCTTGACATACTTTAAAATTCAAAGTCTTCTGAGGCAACATACTTAACAGTAGGATAACAATTAAAACATAATCTCTCTAGACTTATATCTAGGCTTTCTTATAGAACCAATTAATATTATGTCCAGACTACTGGATACAGGTTTTGTAATAGTATAGCTCTCATGAAGACTGTCACCTTCTGAAGTCATTTTATTTTGTGGTAGCTAAAATAGGGCACATTCAAGGACCTTGGAGAATGTATTGGGTAAATACTGACATCTAAAAGGAAGGGATTTTGAAGTAGAACATGAAATGGCTATCAGCACAAGTGTTGGTATCAGACAAATCTAGGTTTGAGACTTGGGTCCCCGTCTTCATAACGCTATCATCTTCATCAGCTAAACTCTCCAAGCTATGGCTTCCAAATTTATACATCTGGAGTTACTAGTATATATACCATAAAGAAGGAATAAAATATTATATGTAAAATAAAATCTGATTTTATTACATATAAATAACATTCATTTGTTATAATTATAAGTATATATCTATGAATTGGTCCAAATATAATATTATTCAACTGAAAACAGAAATAACATAAAAAATATTTCCTCCCTGCTTCTTCAAATAGATAGGAGAAAAGTACAAGGTGAGTTGTGAGGGTGGATGTGCTTCACTTCTTTTCCTCCTTCAATGTAAACAGATCTTGGTGAATTAAAGAGTCAGCTGGTGAGACTGTCATCAGAACCTTAGTGTCCTGAGAAGACATTGTATTGACCTAAGAGACCAGGAACCTGGGCTCCCTCAGTAGCCATTTGTGTGACCCAGGACTAGTCCCACCTCATCTGTATAATAGAAGGGTTGATCTTGATGACCATTGAGTTCCCTTCTAGACACAGCTGATACACAAAGTTTTCTTTAATTTATGTGTTCTTCTGTTGTCGGATGGGAAGTCAATGCAAGGCCTCCCACTTAATGACATTTTAGGTTCTTTTCTTTTGTTTCTCTCCGAAGCCTGGAATTACTGGCCAACTACAGTATCAGTAAAACATGCTGAAGCTCGAGTCTTTGGTGACCTTTAGTTTTATAATCTGTGCTGTGTTTTATTATCTATAACTATTTTCTTTTAAATAGAGGTCTTCACTTAGATAGCATATTAATAGAAAGCCCCTCGAAAAGTATTAGCCGTAAGGATACAAAATGTTGAGGTACATGGGGGGTGTTTCTAATTTTCCATTTTTATATTTATATTTCAAACATAAAGGTGTGTACTTTCATTAAATATACACAGTAGAATCTCCATAGCTGACCACTTTCAATTATACATACACAGTAGAATCATTAAATACACACAGTAGAATCTCCATACCTGACTTTGAGTTAACCTACTTTTCACAGAGTAGACATGTACTACATGTACGTATAAATACAGTAGTTCTGGTTCCTTATGTTGACCACCTCTGTGTGTTAACCAGTTTGTTACAGTCTCCTGAGTGGTCAACTTACAGAGGTTCTACTCTGTGTGTGTGTATAGATATACATGTATGTATATTTATATATATTTATACATATAAGTATATGTATATATATTTATACCCTGAAAATATCACATACATGATATGGGTGAAAAAAACCCTAAACCAAGTTAAATTAATTAAGGTATTATTTTCATGATGTTATTAATTCAGGGATGTCTGTTAGATGAGCAAGCTGGTTTATGGATCAGACTGTAGTTAATACAGTTCGTAGTTTAATCTCAGGTTCCATGGCATAAACAGCAATGAATCTTTAAAAATTACATACAAATATATTGTTTTACAGAGGTTTTCAGTAGACTAAAAATTATATATTTATCTTTCTTTTTTTTTTTTTTTTTAGACAGAGTCTCACTCTTTCACCCTGAATAGAGTGCTGTGGCATCATAGATCACAGTAACCTCAAACTCTTAAGCTCAAGCCATCCTTGAAACTCTTAAGCTCAAGCCATCCTCTTGCCTCAGCCTCCCTAGTAGCTGGGACTATAGGTGCCCACCTCCACAACTGACTAATTTTTCTATTTTTAGTAGAGATGGGTCTCACTTTTGCCCAGGCTGGTCTCAAACTCCTGAGCTCAAGCAGTCCACCTGCCTTGGCCTTTCAAAGTGCTAGGATTAGAAACATGAGCCACCATGCCTGGCTATATATTTTTTAACTTTATTTGGAAAAAATCTATTATCTTCATAAAAGTATTATTTTTTTATCTGCCAGTATGCGAATCTACAGTCATTATCATGATTTCTGTATTCATATAGAATTTTCCTTTGTTATTTATATACTTTATTTCTTTCAAAAATACGTTTATGTGAATAAATAAGATTAGAAAAATGTAACTTTTAATGCTAACACATGAAACTACTAAAAACAGAACAACTTATCAAGCCATAATTAATGTAGATGTTGTGACTGGATGCTGGAAAGGGAAGCCACTTTCCACTTATGCAGAACCACAGTGACAAATGGGGACAAAACCTTACCCGGCATCTTTCCATTCTTGAATTCCAGTTGCTGTTAAAAGTCTCATGTCAGGGTAAACTGGGGCATATAAAGAACGGATAATATTGAATTCATTTAGGGGCAATCCCACTTTTGACTATGTGCAGTTCTTTTTCTGCATTCTTGGAGAAAAAGAAGGCAAACTTCCCAACTTGTTACTTCCTCCACTGCGTAGCTCAGGGAAGGCTGGCCTTTCTTCACTCTGGCGTGATTAAAGTACCTTTTAAAAAGGCAAATCAATCCCCTGGATCTTATCTGTCTAGGGTGGTTCTAAGAGTAATAAATTATAAGTTGAAATAGCAAACATGAACCGGAGTAGGTCAGACCCAGCAAAGGAGGATGATGCATTACAATACTTAAACAAGTGAAATAGCATAGATGGAATCCATACATGGGAGGATGGGGAGTGTGCTAGGGCCTGAAAGAAGTTTGTAGTTAGTGCCATATAAATATGTTGTTTGTTCAACATGGGAGCTGAAGGTTCGTGGCTGGAAGTAGGATGGGGTTGGAAAATTATTCAGAAATTCATTATGGCAGATTTAATCAAACATATAAAGAAATTTGGAGCTAACTCTAAAAGGCATGAGGAAATAAAGTGTTTTAAGTGGAAAGTGACATGAGCAGATTTCCATTTTTAAAATTGTAATTTGAAACTATCAGAATCTTAGTATCTGAGATCCTCTTACTGATGGAGGACAAAAGTTGACTCATACACATTTTAAATGACAATATGGATTCCCCAAGGAAGTGAGATGGCTTATAAGCACATTTGCCTTAGAAATATCAGTAATTATAGATAAAACGCAGGCCATTTTTTACTGAGAGTACTCTTTGGGATTCTGGAAGATGTTAAAATTCTTTGTGTAATTAAATAATAACGCTTTGTAGGCTGCTATGAGAAATTCAGCCTTACTTCCCCCTCACACACACACAAAAGCCCTACTAAATATTATCCCTCCCAAACATTAAAGAAATAGATTGATAACATTTTTTAAAAACAATTATTCTAGAAATTCTCTATGATTAGAGCAAGGTGGAGAGTTGAAGAAACTATGGGTAAAAATCCTTATTCTGAATAACAAGAATATTGTCGTGATCTAGCCAAATGGATTTTTAAAAATATAAACCTACTATCATCTGTTTTTGGTAGCATAAATTTTATTATTCTGCAGGTCAAATGATAATCTACTTCTCTGTTTACAATTAATTTGTTAAAATGACTATATTTATCTTTCTTGGATATAGGGAGTCCCTGCATAGCCACAGCGTTAGGTCACTTTACTAAAACATCACGATCAATGTCATCTGGATTCGAGATGGCACAAGAGAATTCAAGGTCAAAATGAGAAGAAGAAATGAATTCATTTTGCTTTTCCAATTCACATCTCCTATCTTTGTAGGAAAAAAAATATTCACATCCTCAAAACTGTTTTCACATATTACACTCTTCATCTCTGGTTTCTGTGGCTGCCGTAACAAAATACCACAGACTGGGTGACTTATGTGGAAATGTGCTTTCCTACAAGTCTGGGGCCTGGAAAGTCCCAGATCAGGGTGTTACCCCTGGGGACCCCTGAGTCCTGTCCTTGGCATGCAGATGGCTGGTCTCTTGCTGCCTCTTCACATACATGGCTACTGTCCTCTTCCCACGCAGACCCTGGTGTTCCGTTGTCCTTGTAAGGACACCAGTCAGATTGGATAAAGACCCTCTTTAATGTAATTATCTTTTAAAAAGGATTCTATTTCCAAATACAGTTAGATTTTGAACTATTTCCAAATACAGTACTAGATTTAGGGTTTTAACATGTGAATTTAGAAAAGATATGATCCATCCCATAATTACCTCCAAAGGCTTAAATGCCAACAGGGCTCCAAAGGCTTTTTTCCAACTAAAATCACCTCTTTCGTTCTAGGCCTTCCCTTCTCTCCTTTACTTCACTAATCAAAATATGCTTATTCTTGCCTGTGAATTTCTTTCCTCAATAAATACCTATACTTTTTTTTTTTAATTCTCTAAATTACACCTTGCACTGACTTCACAAATCAGCCCAAAATCTTCCCACATTATTTCATAGATACAATTCTTTCCTATGGATGAAACGCAGACAGCACGTACACAATTCCCCGCCGGAATTTGCCTTCTTTACATGGAGATTCTAATTGCTCCATATATTTACTTTATCTCCCCATCTAGTTTGAGGCCCATGAGAATAGGGACGACACTTTATATTCATTTTGCGTTTCCATATGTGTCACTAAATACACTACACACAATGACAGAGTGCTAGGTTTATATCATATTCTCAAATGATCTATTTGATAAAGGTTCTGATTTGTGAAATATGCAGCTACCTGGTTCTGATGATTTTCAATCCCACTTCAATTAGCTATAAAAGTTTAGCAGTAACTTTCCTTTACCCTATGACTTTGCAGGCTTCTACAGTGCTTGAGTTTGTTGACTACTAAAGATTTAGGAAAGAAGGTGACTGCACAACTATTACCTCATAGATTGTCGGGCTTATATTTTCCTATTGTAGATGGCTATGTAGATGTTCTCATCATACCTCATTTTTCCTGTGTGCCTTTTCAAGAAGGAGATCTTACCCCATACCAAATTATTTTTTAAGTCAAGGTCGTGTAAGCATCTGTGTTAGTTTGTGATAATCTTGAAGGTTATGGACACTGTTAAGCTATATTACTGTGTTAGGTGAAGACTTATGTTGATCTCCATGGATTATGAATATATATTTTCAGAACATTTATAAAATAATGTTTGGAAATGAATTGCTACATAAACTAAGTATGTATCTAATAACTCCGGCCAGTGCCCCCATGTGGTTTCTTAAAATGTAAATCCTGTAATCTGGCCCCTTCACTTTGGAATAATATATAAAATGCCAAAATGAGAAAGAGGCTCTTGGCAGCGATGCTTTCTTTATTGTTTGTCCTTCCTTTTTACACAGCCACTTCAACGGCATACGCCATCAGTAGTTTTCAGGGTATTAGCTTTTTACTATCCCTAAAGTTTAAAAAGCAATGAGAGGTTGCTGCTTCCACAGTCACTAGCGTTGGCTGCTGCAGTTGACCATCCAGAGTCAGAGCCCTTCCTGTGATTTTCACCTGTGTGCAATGAGCTCTCACCATTGTGCTGATTTATCATTAAAGTAAAAATGAACCAAGGAAGCTGCTGATGCTGAAAAGTAAATTGCAATGTGAGAAAACCCTCGTTGTTTATTTGAACAAAGGTACCCACTTATGTTGAGTAAACAGTAAAGATGAATGAAGTGAACACTATGAATGGAAGTATTATCCCATCTATTAACATAAAATGAATTAGTTTTAAAAGTTTTTATCGACAAAAATGATGGAAATATTTAAATAGTTTCAGATGGAATTTACTCTTGTATCAGTGACTTCATCACTTTGACATAGGTCATAGTTAGGAAAGTCAGTAGGAATATTGCAGCAGAATATGGCCTGATTGATCTAAAAAATGAATAAAGAAGTTAAAGAAAAATGTAAATCGGTCATTTTTCAGTATCTTTGCTGGCATTTGTAACCTTGGAACAAATTCGAAACGCTGATGATTATCAAGTAAATATACACATTGTGAACAAATAAATTACAAGCACAGACGTTGCTATTTTTGTTTTTATTTTATTTTTATTATTATTATTTTTTGGAGATGAAGTCTTACTTTGTCACCTTCGGTAGAGTGCTGTGGCATCATAGCTCACAGCAACCTCAAACTCTTCGGCTCAAGTGATCCTCTTGTCTCAGCCTCTTGAGTAGCTGGGCCTACAATTGCTCACCACAACACCTGGCTATTTTTAGAGGCAGGGGCTCACTCTGGCTCAGGCTGGCCTCCAACCTGTGAGCTCAGGCAATCCACCTGCTTTGGCCTTCCAGAGTGCTAGGATTACAGGTGTGAGCCGCCACTCCCGGCCTATCTTTGTTTTTATCTCACCCTCTAATTACACTTCAGTTAAACCATTCTTTATTTCATTTTAATCCAAATACTTTTTGGTAATATAGTTTGCATTTCTTAGATAATTTCAAAAAAAGATAGTGTAGTATATCGTATTCATATAATTAAAGTGACCAGAGTTACCTTCCAAGTCTTCCAACATTCAATAAAATAGCTATTACTGGGTTAAACATCTCTGAATAAAAAATATAAATTTAAAAATAGGTGTCTAAGCATGATGACCCAACCACCTGAAATGAGTGCTACTGAATACGAGTTGTAGTGCTTCCTGCTTCGCTGGCCAGCACGGGACACAATGTGGTGACTGTGTCTCTCCTTCAGCTTCCACTTCAGTTTCTCACTAGCTCTGGCCAGGAATATTCTTTCTTGTGCTTTTTGTTAGAATTTTGTAATTAACTCAAATTCCTGGTCTGCCTTCTTTGAGCTAGAATCTTCAGACTTCATGTTTTACCATTTTGTCTTTGTGTTTCTAAGGTTTAAGAAGTCTATTGCCTTACGTCTTTCTTCACGTGTTTGTTTATATTTTTAACTAATGTTCTTTGCTTTGTTCACGTACTTTTGTCCAATCCCAGCTTTGCCCCCTGACCTAGAGGCTGGGTTCTTCGTGTGAGAATTGATTGGGCAAATCACAAGAACAAACATTCGTTACCACACTCTACAATCAGCTGAAATGTATTGATATTCTCCTCAGGAAAACGCTAATTGCACTAACAGGTAGATGTAATTTCAGGACCTATTCATGAACACGAACTTAAAAATTCATGGTTTAGAGATGCTTTGGGGTGCATTTCCTTGACGTGTTTTCCTTGTATGGAATCTATTTGTTGTCGTTCTTTTGTCCCTTGGTTATTTTAAATTGCTTATTAATAGTTAGGAAAGCAGTGCTTGAGAAATTAGAATATCCCTTTCTATATAAATATATGATGAAATTTATTGCAGCTTACACGATTTATTAAACTGAGTCACCCCTGCAGCAAACGCATTACTAAGTAGTTAAAAAATTCATGACGTATCCTAAACACAGTGCGAGTGCCTTAGAGGGCTCATTCATCCGATAAGGATGTGTTTAACAAAATTGCTTAAAATGAATCTCTTTTATGAGGTTTTGTAATTATTGTTCTTATTTAAGACTTAGTTATATATAGCATAAATAACAGAATGTGTTTTTCACATAAGGTACTGGTTTGTTTGGGAATGCAAATAGTCACAGTCTCTTCTTTGTGAGTATGCAATAAAAATGTTTTGTTGCATCATTAAAAGTTCTCAATAGGCTGTGGTGTCCTAGAACGTATTCTGTACATTGTGCAGAACTACATTTCTATTTTCAGATTTAAAGGACCAGATGAAATGGAAACCTCATAAGATTTCTTATTGTGCATATTGGGCACCAGCCTCAAGCACTTGCTTGGAGAACGAAGATCTTAAATTTTGACTTTCCTCAGGTTTCAGCCAGAAGTATTCAAAATAAAAGTGCAATGTAAAAAGAGTTTCATTCCTCATGTTATCTGAAATAGAAATATTTTTCTATTTATGACACATTTGGAGATACACCAAATCAAACTGGCAAGCCGGCCTCAATAACCCAGTGTAATTTCCCTATGGCTGCTGTCACGTGGGCAGCACGACTCTTTATGAACTGTGGCTTTCCTTGGCTTTACTATTTATTCACACATGGAGTTGTGTTGTTAGGCATTATGTACTTTGGCTAAACATTGTGAGGCAGGGTCTGTGACTTTTTTTGGGGGGGGAGGGAGTGTTGGTGCCAGGATTGTCCTCATTACTCCTACTGTTAGTATGACCATCTCTAATAGTTATTGTTAAACCCGTTTATGGAGAGCTCGCATTGTTAACTAACATCAAGAAAAGTACTTTATAAAATATTTTCTCTGGCAGTATCATCAAGAGTTTCCCCACACTTTCTTCTAGAGTTTTACTTGTCATGTCGTACATTTAAATCATTTATCCAGCTTGTGTCTAGTTTTTGTAAGTGGTGAGAGGTACGAGTCCAGTTTCATTCTCTTACATGTGGCTAACCAGTTTTCCCAGCATCATTTATTTGACAGGGATTTTTTTTCCCTCAGAATATTCTTTTGTTTGGTTTATCAAAGGCCCCTATTGGCAATTGCAACAACACCAAAAATAAATAAATGGGACCTGATTAAAAGTTTCTGTACAACTATGGGTACAACAACCTTCAGAATGGGAGAAGATATTCCCATGTTATGAGTCAGACAAAGGGCTAATAACCAGAATCCACAGAGAACTCAAACTAATCAACAAGAAAAAAAGCAAACAACTCCATTTACCATTGAGCACGAGACATGAACAGAACCTTTTCCCAAGAAGACAGATGAATGGCTAACAAACACATTGAAAAGATGCTCATCATCCCTAACCATTAGAGAAACTCCAATCAAAACCCACTGAGATATCACCTAATCCCAGTGAGAATGGCTCACATCACAAATAAATTCCCAAAGCTGCAGTTGCTGGTGTGGGTATGGACAGAAGGGAACACTTATGCACTGTTGGGAGGATTGCAAACTAATACAGTCCTTTTGGAAAGAAGTATGGAAAATCTTCTAAAAGCTAAAATTAGGCCTTCCATTTGATCCTGAAATCCCATTGCCAAGTATCTACCCAGAAGAAAAAAAAATTCACTATAAAGACATTTGCACTAGGATGTTTACAGCAGCTCAATCACAAATCAAAAAAAAATGTGGAAACATCCCAAGTGATGGTCAACTCATGAATAGCAAACTGTCATATATGTATACCATGTAATATTATTCAGCCATAAAGTAAGATGGAAACTTCACTTCCTTTGTATTTACCTGGAAGGATTAGGAGATGTTCTCCTAAGTAAAACAAGCGCCCAATGTGCTCAGTATTAGTGTGAAACTAGTAGGTGAACAATTACATACCCTTGCATGAGGGCAAAATGTTTAAATTCAAGAAGGTGAGAGAGTGTAGTAAGTGCTCCCCTATCGGGTACAACATAGGGGTAGATGGCACATCTGCTGGGTGAAGGGCTCAGCTGCAACCTGAACATTACCTAACAAATGCAAATGATGTAACTGATTGTATGTATTCAAATGTTAATCTGAAATAAATAAATAAATAAGAATATTATTCTAACCATGTTTCAGATAAAGAAACTGAGCTGAGAGCCAGTGGTTTCTGAATACTATGCACAAAGGAAAGGGATTGAGAGGATAATTTATTTAATCCCATATGCAACCCAAGAACATACAATTATTATATTGTAAACTACCCTGCAAACTCTTATTTGTTGGTTATCTATAAAACAGTAGGGAAACATTTCATTTTTATGATTTAAAATTTATCTAAGCTATTTGAATAACTTAAAAATCATCCTCATCTAGCTGCTTTATTTGCTTCACAATGAATCATGAAAGTTTAATGGGTCAAAGAATATTTTAGTTCAAGTTATTAAAGAATTACTTCAATTTTGCCTTAAAATCAACCCACATACTGCTCACTGCAGTTTTATACATTTCTTTATCTTTTCTGTTTGCACTTCATAATATATTAATTTGTATGTGAAAAGGTCTGTTTAGGTATAATCTTATGTTTGAGTAAAAATGTAAATGGAAGGCCACAAAGAAAAATTTTATTTCATCACTTTATCCAAGTTCTTTATAAAAATTCTGATGCCTCTTTTGATTGGATGACTAAACCAAATCAACTATGAATGGAAAGAAGTGAATGACTATTTGCGTGTGTATTTTAAATTAATTTTTTTAATGAATACAAGTTAATTTCCCTATATAAATTAATTTACAATGTTCTTTTAGTTAAGGCAGCATGAAAATGATCTCAAATTCTTTCCAAAAAGCAAGTATGTGTTCCTCAACTTTTAATGAAGTTTTGTCCCGATAAACCTATCCTATGTCAAAAAGGCATGTCAAAAATGTTGAAAGTCAAAATGTATTTAATGCACTGATCAACCCACTAGAATGCTCCTTAATTTATGATGAGGTTATATTTTAATAAACCAATTGTGAAGTCAAAAAATTTCAAGTCAGACACCATCTGTATAATACTATGAAAAATAGTAGGAAATAGTATTCAAAGCAGTGTACATCAACCAAAAGCAGAAAACAAATCAATAAAAGTATACTCTTAAGATAAATGTAAGAGCTAGGGGTTAGAAAAGTATGTATGGCCTTTTTGACAGGATGGCTCTCATCTTCATACCCAGAGACCAGGCAGGGTGGGCGAGAACGGTAAGCTCTCCTGCCTCTGGGCCTGTGATGGGAGGGGAAGACTGGAAGATGTCTGGAAGGGCAGAGGAGTCTTTCGTCTTTCTCACATTGTTTTTACGGATAGCGTCTCTTCGCACTCAGCTCTTTAGCAAAGTATTGTTAGGCCACACCCTCAGTTTTCTCTCCCTGAAGGTGTTCTTTCATTCTTCAACACATGGCCAGACTCTAAATTTTCTAAGTCTTTCCTCTCTGTTTCCCTTTTCTTTAGCAGTTTACCTTAAGCAATTATAAGTAAACATGCAGCAGCCTGAGCACTTTGCTACTCAAAAATTTCCACTAAGCCCTAGGGTGTGAACACAGTGCAGCCAAGGTCTTTGCTACTATATAAGAAGAATGACCTTGACTCTAGTTCAGTAAGATATTCCTCATTTCTTCCTGAGATCTTGTCAGATGGCCTTTACTATCTGTGTTTCTTTCAGTATTCTGGTCACAGCCATTTAACCAATATCATACAAGATTTTTAGACTTTCTTTATCTTTTTGTTTTCTTCTGAGCCTTCACTTGAATCACTTTTAATGCTCCATGTACAGAAATATAGGCTTTTTCTAGCTCCCTTCTCCAAACTCTTCCAGACACTACCCATTATCCAGTCCCGAAGCTGCATCCACATTTTCAGGCATTTGTATAGCAACAACTCTACCTGTCAGTACCAATTTTCTGTCCTAGCCCATTTGGTGTTGCGATAACAGGATGCTTGAGACCAGATAATTTATACAGAAACAAACAAACAAATAAACTTTATTTAGCTCATTATCCTAGAGGCTTGGATGTCTAAGATCAGGCAGCCCATTTGGTGAGGACCTTGTGCTTTTTCAACTTACGGGAGAAAGTAGAAGGTGAGGCAGGTGTATTTAGAAAGACACCAAACCTGACGGGCAACTAATCTTTTTATGGTAATTAATCTAGTCCCATTGTTACAGGAATTTCTTTCTGCAGGTCCTTCATCTGGGAGGTTTAAAAAATGAACCCATGGACCATACAGATCAGTGGTAAGATAGAATTTGTTAGATGGAAAGGAATACAGAAGAAATGAAAGGCATCAGAGCCTCTGGAAGAATAGGGAGACCCAAGTGGGAAGTCCCCCATGTGACTCTTTTGTCTAGGGGTTATATGTTATATGTTATGTGTTCTGTGAATTAGATTGAGAATTACATTTGGCCAAGACTTGGCAGACTCCAATGATTAGTGAGTGAATGAGTGTGTTAGCAAATGAATGTAGTCCACCCAGCTGCAGGAAAAGGCAGCAGGGAGTCCACTCCAGAAGAGGCCCAGCATATATGAAATATTGGTAAAATACTGGTCCTATCTTGCTTGTATTCAGAGAGTGTAGTTTCTCAGAGAGAAAAAGTCTGTTTGCTTAGGCCTGGAAAACAGGACACCTTGTTCAGCCTGGAATGGGGGAACCCTTTATCACCAGGAACGTGACAACTCACTCATTCACTTCTGAGATGTATTAATTCCTTCATGAGAGTAGATGCCTTATGACCCAAGTACCCCTTAAAGATTGCATCTCCCAGAACTATCATACAACACAAAGCATTCTACAGATACTCTACAGTCCCTCTCAAAATCCCAATGTTATTTTTTTTACACAGAGAAAAAAAAATCCTTAAATTTATATGACACTATAAACAACCCTAAATTGCAAAAAAAAAAATCTTTAGCAAAAAAAAAGAAAGCATGAATCTATACCATACGTGTACAATCAGTAGCACACGATTTGATTTTAAAATATATTTATAAATAGATAATTAAAATATAATGTATTTAAAATATATTATAAATTAAAACAGTATACTGGCATAAAAGTAGACACATAGAAGAAACTACTAGAAGAAAACATAGGGCAAGAGCTCTATAACACTGGTGTGGGCAATGATTTTTTGTATGTAACTCCCAAAAGCACAGACAGCAAAAATAAAAATAGGCAAACGAGATAGTATCAAACTAAAAACCTCCTATACAGCAAAGGATACGATTAACAGGGTGAAGAGATCATCCACAGAAAGGAAGAAAATATTTGTAAATCATCCATCTAGTAAGAGGTTGATAGCAAAATATATAAGAAACTCAAAACAATTCAATAACGAGAAAACAAATAACTCAATTAAAAAATGAGCAAAGGCTCTGAACAGATATTTCTCAAAGTAAGATAAACAAATGGCCACATAGTACATCAAAAGTGGTTTGCATCACTACTTATTAGGGAAAATGCAAATTAAATCCACATTGAGCTATCACTCCAGTAAGAATAGTTACTATTGAAAAGATGAAAGGTAAAAGTTGGAGAGGCTATAGGGAAACAGGAACTCTTTTACATTGCTGGGAGGTTGTAAATTAGTACAACCATTATAGAAGATGGAATGGAGGTACCTCAAAAAAAACTCAAAATGAAACATCAATGCAGTAATCCCATTTTGGGGGATATACCGAAGGGAACTGAAATCAATATGTTGAAGAGATAAGTGCATTCCTATGTTTGCTGCACCACTGTTCACAAAATCCAAGATCTAGAACCAACCTCAGCGTTTACCAACGGATGGATTTATAAAGAAAATGCAGTACATGTGCACAATGAAATACCAGCCAGGCCTACAGTGGGGAGGGAGAACCCTATAATTTTTGGGAACACACATGAATGTCGGGGACATTTGCTAAGAAATAAGCCATGTACAGAAAGATGAATAATCACATCATTTGCCCTATTTGAGGAATCTAATAGTCAAAGTTGAACTCACAGAAGTTGAGAGTAGGATAGTTACCAGAGAGTGAGGGGAGATGGGAGGAGTTTATGATCAAATGATACAATGTTTCAGATAGACAGAAGAAGTAGTTTTTGAGATCTATTGCACAGCAGGGTGCCTATATTAAAAAATAATGTATTATAGATTTCAAAATTACATGAAAGTGAATTTCAAATGACTCAACACAAAAATATAGGTAAGGGCATGTTAATTAGCTTGATTTAAAAGAAATGTCTCTGTCTCTATGCGGTCTGTAAGAGATGAGACTTACTATACATTGAAAGAGAAAAGCTTTAAATAAGTGGATTTTAAAATCTGTACTTTGTAATCAGTGACCATAAGGGAACTAGAGTGGCTACTTGAGAATCAAATAAAGATATATTTTAAAGTAAGGAATAGTACTAGTTGTAAAGAATGATCATTTAATGAAAAGAGAGTTAATATGTAAGGGAAATATAACAATTATAAATGCACCAATATTTAAAGTATATGAAGCAAAATCTGACAGAATTGAGAAATGAAGAGGATATTTCAAAAATAATTTATATTTTAATACTCCTCTCTTAAAAGATGATAGAACAAGAACATTGTATACAATAACTGTAGAATGCACATTATTTTTAAGCATAGAACTTAGAACATTTTCAAAGATAGACCATAAGCGAGGCAGTAACACTTAATATACTTGAAATGACTGAGATCATTTGAAATATGTTCTCTGACCCCATTAGAATTCTATTAGGAATCAATACGAATATATGGAAAACAGTAAAGATTTGAAAATTAAATAATTTTCTAAGCCCATTGATCAAAGAAGATCTCACAAAAGATATCAGAAAAAATATTGCTATGAATTAAAAATGGAAACACAAAATATAATAATTTATGAAATACAGATAAAAATAATGCTTAGAGAGAAATATGTAGCTTTAAAACTTACATTAATAAGAAAAAAATCTGACATTAAGATTATAGGGCAGCACCTGTGGTTCGATGGGTAGGGCTCCAGCCCCATATACCAAGAGTGTCAGATTCAAACCCAGACTCCAGCCAAAGGGCAACAGAAAATATCTGGGCGTTGTGGTGGGTGCCTGTAGTCTCAACTCCTCAGGAGGTTGAGGCAAGAGAATCGCCTAAGCCCAGGAGTTGGAGGTTGCTGTGATCTGAGATGCTACAGCACTCTATTGAGAGTGATATAGTGAGACTCTGTCTCTTAAAAAAAAAAATTATAAAGGTTGGGGGCGGTGGCTCATACCTGTAATCCTAGCATTCTGGGAGTCTGAGGCAGGTGGGTCCCTTGAGGTCAGAAGCTCAAGACCAACTTGAGCAAGAGAAAGATTCATCTCTACTAAAAATAGAAAAATAGAAAAATTAGCTGGGCATTGTGGCAGGTGCCTATAGTCCCAGCTCCTCCAGAGGAGGAAACATGCCCAAGAATTATTTGAGCTTATTGTGAGCTATGATGAGGCCACAGCTCAGATGTTACCCAGGACAACAAAATAAGAATCTGCCTCGAAACAAAAACCGATTATAAAATTCCACTTCAAAACACTAAGAACACACAAGTCAAAAGTCAAATTCAAAGTAATTAGATGTAAATACATAGTAAATACCTGAGTAGAAAACATGAAAAGGAAAGTAAAACACAGAAAATCAATGACTAATACTTGCACTTCTTCAAGGTGAAGGATGAAATAAAAAATAGAACTTTAGGACTAAGAAATAATGGGAGAAGAAACAAATTACAAAATTGGGAATTAAAGAGAGACCTCATTATAGGCACTTTAGGAATTTAAAAATACTTTAAGGAGATATGAACCACTTTATTCTAACAATTGCAAAAACCCAGATGAAATGTATACAATTATGAAAGACACAAATAACCAAAACTAACTCAAGAAAAAAACAAAAAATCTTAAAGAATCTATATCAAAAAGGGGGATTATTAGAAAATGAAAAAAAGTTAAAAATTGACAATATTTTTGAAGTCCCTTCAGTAAGATGATTTATGAACATCAAGTAAGCATTTAAAATATGCTCAACTTCCTTAATTATTAGGGGAATACATGTTTCTGTCTCACTAACCATATTTTGGAATTGCTGTAAACAACTAAATGGACAGTACAAAGATTTGGTGATGGCCTGGAGAGACTGGAACCCTCAAATATTATTGCTGAAAAGTAAAACATGGCCGTTTAGGGAATAGAGTAACAGCTTCTTGAAAAGTTAATGTTCCCTTACTACCAGCATCTTCAACTCCTAGGCATGTACTCAAGAAAATATAAACAAACATTCATATAAAACCTTGTACACAAATGTTCCTACATACAAAATAGCTCCAACTATAAACCAAATCTCCGTTATCTTGTGATTATTAAACAAACTGGTACATCACATGGTAGAATATAAATGACCAACAAAAACAAATTAACTCTTGAAATAATGTAACAAGTATAGACTAAAAAATATTATGTCAAGCGAAAGAAGCCAGACAGAAAAACCTCCGTATTATAATAATATAATCTATGTTAAATTGTTTGATAAAAGAAACAAAAAGAGACAAAAAAAAAATCAGGGTTTGTCAGAAAATTTATGTGAGAGTGACTGCAAATTTAGGCACGGGAATGATTTGTAGTGATGTGGTTTAAAGCTGGATTGTGACCGTGGTTGGACAGCAGCAGAAAATTACTCAAACTTCTCAAACTCTATAATTAAAATTAGTCGATTTCATATTATCTAAATTGCAGATCTAAAAAGTTGTTAACATGTGTCAACATGTTCTTTCAGGTTCTGTACACAACATCTTTGTTATACCTTAATAAATTTTTAGTGAAAAAATAAATCGTAGCTAGTCACTTATTTATAAGCAAACATGTTTTTATGTTTTGTCAGCTTGTTTTACTTGAGTGTCATTTTTCCGTGGGAATACTACTATAAATGTTAGCTAATTTTTCAGTTAGCCCAACAGATTTATTTCAGGGTCTGATAAAGCTGAAAAACAATAATTATGGCCACTTCAAATGTAGGCGTCTTATGAAATGTTTAAACATACGGAAACTCAAAAAGAAAGTACATAAAATACCACACCTACTATCAACTAAAACATTGATATTTTGCAGAATTGTGAGATCCATATATGTAGTATTTTGTCATACCATTTAAAATTAAGTTGGAGATATTATAGTATACCACTGTTAAACAGTTCTGCATGCATTCGCATTCAAATTTTACACATTACTTTGGGCGTGTCTTACTGTTCGCTTATAATAAAGAGCAATGTTCCATCTCTCCATATTTAGTTTTTGTCATAGTCAGGCAATTGGCCTGGAGACTGTCCCACATTGAAGATTTGACTTTTCCTCCTTTCTGTTGTTTGCTTGCTTCCTATATCCCTTAGAAAAAAATCTGTATGCTTGAAGTTGAGTTTAAAAACTTAATTAGTCCTATTTTTTTTTTTTTTTTTAGTTTTGGCAAGAATAATTCAGAGGTTGTTTCTTACCCTTCATATTGCATTACATCGACAAGCACATTTTGATAGTTCATTTATCAGAATGCTAAATCTGATCACTTAGTTTAAACAGTGACCAGGAGAGCTCTCCTTTGCAAAATTTGTTCTTTTGCAATTAACAAGCGATCTCTGAGGTGCAAATTTATTTCAACAGCAAACTGGATGATCATTCACCTGAGGGCTTAGCATATATTTGCAACACCAACACAAGCTTTTTTATTGGAGTTTCCACTAATTCTGGTTGTTTTCGTATTTCTATCACTCACTTTACATTCATTACTTTGCATTTTATATAGGTGAATTTTTTTTTTCTTATCTGGTGGCAGTAAAGTACATTCCTTTTTTAAGGAGAGAAGTAAATATTTTTTCCCTTTCTCTTTAACTCCCGTTGTAGTGGGAGGTTTTATTGATAGCAAATGGTTTCTCTCTCTCATCCTTTCTCTCTTCCTCTTTTTTCTTCCTACATCTGGACATTCACTGTTTTACTGTCACTTACAGTTCAAAGCCCACAAGAAATTACCCCTTTCTCCAAAACGTTCCTGGTTCATATTAGTAGAAAACAGTGAGTAGTATTTAGAAAAAAGATTTAGGAATATTGATAATCCAGAAATATATATATATATACACACACACGCATATATAATATAGATACACATATATAATCTAAAAAAAATATACAATTTTAAAATTTCATAAGTCAGTTTCAACATTTAATCTTAAACTTAGTAAGGTTGGGCCAGGCACGGGGGGCGGGGGGGGCTCCCACCTGTAATCCTAGCACTCTGGGAGGCTGAGGCCGGTGAATGGCCTGAGCTCCGGAGTTTGAGAGCAGCCTGAGCAAGAGCAAGATGCTGTCTCTAAAATTAGCCGGGCATTGTGGTGGGCGCCTGTAGTCCCAGCTACTTGGAGGCTCAGGCATGTGAATCACTTGAGCCCAGGAATTTGAGATTGTTATGAGCTGTGATGCCATGGCATTCTACCGAGGGCGACAAAGTAAGACTCTGTCAAAAATAAAAAATTAGTAAGGTTTTTCTCAAATCCATTTATTTTATATTTGTAACTCTTGTTTTATACTGAAATTATTGATTTCTGAAAATATTAACATATTTACTTTTTAATCCTATACTATTTATATTAGCTTCAAAATTACAATATAGTTTTAGAAACAGTAATAAATATGAATGGTAATACAACAGTTGTTTACAGTGATTTTGGTCTTGGGTGTAAGGATATAAGCAAGTGCTATGAAAGAGCTTAGTCAAAATTCAATTAAAATAATTCTTATTGTATGCTAATTTAAAAATCACTTAAAATAATACTATACTGGTTGTCACATTAACATTATAACTTAAAATTAGACAAATCTGTTTGCCTTCCACTCTGATTTTTTTCCACTTCATTTTGACTTAATTATCAAATTAATTTATTTTAATTTGTATGCCCTTCATATGGTTCCAATTTCAAGGTATATATTATAAAAAAGAAATATACACAGTAAGAACTCACTTCATTCTATCCCTTAGAGAAGAGTGATGGCTCCTCAAACTTTCATCACAACAGGTCGACAGGAAAAAATTGTGTGTCTTTTCCCCATGGTAAAGAACACTTTATTCTGATATAGTCACAGTACAGTCTCAAAGGGTCAGGGCAAAATTAGAACATTTGTGAGATTTTGGAAGAGATTTAAAGAGGGTCTTTTATGAGACAGGTTGGTCAGGGATGGGCAAGGATTATTATCTGATAATCATTTAGATTTGGTTGACATAGCATGGTGAATATTTTGCAGAGGACTTGGGTGGTAACCTGTCACTTTATGCTATTATTGAAGAGCAGGACAATTATTGAAATGAGATTTTCAGGAAGTTCGTGAAATGAAAAGTCATTTGCAACTGCTATCTTTTTGGGCAAGTTTCCTGGAATTGTAAAATTATGTTGATGCAGGCAGTGGACACACTAAATCCTGAGAATGTAGAGGGCAAGCTGTGTGGGGTGGGCAGTTTGGGTTCTCACCTGCTCCCCTGATTTTCCCTGTTCCCTGTGTGTTACCATTTGTACCAGTTTCCTTATTATCTGTCTGCTGTTTATTTTTTAATTTGTTAAAAATTTATAATTATTAAGTGTGCATAGTGGTTGTAGATCTCGACTTTCTAAAACGGCAATTGCATTACTTTTTAGACATTCATGACAGCTCACCAACATTTATTGACCTGGGCAACTACTATGAACCATGCGTGGTGCTAGGCTTTAGATCTGAAAATAACTTAAGGAGAAAAGAATAACATTTTCTCCAAATAAAAACTCATTCCAAGTTTCAAATGTGATTACTAAGTGAAAATAGTTCCAGGTAAAAGTGGTTGTCAGGGACCAGTGAGGGTTAGGAGGACAGAGAAGTTCCCATCAGGGGACTCTGTTCACATTTCATTGACTGTTTATAGACAGCTGCTACCTGCTCTGATCAAGTGAGTGGCTATAAATATCCTACTATGACATAGGAAATATTACAATGGATCATGATATAATATTTGTATAACCTCTATTAAGATATAAATTCTTGATTAATGGACAAAATATCATCTCTAGCCATTTTTACTAAAAAGAGCAGATGTGAAGAACAAAAAAAAAAAAAGACACTCTTCAAAGACAGGAGTGCACTGGGAATTTCACTGAAATTTAAATTCATTCTGAATTCTTCACAGTTAGTTTTGAATAACATTTTCATCTGAATTCCTGTTGCACTGTTAGTCCAGGGCTGGAATACACTCAGATGTGACAATATTTGTCTCCTTTGCCGTGAGTGTGGGTAGGTTTATTAGGGATTTGTCTTGGCACAAAGCTAAGTTTTTTCTGATCTATTCAGAAGAGAAAGTAAGTATCTAAGATTATTCATCCTTTTCTGTTTAACGTATTGAGAGGTTTTTCCTCACACCTTTTTTTGACATGTAATTTGAAAGAAGCAAGACCTTTAACTCACAGTGAGAGGGAACATGAAATTTTTAACCCTGGGATTTTGTCACTTATTCAATGTGGATAAAATACACAGGTGCTACTGAATTATGAGAGGCAGCCAGTAGAAAATCCCTGTTCTCCCAGGGCACAATTGAGTATTAGTGATTATTAATTTGTGTCTTTTTGTTAATACCGTTAAGAAATTCCCCTTAAAATGCTAATGCCATCGAGGGTTCTGCCCAAGCAGGGTCTCTTTTCTGCACCATTGCACTGTGAGTGCCATGGCCAGATCCCATTCCCTGGGGACACCCTACCTCCGGGCCACCTCACACTATGCCACAGGGCCCTTCTGAACTGAACACCGCTGACTAGACCAGACAAGATCATCTGAAGAGGCTGCGGGCGAGGCCAGGTCACTGGACAAAAAACCTCTGCCCACACGTTTACTCTACTGACTAGGGACTGGCCAGCTGTTCAGCTTCCCTTTCCTATAGTGTTTGAACATAAAGCGCATGGAAAACAGGTGAACAAGAAACTGCAAAAGTGACTAAACAGGTCCTGAGTCTGTACAGTCAATGACATCGAGGAATGTGAGACAAAAAGCAGAAAATAGGGGCAGGGCCCTCACAGTGTGGGGAGGTGTGTGTAAATGGCATTGTTTTCTTCATTTATTCTCCATTTTTAAAGTAGCATGCAATAAAAAGTGATTCATTCATGACAAGGATATTATATCTGAACAACATAAATGTATCTTTAAAAAAAAAACACTGGCTTGATTTAACTAGATTTTCCTTTTTATATCAGTCTGACTGCAAAAGCTATGGCATCTGTTGCTTCATAAATGAAGTGCTGATTTAGCAAACAAAAATATAGTCTTTCAGATCTTATATTTATTCAGGCCACTGTAAAAAGCCTAGTTTCTGAGCAAATGCCAGTCATAAATTTCTATGTTCTGTTTCAGCTTTGGGTCAGTTGTGGATGGTGGGATTGAGTGTGTTAGTGACCAAGTTTAATTTCCAAATGCCTGTGCTTTCACCACTTGACTTTGTCTGAGGAAAGTAATTCTACATTTCTCAGTGATTTTTTTCCACTTAAGGCTTCTCTAACAAATGGTTATCTTTGACATTCTGACAGAAGCCTACGCAATTTCATATGTGTGTTATTCAGTGGTTCAAGGTGTTAAAAGAGACTCACTTAAGAGCCTTGAGCTTCTCCCTGCCACTGGACCAGACCTGGTTTACCCTAGCTATATCCAGGAGCTATCTGGATGATTACTAAAAGCATGTGATTAAGCCAGGTGCGGTGTCTCACACCTATAATCCCAGCATTTGGGAGGCCGAGGAAGGTGGATTGCCTGAGGTCATGGGTTCGAGACCAACCTGAGCAAGAGGGACACCCCGTCTCTGAAAAATAGCCGGGCACTGTGGTGGGTGCCTGTAGTCTCAGCTACCTGGGAGGCTGAGGCAAGAGAATCACTCGAACCCAAGAGTTTGAGGTTGCTGTGAGCTAAGCCATGGCACTCTACCAAGGGTGATCAAGTGACACTCTGTCTCAAAAATAAAAGCATGTGATTATCATGCCTACCTATGTAGGGTCAGATTTCAGAATCTTATTTCAGACTCAAGCAAATTTAGAAATAAGTTAGTTTTATCCTTATATTGTAGAAATGAATAAATATATTCAAGGACAAGTAAATTGACTTGCCAAAATTGCACAAAAAGCACATGGCAGAGCAAAGTCCACATGGTTTTCTTCCAATTTCTAGCGGAGATTTCTAGTTCTGTTGTGCTCCAGACACAGTCCTGTTCATCTCTTATCCCAGCAATTCATATAATTCTTGACACATAGTAGATCAATTAATGTCATGTTGTGAACACTGGATCCGTGCTGTAAAACACACCAGAGAAGTGTTTAGTATATAACATGTTTTCAGAGAAGCTTTTCATTATCATGATATACATTATTGTGGAATTTTTTGAGACTGAACTACATTTAACATAAAATACACACACAGAGAGATGATGATAGAACAGCTACAAGATCATCAAATATACATGAAGTTGTGTCTGGCATTCTGCCAGGATCTGTCCAAAGAAAATAATATAAAACTAGTTTTGCCTTTCTAAATATTTAATACCTCACACAACACTTCCCGCAAAGAGTCAAATTTGGGATAAAATGCTGAGCTCCTAAGCACTTTTGGCCAGGCATGCATCAAGGTCAAAGTCCAGAGCCACTACAGACAGGTGTGGTCTGCGTTCAGGATGAGGCTTTGAAGGAAAGCCCTGCTGTTGACCCAAAGTCTTTAGATTCTTATGAATCAGCCATGTCTGTCAAGATGGGGACAGATTTCTCTGCAGTGCTATTGCCGAGATCAACTTTGAGCCTTCCTGTATCATAGGGAGGCATCATCACCAGCTCAGATCTCAGATCTCAGCCTTCCTGGTGCCCTTCTCTATTTTTTAACTCTGACTTGTGCCTCTAATTTGTGATCCTGTAGTTGTTCTACCCTCACAAGCTGGTTTTTCTGGTAAGAGAGGTGCTTCATTCTGTTTGAATCTTTGCTCTTGCCTTCCTAACTGGCATTAACCTTTCTTTCTGCTTGTGATTAGTCTATCTCAGCACCTGTTTTTCTAGCTGTGCTTTGGCCAGTTTCATTGTTTATGATTATTTGGTTTCAGTGCCTGCCTATATGATCAGCTCAAGTTCTGGCTCAGCTGGGAGAGCTCTGGCCCAGTCACAGACTAGACATTTATGCTAACAGATGCTTCTGTGTCTACCTTCAACATCTGTGTCCATGCAAATCAATCCTCTAGCAATAGTTGTTTCCAAGGGGTTAACCCCAGAAGTCCATCCCTGAGGATATGTTCTCTGGTAAAGTGATATGGGAAGTAACAAGGTCTGTATTAATTAAAAGGTCCATTAAGGGCTAAATGCCAAAAGTTGGATAGATGAAAGCTTGCCAAGTGCACAGGGCCAGAAACTTAATTGCACCTTTCTCTAACAAGAGTCTATTGACTATGCTTCTCAAATATATGACCTTCCCTTAATATTGTGCTAATGCATAAAATGAGGGTCCCACCTGTCTTTGTACTTGCCATTTACATGACATATATGCATGCCTACCATCAGTGGAGTTTGCAAATGTCTACCTGAAAGTGGGAATCTCGACTTCATGTCAGTAGAAAATAAATGAGTTTATGTAGATGGATCTATCCATGTACCCAGTATGCTTATGTAATATAAATGTATTCATATTGATTTTAATGGATACAATATTCAAAACCATTTTATCATATATGCAGTTATATTTCTTTCAATGATCAAGAAGAAAATTCACAATAAATTTTTGTTATAGAAATATTCTGAATCTAGAATTGTACTATTTTTTTTTGCATTGCTTCAAACATAATCATTACACAAATCTGAAAGCAAAGCAAGAAACCTGAAGTCGTTTTTGTTTGCTCTGCCATCTATGGGCACCCAGGTAATTAGACCGCAGGGAATCTTTCAAGAATGGAAATTATATTTTGCCATTTGCAACTGAATTGCACTACATAATACATCGCCATGGCGTGGCTACCTCAGTGGCTGGAAAGCAAACATTTTTCTTAGTCTAGTCTCAAAGGTAAGTAACAAAGTGGATTTAAGGTTGATAAAATGTAAATGCAAATCTTTATTTCTTGGTTCCCTAGTGTGGCATGAGTGTGTTTGGGGATTTCTAAGGAGGCTTGTTCAGCGTATTTCTCCCCACATTTCGATCATTTGCTGAGACGGTTTGATGCCTATTTCAAGTGGAAAACAACCCAGCTATAAACTGGTAGCTCCCCGCTTTGGGAACCTAATGCAATGAATTAAGCAACATTAAAGCTATGGGTGAATGTAGCCAATGCAGGTGCATGGAAAATTGTTAGTACATTCTGGAAAAACCAGGGCCATGTTATTCTGTAGCATTTATCTCTTTTTACCATTCCTTGTGCAAGTACTAAACTGCTAATTTAAGCTTACAGTGAAGAGCAAGATCTAGGAACATCTTTCTAATATATTAATCAATTAAATCACAATTAGTTTATGCCTACGTTCCATGTGACAAAGATTTCACTAATTCTGTTCTCATAAGAGATTAACATAAGAAACCATGTCTGCCCACTGAGTCCTCAAAGACTTTTATGGGAAACAGACCAGTTGTAAGACTGTGCTCCAGTTTCAGGAATAGCAGTGTATACAAGGAAACTGGAACTTCAGAGAAGATTAATAGAATTTAGAACTAGGAAGACTGTTGAAGTCAAGGGACTGTGCTAGAGGAGAGCAGGCCACTTGCTGTGCTATTGCTGCCTGGTGATATTCTTTTATAACATTTGAGAGAGTTGTTCTATAACTCAAGGTCACTCATTTTCCTTCATGTTTCATATATAAGACTGATGTGATTCTACTGTTAGACTTATGTACAAGGAATGGATGTCAAACACAGGTATATATATTTTTTAATTTAGATGATCCTTGTTATAAATATGTGGAGCTCTCTAATACAGAAGTACTTTTCCAGCATTAATTTCTTGGTGTTTCCAAGAACCACTAGAAAAACATAAGATCATTGAATGCAAACCCCTCAAATAATGTAAAAATGTCATCTCTTTTAGCTTTTAGTAATGATAACAACTTCTTTCTAAGGGATACAGTTTGTATAGTAATACGAGAGAGCACAATTCAGGGAAGATTAGGAAAAAATGGTTGCCTGATATAAATTTTGATAACAATTTGCTTTAATATTAATAATACATATCATACGAATAATATACTTATTATAGAAAATTATTGTAATGAAAACAATGTTACCAATGCTCAATATATCTTAACTGTTTTGATTCTGATAACAATACTGTAATGTAGGTTTCTAGTTCACCCAATTTTAGGGATTAGAAACAGAGACAAAACTCAAGTTTAAGATCACAGCGAATAAGTGTCAAAACCCGGATCAGACCTCCACAATTTGGGTCCGGGTGCCTTTGTCTCAGCCTCTTCAACTTTCTACTGCCACTGGCTTTCTAATGTCTCATTCCTTCTCTTCTGCTGTAAGTATTTTAATTTACGTTAATTGTTGGGTTGAATCATCTGTGTTTTCCAGAGGGGCAATCATCTCACCAATGTATTTATGCCACTACTTTTGAACTTTGTTTTCTTTAACCCTTCCTCTTGTCTGTTAGTGTAGGTTGGTACCTCCAGAGGAAGGGTGGTGGTCATAAGCATTCTTGCCTTGTGTTACACAGGCCCCGAGGGGATGCTAGATGTGTTTTATAAAGGTAAGGCTCATGTAAGAATGCAACTACGATCATCAGCTGAAGGTCAGTGGTGTGAAGGAGGCGGTAAGAATCTAAACCATTCTGAAGGTGGAGTTCACAGGCTTTCCTCAGGGATTTGATGTGGTGCACAGAAGACACAGAGTCACCAAGTGACTTCTCTTCATTGTTGTTTTTCTTCTTCAGCCAACAGAAGAGAAGGCATTACCTAACAAAAGATATGAAAGGTGTGAAAGGGAGGAGCAAGTTTAGGGGAAAGATCAGGAACTTGGTTTTTGTCATATGTATTAGTCAGGATTCTCCAGAGAAATAGAACCAATGGGACATATATGCAGAGAGGGGGAGAGAGACTCATTCTAAAATTAGCTCAAGGTTTTGTGGGGATAGAAAAATCTAAACTTTGCAGAGCAGTCCAGCAGTTTGGAAATTCTGGGAAGAGTTGTTTCAGTCTTGAGTCTGAAGATGGATTATCTGGAGACAGAATCCCTTTCTCTTCAGGGAACCTCAGTCCTTGCTTTTAAGGCCTTCAAATGATTGCAGAAAGCTCACACACGGTATGAAGGATAATTTATTTTACTGATTTCATATTAGTCACACCTAAAAAGTACCTTTCCAGCAACATCTAGACTGGGGTGTGACACTATAACCTAGCCGAGTTGACACATAAAATTGACCATCACAACACATAAAGTTTTAGATGCCTATTAGACATCAGAGTGGAAATGTCAAGTAGGCAGTTAAACACACATATCTAAATATCAAGAGAGAAGTCCAGGAAGGGAACATCAATTCTTGATCTGTCAGAGCACAGAAGTCATAAAAGCCTTGACACTGGATGAGTTACTTTTGTCCCAGAGCTGAAGTGAGGAAATCAGTTCAAAGAGGGAGTAACCACCTGTATTAATGCTGCTGGTGAGTCAGGTAAGATTTTGAAAAATAAAGTATTAATTATAGTAATGCAGAGGTCAGTGTGGTCCTTAGAATAGGTTACATGAAGTAGTAACAACAAACGCTCGATTAAAGTGAAACCAAAAGTAGTGAGAAGAGAGGAAAGGAGAGATGAGAATCAGCCCTTCCAAGGAATTTTGGTATATGGAGGACCAGCCAGAGAAGACAGTAGCTATACCTAAAGGAATATATGGGATCCAACCCATGCTAGTGCACTCTAACTGCTGTCTGTCAATGATATTGGGTAATACGTAAATAATTACCAAAGTTTTGAGATGTACAAAAGTTATGAAACATAAAATCAATGCAGGCAGGAGCAAATGAAGCCTCTCGCAGGACTGATAAGCCGAGAAGCCACACAATCACAAGGGATGCTGTCAACTGTGTTTTTAGAAGTAAAATAATGGACCATAACTAAGTCTGTCTCAAAACTTTCATGCAAAATAATGATAGTGATTGCTAGAACTTTGTCCCTGCAGAGGTGAGAAGCGCAAGGTTAGGTCACCAAAGGTCATAGGTATAGAGTAGAGCCTGGTGGCTCATCACAGTAACAGGAAAAGCAGTGCACTAACGCCGACAGTGTGCAAGTGTGCACGAGGCCTGACATTCAACTTGGGGACTCATCCTAGGGAACGTGCCACAGACCTCATTGCTGAGTATCACCATGGTCACCTGCAGTGTGTTCTCTGTGAGCAGATATGCACTGATGCCAAGGCCTAGTTCTCGCAAAAAATAAATTTTGGAACTCTTTTTCAGGGATAGCCATCAGAGATGTCATTGTATTACCTTTGGTATTCTGCATGTCATCAAAATGTCTTCGCCTTAATATTTCCATTATCTTCAAATAGAGGGAAAAGTTATTGGGACCAAATAAGGTCAGTGGAGAAGGTGTTACAATGCAGTTATTTATATGCTAGCTAAACATGCCCTCACAGACAGTGCCAGGTGAGCTGTTGCTTTGTCAAGGCAAGAGCCATGAGCTGCTAGCAAAAAGTTTGGGTCATTTTTGTCTAACTTTTTCACACAGCCTTTTTAGTACTTTCAAATAGCAAACTGGGTTAACAGTCCAGTTCACACAAATTCATAATGAACAATCCTTCTTACATCAAGAAAAGTTAGGAACATTGTTTTGACTCTTGATTTGGACTCTCAGAACATTTCTGGTCCTGGAGAACTGGCTGACTTCCACTGGGCATTTTGATGGGTCATATCATTATGCTTATGTTTCATCACCAGTGATAACATGGCCCCAAACATCTTCTTGCATCTCCAAGACACGTTGGCAAGCTTTGACTCTCCTTTGCTTTTGTTCATCAGTGAACCCCTTTGGGACCCTTTCTGCTCACACACCTTTCTCATGCCGAGATTTTCCATTAAGATTTTCCTGTTTCTCTATCAATGTTTATTTGGTCTGCTATGCTTCTCAAGGTCAGCCTATAATTTTGATGGACAATTCAACAAATATTTGCAATGTTTTCATCAGTTCTGTGCATTAATGGCTGCCCTGACCTCTCTTCATCAGTAATGCTGTTTCTCTTTCAGAGAAACATTTAATTCACGTTTACACTGCTGTTTTCTTCGTGGCATTATCCCCATAAACTTAAGCTGACATATCCCTGATTTCACTTCCATTTTTGACTGGTTTACCAAGGAATTTGCAAATGTTTGTTTGTTGTTCTAACTCACATTTTGACATTCTTGCAATGGCACTCATCAATAATGCAACGTCAATAATGAACACACAACATCAATAATGAATGCCATTCGGCAAGACACCACCACTTATTGAGATGAACACAACTTCAAGGTGCTGCTATCCCAAGGTTGTGAAACTTTCTGAGTTGTTTGCACAGTGATGCCAATGTAAGGGCACAGTGGCAAGTTTACAAACTTAATTGTCAGACCTCACAGACAGCACGCTGGGAGAATGAGATAGCACTGCTGTGATTGCTCCTGTTTTCTATGTGAAGCAATGCCATCAGGTGAGAGTAAAGACAAGGAAGAAAGAACTGGGTATTGGAAGAGAGAGGAAGATGTGTGCATTGATTGTCTAAGAGAGTGGCACGTAGTACAAGTAAGAAATAACTATTCTTTCACAAACATGTTTTCCTCTCATTGTCTTAGTTCATCTTCTGTTGCTGTAACAGAATACCTGATATTTGGTGACTTAAAAAGTAAAGAAGTTTATTTTTGGCTTATGGTTTTGGAAGCTGGGATGTCCAAGGTTGGTGGCTGCATCTGGTCAGCTTCCATTGAGGGTCCCAAGCTGTGTCATAAAATAGTGGAAAGCATCACAGGCGCACTGAGAGCCCAACCGGCTGTTCTAACAGATCCACTCTTGTGCTAACTGATAGACTCCCGTGATAACCTATTAATCCATGAACAGATCAATTCATCCATGAGGGAAGAACATTTATGACTCAGTCACCTTTTAAAGGCCTTACCTTTTAGTATAGTTCCATCAGGGATTCGGTTTCAACATGGGTTTTAGGGAAGAGAAACAGTGAACCATAGCATTCATCTCCCAGAAAATTATTAGAATATATACACAAACATACGATGACTGTGAATGCTTACGGGTGCTCTTTAGTTGAGCAGTGCTGCTCGAATACATGTTGTCAGTGCTACAAAAATATAGTAAAAGAAACCTTGTATTCATTTGCAGGGTGAATGAATATTCATCAGATAATAATTCCATTTACAATCTAAGAATGAAATCTGTTTAAGATGAAAGACAAAGATTGTATCTAGTTTGTTCGTTGGCACATACTAACATTAGCAGTGTGGTTAAGAGCAGAAGCTCACCGGTAACTTCATGATTTAGTGCTTTGCCCAGCTTATCACGGTGTCCAATTTATTAAAGTAAGCTTTCAAACATTTATTTAAAAATAGGCCATCTCTTTTAGTTCTTTATGACTTAAAATAAGATGAGTCAATTTTACCCCCCCAACTGTATGTGCCATTTGAATTCTATAGAAAAGAAAGGACTAAAATATATTTTAAAAATATCTAAAACCATTAAAAAGTCCCCTGGTGATACTTAAAATGAGAAATAGGGTACAACTCATTTAAGTAGTATATTAATAACGTGGAAATCAGTTGAATCTCCTCCTCGTGAGGTCTTGGAACTTTTCTCTTGCAATCGTATATATCCATAGATGATATATATTATCATTAACTGAGGGAATAGAACGTGTTATGTGTTATGTGTTAACCACATTTTTGAATGTGGTTAATACACTTTATATAAAATGCCAAATGTGAATTATTAGAGGTAAAGATGAGGCTTTGGTGTTTTTACAAAATATTTTGGTGCAGTACTTGGTCCATCCAAATTCTGTCCTGCTAACTGTTCATTCTCCCCACTGGAGTGACTAAGAGGCTGCACTTCTGAGAATCAAAGTATTACTGACTATCACTTTAACAATAGCCATTTACATGTCTCATGCTGCAGGACAGACCTTTGGACAAAGGCTGGGTTGGTACAACTGACCTAAACCCAGGGCCTGATGAAAATTTTTACTTTTATTTTCCTTTTAATGGTGACCTTGCTATACACAAACATGCTTTCACAAAAGGGAGATAGGTGGGTGAAAACATATTAATCCATTAGAATCTAGGTCTGAGAATGAAAGAGCTATTTTTCATTATACATAATTAATATATAGGACTCAAAAGCTATGCTGTTAGATCAGTGTCAGTTCAGTAAAAACAAAGTAGTGCTCTCTCCTTTGATCCAAGACGTCATGTTGTCTAGACACGATGAGGGCTCCCAACTTACAGAACAGTTATAGCACCTGTTTACCAAGGAGCGAGAATCAGCAGCTGCTGACGGCACAGACTGGTAATGGGGGAGATCTCCCCGGAGATGGAAACCTCGTCTGTGACCCAAAGCACAGGGGGTGGTGGCAGCAGGGGCTTTTGAGGGGCAGCAGCAGACAGCTTTGTGGAAGCAGGAACTTTATGGGAAAAAAATCAGTCAGGGGACTGGAGTAGAAAATGGGGGAAAGTAACAGATGATGAAGAATGAGTCAGAGAACACCAGGATTTCATTGCAGTAGGTGGAAATAAAGTCAGAAGTACATAATTAATTTTACTGTTAGTATGACTCAAGCTGTAACCTTTCTCCCTGGGCTTGTCTGAAATAGGAGGTGGTGGTGAGCTTGGGGCTGCTGCTGCCTCTGCTCCGGAGGGCAGCAGTCACGTTTTATCCTAGAATGCAGTGACCCTATTTACATTAGCTACTTCTTTTTTTCCCCCTCTCTTTCTCAATTACATTAATTCTCCACTCACATATTAAATTATAACCATGTTCCTATAATTAACTTTCTATCTCTATATATTCTAAGAATATATATAGGTATAAACAGGAGAAATGATCTTTAGTAGCATGAGTCTATTCAGATTAATTTTAGTCAATTAGATTTAAACAGATAATGCAAAATATAGTAGGGAATTCCACAAGGCACTGATGTAAATACATATTTATAATTTCTTTCACTCTTATTAAAACATAAGGATATCAAGTTCAGGGACTTTTTTAAATTTAAAAATGTCCTTCAGCCTCTAAACGAGTTCATAAGCATCCCCCCTAACGCACACACACAAGCCACACACACACAAAGCCCTCTGTAGATTAGGTGATATAAATAGGACCTTCAATTCACTAGGTTTTATTCCTGGAGCAGATGAGAAGTGACCACTCTGTGGGAAGCCACTGTGAGTGTTTTGTTAGTAAACTCAAACAGTTTTGGAGGAGAAAATTTGTCCATGCAAAGCTATTTAATGAATTCTGTTCCTCTGATGCCAAATCTGTCCTCCCAAGGATCATTCACAGTGAGAGGCAGAATAGAAACTTCCTTAATGTCATAAATTGTTATGCTGATATTTATAGCAAAGGCAGCAGGGAACTCTCAGGTCTGAGTTGGTTTTTCCTTCCCATGAATACATTTTACTATTGGCTACGTATTTTAATCTGGAGCATTTGAAAAATTATTTCCATTTAGCAATGAAGGTAAGACGTGCGTGTGACTATGCTAGTAACAGATCTCTTTATGATAAAACATTGTGAATCATTCTACTAAGCAGAAAGCAAAATTGTTTACTGAAGGTTGGCAGAAGCTGTTTGAAGATTGAAATTGCAAATGATGAAATTTCACCCACAGACCTTATTTGCCCGTGACTTTCATTCTGTCCTGGTGAATGAGGGAGTAACTTGATATATTTTAGCAAATAACCACCACACTTCCTAATAAAACCTACTTTTAAAAAAATATGATTTTAATCCTAAATAAACTTGGATTAGTAATAAGGAGGAAAGAAATCATATCCACTAATGTCAATTTAAATATTGTGGTTTAATTAATTCAATTCAATTAAGAAGAATGATAACTGTATTAATTATCTAATATAAGTTTGTTCACATCCCTGTGAGTTCTTTAGTGTCGGGATTGTTTACTAAGTAAGATCCACTTACATACATGGCAAACTTTTAATAACTTAGTGTTGAAAGAGCCAATGAACTCTTTTCAAAGGCTGCTCCCTCACTCCTTACTCTGTGTAGCCACAGTCCCGAAAGTGTCCCAGCTGAGTTTTCTCTACAGCTTCACTGTCCAATTAATACACCTGTGAACCATCAGCCACAAACGCAAACAGCCTGAAATGGTCCAATTGCCACGTTGGAAAAAAAACAACTAATTTTAAGATAAGATAATAATTTAATATAATATTTAATATAAAGCAAGCAAAATGAATTTTAATAAAATTTATTAACCTAATATAAGTGTTGGCATTTCTTCATGTAATCAATATAAGAATTACTAATGACTTACTATAAGAATTACTAATTACTTTTATATTCTTTAAAATACGGTTTGTACTTTGTACCTACAAACATTCTAATTCACGCTAGCCACATCTGAAGTGCTCAAAACCAAATGTGGTCAGAGTGACCCTTTGATTTGGATAGAGACATTCTAAATGCTAAATGAAAATCCCAGTGACATACCCATGGTTTGCATAATGTGTGTAAAGAAAACAAAGTCCTATCTTTCAAATGGATCTTTGCTTTTTATAGAGCACTGTCCCTGTCTGTGGAAAGTTTCTGCAGAGAGAACTGAGAAATAAGAAACAGAATGACTTTGCCCTGGGACAGTGGCAGAGAAAACTGAGGGAAAAGAATGTCCTAATTGTAACTTAGACAGTGGTCATCACAAATTACATGAAGAGTAGTTAATAAGAAAAATGTTTTGAAGTTTGTCCTACAGCGAAGCAACAATACCTGTGTTGCTGCCTGAGAGTAATTGAAAAATTGTTATTTGTGAAGTGTAATTTTTTTGTTTTGTTATATCTATCTTCATAGGCAAGAAGGCCTTAAATAATGCCTGCCTGCTATATTTGACAGCTTATTTTTTTTTTAATTCTTAACACGGATGGGTTTATCTTCAGCAAAATTTTTAAACATAATAATAATATATAATTTGCATTCTTGTGTATGACAGAATCCTCAGGCATAGCATTTTCTGGACCTTTGGGACATGAAGGTTCAGAATGCAATCTTGGTTGGAACCTATAGAACCGTAACCTTTGTTGGACTCTGTCACTGATGAGAAACATAATAGAAAATATCTCTTGCAAAGGCAACCGAAATAGCCAGCACCCGGTATCGTTAAAAAAAATTCTAAATGTAATCAATTTCTTTTTACTTGTCAAAATTATAAAAACCAATAATACCGCTCACACATATAAGAATTAAGTTTTGCATGGCAGCAGTTTTCATATTCAACCAGAATTCACCTGAAAATACTAATGCACATAAATTCATCATGAAATAATTGATGGGTTAGCATATGTAACCTAATCACTTTCAAATATTTAATGTTACTATATTCTAAAACATTGTTTTTGCTGCAGATTGTTCTCCCTTTGTGTAGCCTCAAGATAAATTCTCAGTAAATAGGAAGAAAAAAAGAAAAAAAAGTTGACATGGCTTCTAGAAGTCTGTTTCATTAAATGTTTGCTTTGTCCTTCGAAGCTCTTTTGTCTAGTAGGATGTGGTTTTAAAACCAAATTAATGAATAAATAGAAATTAAAATTAAGAACAGTAAAATACACACACACCAAGAATTGGGGGATTAAAACTGTGTTTAGATGACAGGACATAGGTAGCTAATAAATATCATCACTGAGGCCAGAGTCTTGGCTTTGTTGGCACCAGTCACTAAGATAAAAGCCATATTATTTATTGCTAAGGTCCATTTAAGCAATTTGACTAACAGGTTATCATCAATTGTCTGTAGAAAGGGATTGTGTTGAGTCTGCAGTATTTGAATGAATCAGAAGTACTCGACTTTGTGGCAATGTGCTTAAAAGGTAAAATATGTACATAGACATGTGACTGGAGAAGAGAAGTGGGACAGTTGGAGAATGAGTGGAGGATGAAAATGGTGCCTCCGAAAGGCAGGGCACTTACTGGGGAAGCAATCCCATGTCCCGGTTCAAAGGCGAGCAGAAGGCACCACAGGCAGAAGGGTTCCAGGAAAACCGCAGTTGGGCTGGAGGTGCTGGCCCAGTGGAGGCTCATTCCATTATCTAATTGATTGTTTTCAGGAGAGGAATAATGGCTCTGTCAAATTGAATGATAAGACAACTGGTAGTTGCATAGATATACGTGGAACAATTCCAGAAATTGCTCTAGGTATTATTAATAAAAATGATTATGGATTATGAAATCTGATGTTTACTTTCAATTAAGTACTACTGTGTACTCTCCGTGAATGTATAATCCCTATGTCGTTGTTGCTGCTGGTTCTTGAGAAGAGGAGAAGTTCTAGTATTGCAGCCTCCACCATGATTATAACGTGCATTGCTTTTAACTAGCAAAGACATGAAGGGAACCCAACCGTCACGGTTTCTTCTATGTGGGGGGTGGGGGCTGTGGGGGTGGGAGTGGGTGGAGGGGCGCTAAAAGCCCTGACTTCACCCCTGTGCCATTCATTCACGTCTCAAAAAACCTCTTGTACATCCTAAAGCTATTGAAATTGCAAAAATAATAATTAATTCATTAGTTGACAGCACAACACAAAGAGTGAATCCTAATATGACCGTAGTGTTTAGTTAATGTAACGCATCACTATTGGTTCATTAATTGCAACAAATGGATCACACTAATGCAAGATGTTAATAGGGGAAACTCTTAACAGAGTAAGGAACAAGGAGGCTTATGAGGACTCCCTACTTTCTGGGTAATTTTTTCATAAGCCTGTAATTGCTCTGAAAAATAAAAACTATTGAAATTCTAAAAAATTTTGATGTTTATTCTCAATGTATATTAATAATAGTACTTGTTAAAGTGTTATTTATAGCAAATGCAAATAGAAACAAATGAAGTTTGGGCAAATGAGGGAGTGGCTAAAAAATTAAGTGTCTTTGTGTAATAAACAGAATTTGTTTCCACTTTAAAAAATGTAGCAGCATGTAGAATATAATAAAAAGTATCTTTTAAAAGTGTTATCTTTTAAAAAAGGATAAATTTTATCTATCTTTAAGGTTGTTAGGTAGGATAAAGGGAAAAATAAATAGTATTACTTAAAATACAGAAGGAAGAAAAAAATACATAAAAAATGGAAAAGTTAAACTTCACATTTATTGTCTTGAATAAATTATAATAAATGAAAGATTAAGTTTACTTTTTTTTGCTTTATACATTTAAAGATTTTTTTTCCTATTAAGTTCTTCATATTATTTTTGAGATAAATAAAAGAAAAAAATTAAAAATTGTATCTATACATAAGCTTTTCTTATTTGGTGGCTACTCCAAAAGTTAAACCTGATTGTATTCATTAAAATACCCCTCTCTTTGAGAAATGAATTAAGGTGTACAATGACTTGTAAAATTCAGCAAGCTGGCATAAAGAAAATCTTTGAGAAAAATAAATGGTAAGTCAAGGTGTGATAATAAGATAAACAGGGAAAGTTAAAAATTCATAACACAATGTCCAAAAATGTGATTCTATTATGTCTGATATAGACATAGTCAGAAGTTAGAGGTAGATTTGGAACTGATTTAAGATTTTGAATGCTCAGATCTATCCATTGCCTTACAAAGTGATTTTGTTATTTGGCTTTAATTGAATGGGGATCAAATTTTGGGATCGTTCCTGAACTAGACAATTCTAGTACCTCTGAAATGTTACCAGACCTGTATGCAGACTTTTCTTTACCCTTATTCAAAAATTAATGACTATGAAGTCAATGTTCATAATATAATGAAACCTAAAACACAAGCATATTTTATCAATGAATGTAGTAAGGTAAAGGGGAGTTTATTTAACATTGAAAAAAATAGATAACAGGAACGCGTGACTGCACTTCATCTAGGTAGATTTTAAATGTCTTTCTCAATCAAAGTTTCCACGTTATTTATGGAACTCAACTATTTACCAAAAAAAGTGGAGACCAACTAATACAAACAAACAATCAAAAAGTTTAATATATTGTAGGGAAAAGAAATGAGAAAACAGTACTTCTTTTACTATATATATATATGGAAAAGCTATTGATAATCTCAGGTTTCTGCTTTGTATTGAATTTTCTAACTGAAGCCTCAGGCAGTACTTTTTTAAGAATGGTGTTCTTTTCATATTTGACTTTAATAAAGACGGCACGTCGCCAGGGTCCGTGGGATGGTAGATGAGCAAATTGCTCTGTGTTTTACAGCTCACCCGACTCATGCATTCATAGTGTTTGACAAGTAGGACTTAAATGGGAACGCTTCTCTCTCTCTTTTTTTTTTTTAGAGGGCAGTTACTCTGAAAACTTAAGTGAAACATATTGAAGTAAGATGGCATAAATTTCCCTCCTCATTTATTAAGATCCAAACTGCATGCAATACTCTGCCAGGCACACTATATTAAGTTAGTTATACGGATATGTTACTAGCTTTTTGAGAGGATAAAAATCAGGTGACATCAACATGGACATCGATGCCAATTAACCATGATTCTTCATGAAATAAAGCCTTGCAAAAGGACAGGAATCCAGGAATGCTGGGAGGCACACTAGACTGCTTGTCCTGACCAGAGACGTAAGGGTTGAAGGTTGTCCTTGAGAGGCTGTGAAGAGTCAAGAGCACAAGTCCATGAATGTAACCCTGGATAAACAGTCAAGTACACTATCATCTGGGCAAGGGTTCAGACTACAAGGAGTAGGCAACCACTCCTTTCCTACAAGGAAAGGTCCAGTGAATAAAAGCTCAGTGAGTACAGTGAGATCATTGACTGAGCATGGGATAGCCAAGTTATGAAATCAGGAGACCCAACTAAAACTCCTGTGTATTAGTAGGTCAGGATCTAGATAAGGAACAGAATGCACACGGACTGGACGCTCAAGTGGCGCTGCCACCTACGCCAGTCCACCTGGAGCCTGTGGTCTCTGAGTGGGAACTGACAAAAAGCCATTTGGTCTCTAAGACTTTAGTACTGGCAATATAAAAGTGGCCAAGAAAAATCACAGCAAATCCCTCAAGCCTCTGCACTTTTGGCCTCTCTGTTGTGTTAATTGCATTCATCGCTAGTCCCCAGCACTTCAAAACAGATCTCCCTGTATTTGTAACCTGACTTGCCCCAAATGTACATGCTTTGGATATTGGCTCTCTGTCCTGTGCCCAGTATTTTCTCTCTACTCCTTAGAGATCTGAATTTAAAAATAGGACAAGTGGGCACTTGCCACTGCCTGAATATTCACATTACCTACATTTTAAGCAACAGTATTCTGAATCTTCACTTCTGCAGGACATTTGTAAAGTTGGGTTTGTAAATTGAATAGAATGATATCAGAGTTTTTGCTAATAAGGTAAATAAGCTGCTTTCCAAGCTGAACAGGAAGTTCATGTACTTCATTCTGAGAAAAATATTGCTGTAAACATAATAATCAAAGCTTTATAAATTACCTTTATTCCAAATAGAACAGCAGCCAAAACACAACCAAAAAGGGATTTCAGATGATATAGTTACTCAATTTTTCTATTCTGGGACTCAACATTATCTATAGCTTGTCTTTCCTTAGAAAATATTATATCTATAGACAAGTTAGGCTATGTTAGGTAGAACGCTTAGCTTGCTGGCAGGCCTGAACAGTTGATCAATCTTTTATTTAAGCCATTAAAGACTTGGCTATGATCTGAATAGAAAATACAATTTCCTTTAGGAAATACTTCTTGAAATTAAAGACTTGACTTCAACTGAGAAAGATACATGTTTATAAAAAGAGTTGGTGTTGGTCCTATCTGTCTGGGGGACATTTGTTCTCAGCTCCCTCATCTGTGCTATTAAGGAATGGCTATGGTTATGGAGAGGAAGCATTCGTTTTTGTTATATTATACATTATTATTGATGAATACACAAAATGACATAATGAATTTTAATTTTGTAAACTTGAAATCATTTGAATTATATTTGAGAAGTCCTTGTTTAAAAGGCAAATGTAAGTGTGTGTGTGAGAGAGGCTCAGTAGTAAGCAGTGGGGCAGCATTGCCTCCTAGCAGACACTGAACAATGGGGTGTTCTTGATTTTCTCTGATATGGGGGTGCTCCCAGGTTGTAGGGGTAGAGGCCACAAATGCTGCTGCACATCTTACCATGCATAGGAAAAGATGTCCCTTCTGCAACAAATAAATTTTTTTTTTTTTGAGATAGAATCTTACCATGTCACACCCAGTAGAGTGCTGTGGCCTCACAGCTCACAGCAACCTCCAACTCTTGGGCTTATGCAATTCTCTTGCCTCAGCCTCCCTAGTAGCTGGGACTACAGGCGCCTGCCACAGTGCCTAGTTATTTTTTTGTTGCAGTTGTCATTGTTGTTTAGCAGGCCAGGGCCATGTTCAAACCCACTACCCTCAGTATATTTGGTTGGTGCCGTAACCAGTATGCTATGGGCACTGAGCCAAGCAACAAATAATTTTTTGGCCCAAAATGTCATAGTGCCAAGATTGAGAAATCCTGCAACTAGTTATGGCCCAAACTGACAGCATACAATATCCTTCAGGCTATAGGGATCCATCCAGCAGTGGCTTATTAGCTAAACCAAATAAAACAAAATCTTTCTTTTTTCCTTTGTGAGGAAAGGGTCCGTATTTTCTGTCTCATCACTAAAGATTTGATCATCTTTGCTCCTAAGGTTGCTAAACCACCTCATTCTGAGATTAGCAGTCATGATAAGAGAAGCCAGCTTGTATATTTTTATTATCAATTATTTTTTCTTATTTATATATTCTTTTTGTCCTAATGTAATATTTTTTCACATAAATGATCCATGACCTATTAATGAAGTGCATCCTCCATTTTCCTGCATTGCTATTAGAAATATATGAATACAATCGATAGTACAGATTGCCATTTAGGTATTCTATCTATTTATAGCCAATTAAAAATCAATAAAGAGACTTATTGATTTCATTGGTTTCTCTCATCTAAGTGACTTTCTATATTTGAGGAAGACTGACGGGGCTAACTGTATGTGTGTGGATCTGTGCAATTGTATACATATATGAGCACAGGCACAGCTGTAACTAAAATAAATGAATTTGTGGGCCAGGTGCAGTGGCTCACGCCTATAATCCTAGCACTCTTGGAAGCCAGTGTGGGAAGATGGCTTGAGCTCAGGACTTAGAGATCAGCTGAGCAAGACCTCATCTGTGCAAAAAAAGAAAAATTAACCGAGCATTGTGGTAACTGTCTGTAGCTACTTGGGAAGCTGAGATAGAAGGATCACTGGCACCCCGGAGTTTAAGGTTGCAGTGAGCTATCATGATTCCACTACACTATAGCTTGGTGACAAAGCAAGTCTCTGCCTACAAAAGCAAGCAAGCAAGAAAGTAAGAAAGACACTTTATTTCCATAATGTCACTAATCCTATTAGTAAGATACTGTTCTGTGTGTAACACTTTTTTTCTAGTTAAGATCATATTCCCTAAATGTTTTATATCATCTTGATTTGACTTTAAAAACAGAGTATCAGGCTAACATATTGCTGCCCTTTCCACACAGGGCCTCACAAATTGAACTCACGTTGTATTTTGCCCCTGACTTCTTTCTAACTCCATTTATTTCTTCATTATTTTTAAACAAAGGATTGGCATTGTCCATGCTGAATTTGTCTACATGGGCTTCTTGCTCAAATTTATTTAACTTCATGCATCATTCAGATATCGTATCTGCCACACTTAGATCCAAATTCAAATTTCTGTTTTATGAAATTTCAGGTTTCTAGGGATTTGAATTTCAGCCTAACCCGAAGAGTCATTATCCATGTCTTTAGATAAATGACTTTTATACCCTGTGCATCATTTTGTTGTTAAATAAGCTGGCCATAGCTTTCTGCTCAATTTGCCTTTAGAAATGGAGCAGGGTAGTAAATATTAAGGGGTTCTGAAACATAGTAATGATGTCAGAGTGGTGGTGGTAGCATAATTTATATTTAAATAGCGATAGCTAGCAGGAGCAACAAAAACAAAATTAAACAGGGTAAAAAAAAAAAAAAAAAGACACCATGGTATGAAAGTTCCTGGTAATTTTAGTTTTAGGTCATGTAATTAATTCATAATTGAGGATCTGAAAAATTGCTTCAATCTTCAACATCATGCTTATAAAACTGGTTGAAATCATGGACAAGTATAATAAATTGTGTCTTTTTTATTAAATAAAGTTGGTTGACTATTTACTGCTTATCACACTTTGAATGAGGTCTTGGGAAGACTCGCATGAATCAAATTGGCTCCATGTCCTCAGGAGGCTGCTAGTGCAGGTGAAATGAGGTAACAGCTGCAAAGACAGAGCCACAGAGCGCACAGACTGGAGCACATAGGAACGTGGATAAACTCTTCTCATTATTTTTTTTAATTTCCAATTGATATGAGGGCACAAATGATCAGGTTACATTGCTTGCATTTCTTAGGTAAAGTTCAAGCTGCAGTTGAACCCTTCACCCAGGGTGTGTGCTGTACCCCCTTGCATTGGGCACCTCAGGTGGGAATTTACCAATCCTCCCCCTCTTTCTCTTCTCCCTTGCTTTTCCCCCTTACCTCCAGGTGAATTCAGTACTGTTCTTCTCTCCTGTGGGCCTACAGTTGGTATCAATAAACTCTTCTTGAGAGGAGGGCTCAAGACAAGTTTCACAGTAGAGAAAATGCTTGATTTAATATTAAATGCGTCTGTGCTTATCTTAAAGAAAGGATAAATATTCTGGTGTAATCCTTACTTTGTTAAGGTAACACTGGACATGATGAGATTTCAATTATTAACATTTTTGCACCCAACCAGAATGCGCCTCAATTTATAAGAGAGACTCTAACAGACAACTGCTGAAATAATATCAACTATACAAAATCTCCCCAAAAAGAAAAGTCTAGGACCAGATGGCTTCACATCAGAATTCTACCAAACCTTTAAAGAGGAACAGGCACCTATATTACTTAACCTTTTCCAAAACATAGAAGAAGAAGCAATACTACCCAACACATTCTAGGAAGCAAACATCACCTTGATACCCAAACCAGGAAAAGACCCAACAAGAAATGAAAATTAGAGACCAACATCTCTAATGAATATTGATGTAAAAATATTCAATATGATGTTAGCAAACAGAATCCAGCAACACACCAAACAGATTATACATCAAGTGGGTTTTATCCCAGGGTCTCAAGGCTGGTTCAATATACGTAAATCTATAAATATAATTCAGCACATAAACAAATTAAAAAACAAAGACCATATGGTTTTCGCAATTGATGCAGAAAAGCTTTTGATAATATCCAGCATCCCTTTATGGTCAGAACACTTAAGAAAATAGGTAGAGAAGGGACTTTTCTTAAACTGATAGAGGCCATCTACAGCAAACCCACAGCCAACATTGTATTGAATGGAGTTAAAGTGAAATCATTTCCACTCAGATCAGGAACCAGGCAAGGTTGCCCATTGTCTCCACTGCTCCTTAACATTGTAATGAAGTCTTAGCCATCTCAATCAGTCAAGAAAAGGAGATCGAGGGTACCCATATAGGGTCAGACCCACATCTTTCACCATAGTAAGTGGTAGACTCTCACTGGATAAAAGATTTAAACTATAAAGACATAAAACTATAAAAATACTAGAAGAAAGTGCAGGGAAAACACTTGAAGAAATTGGGTTGGGAGAATATTTTATGAGGAGTATCCCCCAGGCAATTGAAGCAACACCAAAACTACATTACTGGGAGCTGATGAAACTAAAAAGCTTCTGCACAGCCAAGAACACAGTAAGTAAAGCAAGCAGACAGCCCTCAGAATGGGAGAAGGTATTTTCAGGTTATGTCTCCAACCAAGGTTTGATAACCAGAATCCACAGAAAACTCAAATGTATTAGCAAGACAAGAACAAGTGATCCCATCTCAGTGTGGGCAAGGGATTTGAAGAGAAAATTCTCTGAAGAAGATAGGTGTACAGCCTACAAACATTTGAAAACATGCTCATCCTCATTAATCATCAGAGAAATGCAAAGCAAAACTACTTTGAGGTATCACCTAACTTCAGTAAGTTTAGCCCACTTCACAAAATCCCAAAACCATAGATGTTGGCGTGGATATGGAGAAAAGGGAACACTTCTGCACTGCTGGTGGGAATGCAAACTAATATATTCCTTTAGAAGGATGCTTGGAGATCACTTAGAGATGTAAAAATAGACCTGCCATTCAACGCTTCAATTCCTCTACTATCCAGAAGTCCAAAAATCACTTGATAGCAAAGATATTTGCACCAAAATGTTTATTGCAGCCCAATTCATAATTTCTAAGTCATGGAGGAAGCCCAAGTGCCCGTCAACCCATGAATGGATTAATAAACTGTGGTATATGTACACCATGGAATATTATGCAGCCTTAAAAAAGATAGGGACTTTACCTCTTTTATGTTTACATAGATGGAACTGGAACATATTCTTCTTAGCAAAGTATCTCAAGAATGGAAGAAAAAGTATCCTATGTAGTCAGCCCTAGTATGAAACCAATATATAAGCACCCACACTCCCATATGAAAGCTATAACCCAATTACAGCCCAAGATAAAGGGGAATGAAGAGAGGGAGGGGAGAGGATGGGGAAGGATAGGTGGAAGGAGGGTAATTGGTGGGACCACACCTATAGTGCTTTTTACAAGGGTACATGTTAAATCTCCTAAGTGAAGAATATAAATGTCTTAACACAATAACTAAGAAAATGCTCTGAAGGCTGTGTTAACCAATTTGATAAAATCATTTCAAATTGTATATAAAACCAGCCATTGTGCCCATAATTGCATCAAAGTACACAACTATGATTTAATTTTTTTAAAAAAGGCAATATTGAAGGCAGATCCAAACTTGGAAAAACATGTGACAATTCAGTAATGCCTAGCAAAGGAACTCACTTGTATCATTATATATGACCAAAAAAAAAAAAAAAAAAATCAAAAGACAAGCATTGTTCAAAATGCTCTTGATATTTTTTTAATAAAAAACCCAGAAAACAAACACTTTAAATCTCATGTTTCTAATGTGTTAAATTGCATCCTACTAAATAAGTATTAGTTTTAAGGCATTTTTTTCATTTTCTATATGTTTACAACTGAAAAATAAGGTATTTTAATGCTTTGACAAAATTATTGATTACTTGGCATAATTTCAGCTTGCATAACTGTTTTTATAGCCCCACATAATTTATAAAATGAGAATTTCTTGTTATTCTTAAGTGACATGACTGAGTTTGCAAGAAAGTAGAGAAAAATCCTTTCTCTAACCAGGCTATGTACGTTAGCACCAATAGGCCCATGGATCCCAAACTTTGAGCTTTCATGGGGAAGGACATTCTAGACAGATGAAGTTAAATGAAAAATGTGCCATTGCAGCTTCAACAAAGAGAATATTGGTTTGCAGAATCGAAGGTAAGTGGTAAAATGTTAAAAAGGATGAAATTCTGAGATCATTTTTATCTAGCAGACAAATTCAAATTTTTCTCTAAGTGAAAGCATTTAGACAGATGTTACTGCAAGTGGAAATATCTTCTTTTGTTTTATGAAACGACTCTGGTAATAATAAGAAAGGTTAAGTCAAAATGAGAAAAATGTGTTTTAGAGATATCAACATAAAGTCTATTGCAATGCAAAATAAAATGACTATTTTGGGAGTAGTGTGGTGATAAAAATCTGTAATCTCAGTTAAGAAGGGCTCCCTGTACAACTCTACAGTGTCATGTTGAACACACACTGTGTGATCGTTCCTCTGTTCAGTACCACATAGAAACTAAGTGCAGTGGATAACACTGATAGCTTTTGGTTGAAATTTCTCTCTACAAATTTAGCTATAAGTGTTTAGGGTTTTGATATTGTTAATTGTTTTAATCTAGAGACTATTAAATTACAAATAGATTATTTTGGATTTTTTTAAAGAATTCTCAGGTATTAACTACAGTGTACAGAGATGGTACAACAAAATGTTTAAATGACATAATTTAAAGATTGAAACCTTGAGATAAAAGTTAGGATACGGGTCTCAATCAGAAAAGACCTGATTTCAGATAACTGATGAATTTGTGGGCATACTCATTAGAACACAAATAGGAGATTTAATGAACCAACCACTTTTAAACAGCATTTATCATGACCCATTTGGAACTTTGGCATGGTGTTAATGTCTGGATATTTTAGTACCCATGGTGTGAGTACTAAAAATAATTCTATTAAAAAGTAGAGAAGACAGAAACACTCCAGAGTTTTAAAAACATGGAAAGTTGCTTGTTTAATAAGAAGTTTTCTTGTTTCAGTTCTTAAACTTCATTCATTTTATGTGTACTGGAGTGCTTTGAGTAGGGATTGGGATCCGTAGGAAGCATATCTAACTGAACCTTCTTCAGTTCAATTGCTAATTTATTCTACTCAAATAGCAATTAACTCAGTAAGTTAAAAATGTTGGTTTAATGATACTGTATGTAAGATAAAGAAATTTCAGAAAGTAAAAAATACAGAATGTCTTTAAAAACAGAATATAGTCTCTTTGGTGATTCAACACTTACTTGACTGCTTGGCATTAAATCAGAATATTATTTATTAATAATTACATACCAAAGGAATGCAGAATTTTAGAGTCATGATAGACTTTAATTATCATCTAATCCATCCTTCTCACCCTTTTCATGGAAAAGATATTTGAATTACCCCAAAATGATGCTTAATAAGGTGAATGCCCTAACATTATCACCAAGGAGATTGCTTTGTGAATTATTCTATTCTAGTGTCCAGATGTCAACACTCTGCTTCTGCTGTACAGCTCCTTTCTCCCTGCAAACCACCCCCTGATTGTAACCTCTTAGATAGGTTTCAAGCATTAGGGAAGAAATGTGTTTGCCAGTCTCCAGTTTTAACAGAAAAGGTTGAACCCGACCCAGCACTCCACCCTTCCTCACTGCATCTCATTCTCTTTCTTCTGGAGCCGCTCCTTATTTGGAATGCTTATTGGCCAAAGTCGCTGAAGAGAGTGCTCAGATATGCCCTGGAGATTTAAATCATGAAATAGGTATTTTTTTTGTTAAAAGGAATCTACAAAGAAAAGTGGAATGAAAAATGATTAAAAGAGGAATTTTCTCATAAATGAAGGGTGTTAATAGATGATCTGGCTGGAGTGTAACAGAGCAGAACAGTTTCCCCCCTCCAAGCATTCAGGTTGATGAGCACAAATTTAGTATTATCTAAGTTATTTATGACTATAACAATCCTGCAGATAAATGTAATGCTTTGAAAATTGGAAAATGCTGCTGGATAGGAAAACAGGTGGCAACTTAAATATTCATAATCTGATGTCCCTTTACCTTAGTAAACAACAGCTTGCCCTACAGTGTATGAAATCATAGTAAAAATGTGATTAAAATGCTTAAGTTCATTCAGCAGAAAATAGGCATGAATTTTGAAGGTGATAAATGACTCTTTTAAATGACTCTCTTTGTGGTATCGTAAGATCTGTTACCAAGTATGAACAAAAATGAAAAAGCACTTTTGTTACATCTAAATTTTCATTCAAACATAATAATTTCTTTTTATAACATGTGTTTTATTTTATTAAATGTGTTTCATGCAACACATACTGCCAAACAGCTGACATTCAAACATTTCAAGAGCAAAAGTTGTATTCATTTTATAGTCCATATTAAAAATAGTAAGTCTTTTCATATAACTAGGTGTTCAAGCTGAAAAAAATAGGCTTGTTAATATGGATGGAATTTCAAATTAAACAAAAACTCGTATAAAAACAATGTGAGAATGAACACATGAAAAGATGCTAAACATCATTAATCATTAGGGAGATGCGAATCAAAATGAGGTAACGCTTCACATCCATCAGGATGGCTGTTACCCATTAAACAAACACACAAATAGACAGCAAAATAAAAAAGATATTGGCAAGAAAGGGAGAAAATTAGAACCTTTGTCCGTTGCTAGTTGGAGTGCAGCTACAGAAGACATGCTGGTTCCAAGATATTAAATACAGAATGACATATGATATAAAAATGTTCCCACTATCTATTTGCTCAGGACGGAAAGCAAAGATGTGAACAGGTATTTGTACACCAAGGTCTACAGCAGCATTATTCACAGTAGCAAGATGGGACAAGCAAGACATTTGGATGTCTACTGATGGATTAATACAAAAAAAAAATGTGGTATGCATCCAATAGAACATTTTTAATATTAAAAAGGAAGGAAATTCTGATGCATGCTGCAACGTGAGTGAATCAAAAACATCACACTGAATGAAATAAGCTTAACATAAAAGGCCACACACGAAAATATTCTGTGATTCCACTAAGATAAGGTACCAAACAATCAAATTCATAGCAATAGAAAGTACAATATTGGTTATCAGGGTATGGGGGGACGTAATGGAGAACTATGGTTTAATGGGTATAGAGTTACAGTTTGAAGTGAACAGGTCTGAATATTGATGGTAGTGATGGGTGCTTGACAATGTGAATATACTTAATGCCACTGATGTATACTTAAAAATGGTCAGAAAGGTAAATTTCATGTTATGTATATTTTGCCACAGTTAGAATATTTTTATCTTGAATAATATAACTATAGATTATTATCCACAAATAGAATTTCAAAAAATGTTACCACAGATGATTATATTCAGTATAATTTCTACTGAAAGAGTCGTTATTTGGAGTTGAAGGAATGTGTTTTACTTTTTCTGAATCTAGATACCTTTCCTTTTTTCTTGGGTGGCAGTTGTTTGAAAGACATAAAATTCTTATTAAGATGTTATCTTGTTTTCCATACAATTGGGCAAAATGGTTTTATTTCCTAACTTTAAAGAAAATTTAAATTACAATAGATATATATTTATTCAATAGCTATGCTGAGTTGTAGTACAAAATGGAGTTCTTATTGAAGACTTGGGATGAATGGGATTGCTCCTCCCTTTCCAGTTCCTTGGGATGAGTCATTAGGTTGTTGACATGATCTAGTTCTGATTTCTGGATGTGCATTTGATGCAATAAATTTCTGTCTTAGGATTGCATTTGTAGTATCCTACAAATTTTGATAGCATGTAGCTTGATTATCATTTTTCAAGGAATCTGATAATGTTTTTCTTTATCTCCTCTTTGACCTAGTTATTATCATTCAGCAACACCTTGTTTAGTTTCTATGATTTTGTGTGAGGATGAGAGTTTCTTTGGCATTGAGTTCTACTTTTATTCCATTGTGGTTCATAAAAATACAAGGTATAATTTTCATCCTTTAAAAAAGTGTATCCTTGTGTTCTAATAAGTCTTTCTTTGATTTGAAAATGCCAAGTTTTGAGACAGTTACTTAATTTTCATTGTTATCTATCTCAAAATATTTTAGGATGAATTTCTAAAGGCATAAAACAATTTGAGCATAATTTTGTTGATTAATGCTTTCAACCTCTAGGCATAAGCTATATAACAGTAGTAAATGCCCTCCCCAGAATTTTATCTCTCCATATTTATGTTACTGGTTGCAGGTTCTTTGGCTCTCTATGCAAGAGAAATTGACAAAAGGCCCAATGGGAATCACAGATATTATTGAGGCTGGAGCTCCATCACAAGGGTGGCAGCATGAAGTTTCAGACTGACTCTCCCAGGGCAGTTCTGGGAGCATTTTTTAAAGAGGCTGAGGTGCCACGTAGGTGTATAGAGGTGAAGAATTTCTTGCACCTGCAAAGTTCTATTTCATGTCTCACTAGAATGTTAAATCTTTGTCCTTGGGAGTGATTTTCTTTTCTTTTCTTTCTTTCTTTTTTTTTTTTTTTTTTTTTGAGACAGAGCCTCAAGCTGTCCCCCTGGGTAGAGTACTGTGGCATCACAGCTCACAGCAACCTCCAACTCCTGGGCTCAAGCGAGTCTCTTGCCTCAGCTTCCCAAGTAGCTGGGGCTACAGGCGCCTGCCACAATGCTTGGCTATTTTTTGGTTGCAGCCGTCATTGTTGTTTGGCGGGCCAGGCTGGATTCGAACCCGCCACCTTAGGTGTATGTGGCTGGCGCCTTAGCCTCCTGAGCCACAGGCGCCAAGCCTGGGAGTGATTTTCAACACTAAAATGAGATTATAATGAGGTAAATGTCATGGTAAGGTCAGTGTAGGGGTCTGATTCTGTCTTTAGGCTATTAGACCCAGGCAAGTCTGCATTTTTTTGCAGCCAGGCTCCTTATCGGCTAGTATCAGCATCTTGTCAGTGGTCCTAGAAAACATAACCCTAGAGACAGCCACTTTGGCCCCCTCCTTATCTGGATTTTGGCTGACTTCCAGCAGCTAGAAGGACAGTTGTCTTTGGCTCTTTTGTAGTTAATTAGGCTGGGTCATGCTACCCCATGTTGCTTCCCTTGTCAGGGGCAAGGTCAGAGTCCTGTCTGTGAGCTATCTCATTAATAACCTTTCGTTAACAAGAATTTTGTTGTTTTGTAAGGGAAATGGGCTCAGAAATAGACAACATAGACTTCGCAACTTTGTATTCTGAACATTTAAATTAAGGAAGGTTTTATTTTCTGGGTATTTGAGTGCCTGTTAGGTGAATTTGCACTGATGCTGCAGGTGATGCTGATGACTAAGGTCTGGGAACAATTGCTCTGGCACAGGCTTTGTTAACCTGAGCACACTACCGAGATTTGGGCAAGACAGTTCTGTGTTGTGGAGGGGCCCTTGCACCGCATTGTAGTATGGCTGGCATTCCTGACCTCTACCTGCTATATGTCTTTTAGTGACAGCTAGAGATAACACTAGAAATTACCAAATATTCCCTAGAGGCAACTTCTTATTACCACTTCCTTGTCTCCCACCACACAATGCCCCAGGAGGTACACAAATGACTGGCCCCACCCTTAGCTTGTTATCCTGTGCACATTTCTGTGCTCTTTGAAACATACCAGAGAGTAAAGTGCTCTCAAACAGTGCCAAAAAAATATCAAAGCTTATTCATCTGAGGAGAAATAAATTTCATCTCAAATCTGGAGATGATCCAAGTTCTGGCTATACTAGTGTATCATATTTTTCTTCTAACTTCCTTCTAACTTCAGGGAAATCTCTTAAAGATTAGTTCTATTTTGACCTTAAGTGGTATCTTACTCTGTTTATATTCTAAACTTAGTGATTTAATGAATCTCATGTGATTAACATGAGGTTTATTTTCACATAAATTTGACTGAGGTTCCTGCTCTTTCCTAAGACCTTTGAACACAATTAAGAAAGTGAAGGGCATGATTTTAATAATAAACCAAAATATTCTCATTGATGAATTATGGTATAATAGAATCCTTTGTCAATCATCGATTCTCTTGGGAATTTCTTTCTTTCCAAGGAACTTTGCATCTTTTTTATAGTTACTTATCCACTATGTTTCAAAAGCTTTTCCAAATCCATGGCTATGTAGCAGGAAGACCAAGTTTATTCTGTGTCTCTGAAGCAAACTCCACACTGTTTTAGTTTTCTAGATTTTAGACCATGGAAAGTTCAATTCAGTAAGAGATTGCAATAACCAAGTAGATAAAAATAGTTGCAATTAGGGCGGCACCTGTGGCTCAAAGGAGTAGTGTGCCGCCCCCATATGCTGGAGGTGGTGGGTCCAAACCCAGCCCTGGCCAAAAACTGAAAAAAAAAAAATTGCAATTAAAAATCAGGCATTTACTGAAAGTGTAGCGTAATACATTTTGATAGGTTATGGCTAGATAGTCCTGCATCTGTGGCAAGTTTTTACAGATAAGTTATGCAGAAGGCTCATAACAAGAGTTAATTCTTTTTATTAATAACATTTATATGATTCTAGCTACCACTTAGGGAAGAGTCAAGGATATTTTATCTCAAACAACATTTTTTTTTTTTTTCTTGAGACAGTCTCACTCTGTCACCCTTGGTAGAGTGCTATGGTATCATAGCTCACAGCAACCTCACACTCCTTGTCTCAAGTGATCCTTCTTGCCTGAGCCTCCCAGGTAGCTGGGACTACATGTGCCTGCCACAATGCCTGACTCTTTTAGAGATGGGGTCTTGGTCCATCTTGAGTAGGATGGCCACAGTATACAGCAGAACCTCTATAAGTTGATTGCCCACCCAAAGAACTGTAACAAACTTTGGTCAATATACAGAGGTGGTCAACATAAGGAACTAGACTAACTGATGCATACATGTGGTACATGTCCAGTCTATGAAAATTAGGTCAACTTATGGAGATGGTCAATGTAGGGAGGTGGTTAACGATGGAGGTTCTACTTTAATACTAAAAGGTGATGGATATAGTTATATTGATAATGATGGTGATTATAAATAATATATAATTAGAACAAATTTTAGACTGGTATGTTGCAAAGAGTACTGAAATGTATGTGATGTGAACTGTATTGGCATAGACATAGCATCATCTAAACTCCTGACAGAAGAGAGGTTCCAGCCAGTGTTGGAAATAGTAAGAACATATCTGACATATGATGAATCAGATTCTACTAGGAAGACACAGGGTGCACAGGAAAAGAGGTAGCAGACTTGAAAGATCCTACCTAGGGGAAGAAGTTGGAAGACAAATTAGAAAATGAAGCTGAATTTTAGAGACTCAGGGTAGCTAAAAAGGGCCCTGTTTGAATAAAACACCATCAAAGATTAGGAAGATATCAATTTAAACAGGTGAATGACAACCATCATCAGACAATACAACAACCGTCTAAGTGTATTAAGGAAACTGTACCTGTACTTTAATAATGCAGCAGGAGGTGAAGCAAGTCCTTTTGCCTTGAGCTGGAGCTTGAGCCAGTGAGCCCTCAGTCCTTGATTGTCATCTGGTGTTGCTGGAGCAAAATAAATTTAATATGTGTACTCCCCATCATAAAGAAAATGCCATCCAAGAATCATAAAACTCACTGCATTAAAAATAGTATCACTTACTTTTGTTGGACAAGAAAAGTTCAAGATATGACATCCTGATCATTAAAAAAGTACCCGATAGTCATAAAAATCACTGCTGCATGAAGTAAAGATACTCAATGAATTTTTATTAAATTAATTCTTCAATTTTCATACCAACTCAGAAGTGTTCATGAAAATACAAGGGAAAATTTAAAAAATGCTGACTCGCTACTTGGGAGGCTGAGGCAGGAGACTCGCTGGAGCCCAGGAGTTGGAGGTTGCTGTGAGCTGTAATGCCATGGCACTCTACCCAGGGGGACAGCTTGAGGCTCTGTCTCCAAAAAAAAAAAAAAAAAAAAAATGCTGACTCTATTTATTCAAAGCTCTAATGAACTGAAACAATGTGCTTTCAAAATACTCTTCCCCATTGCTCCCTTCATAGTAAATATCAGTTCCTATATAACTTTATTAGTTTATTGTCAGTCTCCCACTAGAGTATAAAGCACCATGTGGTCAGTGAGTTGATTTGTTATCTCACATGTCTAGAATAGTGCAGGCCAAATGAAGGCACTTGATAAATATTTGTTGGATGAATAAATGAAAGAACGTAAGTTCAGTAAATATTTTGCATCTTACAAAGGTACATGTGAAATTTACTAAGTGCAGAATATAAATGTCTTAACACAATAACTAAGGAAATGCTGTGAAGGCTATGTTGACCAGTTTGATGAAAATATTTCAAATTTCATATAAAACCAGCACATTGTACCCCGTGTTTGCATTAATGTACACAGCTATGATTTAATATAAAAAAAGTAATTTCTAATTAAAAGAAAAATGAAATGGTGATCTTTGCCACAAATTAACTCACATAAGTTGGGACTAATCCCTCTAATTTAAGTTTAACTTAAGAAAAAAATTGTAATTTTTTTAATATAATAATTGTAACATGAGAAAAAATGTTTTCTAAATAAGTCATCTAGTATATTTTGGAAAACATTTGGGAGCAAAATGCCCTGGGAGAAAGCATTGAGATCTGGCCATTAGACTGTTCATTTATCTGTTGGAAATTTTATTAAAGGAGTAAGATTTTTGATGTTGCTTTCTATTAGGAAAAATAGTCAGAGCAATGTGTGCTAATGTTATCAACAAGAAAGAGGAGCATAAGTTCTACTTGATCTTAGGTTAGGTGATTATATTAACCCTGGGCAGGAGAAGGTTTGGACGTGAAGGGTGTTCTTGTTTGAGCACTCATTTTATTTGCCTTTGATGCTGACCAGATATTTCATAGAATCTGGCTCCTCATTTTCCCTGAGGAGCAGTATAATATTACCCCTGCAAATGTTTGAGACAAGAGGTGTAACACAGTAAAGGGTTGGTGGCTTTACTGCATCCAGCATCAGACTTGGGATCATGTAATGAACACATCACAGCCTCTCTCCTAGCTAAATGTTGAAATTGAAATCTGGATTTGAATCCTTTGGAGGGTGCACAGAGACCTTTTTGGTTGCTACATGGCATTAAACTTCATACCAAGCGAATGTGAATTACAAAATTCTTCCCACCCTGCAACAAAAGTGGCTCTCCTTTATATCATTAGCACATGTGGAATAGAGATTTGTAGCTGTAAATAGTGAGGCACTGCAGAAGTTACGTGAAAATTAGCCTGTGTTACAGTCATAAATATGTATTCTAAAAAGTATCATTAAACTCAGGGCATTTTCAATGGGAATTGTCTTTTTATGATTCAGGGACAAACAATAAAACCCAGAGAAAGAAATTTTTTTCTGCCAAAGCCCAAAAATTATTCAATAGCAGAACAAATGAATACATTGAGGCCTCTTGACTCCCAATTCTTTGATACTTTGCAATACAGGTGCTTCCTGACTTGCAATATGCATATGTCCAATCAAAGCATTGTAAGTTGAATATATCATGTTAAAAATGCATTGAATACACCTAGCCTACCAACCATCATAGCTTAGCCGAAACCTACCCTAAACATGCTCAGAACATTTACATTAGACTAAAGTTGACCACAACTATCCAACACAAGGCCTATTTGATAGCACATAGGTCCTAATGAAAGGTTGAGACAGATCTGTTGTGGTTCATTATGTCACTCCCAGGAAGCGCGTTCCACTGTGTTCTTTTACCGGCCAAGTGTCCACTTGTTGAGCTTCTCCACGTTGCTGGGAGGGTGCCATGTGTTTCTGTCCAGGTGGCTTTTACTTTTGTTGATATTTGTGTATCTCAAAACTTTTATAATAATCCATCTCTATAGTAAAGTGTTGAATATCACATATACGGTGTATTGTTACACTGGGAACCCATCAACATTCAAATTTGTAGTATGTGAAAAATGCATGTTCTGCAGCATTGTGAAGTTGAAACATTTTTGATTTGAATAATTGTTAAGACACAAATTATCTGTATGTGACACCCACGGAGAGAATCATCTACATTCTAACTAAATAAAGCCCTCAAATAAGATTTATTTAAATGTAAAACTGATACAAAACAAAACAAAACAAAGAAACATAGAATTATTGGGTGTATAAGCCAATATTTAGAATATTATAAAAAAAAAAGCGACCTTTAATTATAAGATGCCAGGAGATGGTCAAAATTACCCATCTGTCCCCTGTATTGCCATGTTGTTGGGATAACTAAGGCAGGCGCAAAGGAAGAAAAGTATAACACATACTTATTTTTCCTCAGAGCCCTAAATATTTGCTTTTTGTTTAAAATATGTCTTTAGCTTAGAGAGATTGGGATGCCATTTAATTGACTGAGTGTCTGGGCAGTTACATTGGGTTCTGAAGACTTAATCAGTTCCAAGATGTCTACCGGGGTCTCTTTCCTTTCTTAACTCAACTGTACATCTATGAATCTTTTTAGAAGATTTTACTTGTATAATCAAAATGGGAGATAAAAATATTAACATACAAGCTCTTTAGTTTATAAAATGCTATTTTTCATTTATCATTAAACTCCTGAACCAGAGAACTTGGTGTTCTTACGGTCATCTCATTCACAAGAGTCTGAGGCTCATAGATTGGAGTTTGACACACATTCCAAACATACTAAATGGCAAAACACAGACAAGATTGCTGACTCAAGCCAGTGGTTTTTCTACTGTATTGCCTTCAACATGTATTCACAGTAATTATTATTATTGTTTTCCACAGCCTGCCATCTTTTTAAATTAAATTATTACTTTTAAAAATGTTTGCTAAAAAGTGGCAGTATGACAAAGTATTCTATGATCAAGGATGAATAATTAGAACTAGATGTGAATTATTAAAAAGATAGAATTTAAAAATGTAATTTTCTTTTTATGAACCTTCTAATAAAGAAAGTTCTTTTTCAATATAACTACAGCTTCCAAAATTTCAATGAATGTTATTAAATAAACACCCTCAAAGATTTCGTCAGCCTGCCAAGTTTTGCAGATAAAAATACAACTCTTTGAAGTCTTTTGCCACTTGTCTCCAGCTCCTTTATCTGATGAAATGTTTGTAAGTGAATTACAAGACTGTAATTTTCATTTTACTATTTTCACAATATTGAATTTGAAAGAAATTACTTAATTGAAATGTTGTCAATAGAAGGCAACTGAAAATCTAAAAAGTATAGACAGCCACCTGGATTTAGTTACCGTAGCAATTATATCTTCAAAGAAGTATTTATTTCATTTACTTTCGATAAATTCATTTGTTTATATACTCGTTGATTTTAAAGATATTTTAAAGTATATAAATATACTCTGTGCTTTAAATACAAAATCATGATAAAAGTTTATGTGAAATTCTAGTGTTCTAAACCATTGTAGGATGACCATATTTCAAAACATCACTATGTACCCAATAAATATATACAAGCATTATATGTCAATCTAAAAAAGAAAATTAAAAAATGAAGTAAATACACACACAAAAGGAATATATAATGCAATGTGAATACTCAAGTTTTTGTATAGGTAAATTTAGAATAAATATAACTTCCTTTGAAGACACAAAGTATGACCTGTATAGGAGAGACAGAAAGGGGGTGTGTATTCTTGTGAAGCATGTGTGTGTGTGTGTGGTGTGTGTGTTTACGAAGGTGGAAGAGGTTTGTTAAATACCAGAAAGGTTACACTGTCTACCTGGACCACTTTCCTGGTCAAGAAATGGGGGCCAGGAGAACTTAAACCAATGTCTTAACTTGAAGTCACAGAGTTTGTTGGTGACAGAACAATCCCAGAGGACAGATCTTATTCTCAGGTTAGGTCTCTTCTCTCACTTCTGCTCCTTCTTTTTATTTATATTATTTAAATTTGTTCACAGCTCATTTGTGGAATGACATACGTATGAGACTTCTGTTGGCCTGTTATGCTTGATGTTAAGGAGATTATCAGGGGGGGACACCTCGACTAAAGGCAGGACATTTTGTTCAGGTGTACCATGCTGTAGCATGCTCCAAAGTCTAGGCCTTCAGTTTACAGGCCTGTGGCATCAAGCTGGGGCCTGTGACTCCCTTACTGTGTAATCTGTAAGACTTTTTCTCTTCCATCCTGATGTTTGGTAAGGCTGATGGAACTTGGTTCACTGTAAGAGGGGGCTGTCCCTGTAACTGCCTTTTGGGTGCTGATGGCACATAAGATAATGGGATTCTTCTGTCTTCTCAGCCATGGAAATCAGCTGTGATTCTCCTTGCAAGGTTTGTGTGTCTATTTCTACTCTTCCTCAGCATTTCTTAGTCTTTCTCACTTTCCTGTCATTATTTTGATAGACATTTAACTAATCTTCTTTGAGATATCACATAGGACCTGCCCCTATAATTGCCATTTCTTCATATCTATCATTCTTCACTTAGACAAACTTATAAATAGTCAAATAGTCATCAAAATAATTCAGGTTATATTCTTCAGTAGTATAAAAGGTAAGTATTATGTTTCAAATTAATTAGTCCTGCTTGTTCAGTAGGTCAGATTCTGCATATCATTATAGTGATAGGCAGATAGCAGGATCCACGTAAATACTCATTTTCTCTTTTTAGACATGACAATAAAAAGAATTCTTGCCTTTTCCTTTATTTTTCACTACATAAGTATGAGCTCAGGTTATTTATTTTAAACTTATAATTCAATATTTTCAACTATGTATTTTTATGGAAGAACCCCATGATTGCATTAATGTACATGGTTATGCTATAAGAAATAATAATAAAAAAAAGAATATTTGCTGAAATAAAATCTTACCATTTGTGTGATCACAAACATGCTGTCTTACTTTTACAATAACAGGGTACTTTTTTAAAATTACCTCTCCTATAAGAAAAGACAGTATTGAATAGTTATTTATAACTATATAATCATGAATTATTTTAGCTCAAATAATCATTTTTAAGATTATTGCTAGAAAGAATTCATACTTTAAATTGACGTACTCTGACTTTATCTTTATTTTTATTGCCTAATCCTCAATTTTTCTATAAGCTAAAATGTTTTTACTCTGAGTTCATAAAACAAGTCACAGTGTTCTGAGATTTTGTGACATCTGTGGCACTAAAATGAAAGTGCATGGAGTTTTTCCTTATGAAAGGTATGAGTATGTTCTCTGACCAAGAAAAAATAAAATAAAATAAAAAATGGAAGTAAGTTGAAGATCAACAATGTAAATAAATTTGGGAAACCTCTAAATGTTTGGAAATTAAAAAATATACACTTTGAAAAGATGTCATAAAAATATTAAAATATTTTGAACTCAGTGAAAATCAAAAGCCAGCATATCAACATTTATGTGATGAAATTAAAATAATACTTACAATGGGTTTTATAGTTTTAAATGTTTATTTCAAAATAGAATGATGGTCTCAAATTAATGCCCTACACTAAACTTATGAAACCAGAATACAGGAAAACAAACTTATTCAAAACAAGTAAAAGAAAGGATATACAGATCAAGATGGAAATAAATAAAACCAAGTTAGTTTTTTTAAAGAAGACTAAAAATATTGACAAACCTTCACCTAGATTTACCACAAACATGAGGGAAACCAAAATTAGTAAGCCTGTGAATAAATGATGTGACATTACTCGAACTCCACTATTAACAGTATGAACAATTTTATTTTAACAACTTACATAATGAGGAAAAACGGAGAAAATCATAGAAGACCTAAATTACCAAGATAGGGGCAAGAAGCATAAAAAGTATGAATAAAAGTATAGAATTTATAATTGATTATCTTTCCTAAAACAAAAGCCCTAGATAAGATTGTTTTATTCATATGTAATATTCTACTCATTTATAGAAAAAAATCGTATCTATCTTTCCTATTGATCCCAGAAGGGACCATCAGAACTTATTTTCTTAGGCTAGTAAAAATGTAATTTCCAAACCAGAAAAAGGCATCACAAAGAAAATATAACCAAATAAACAGATAAATAAACAAGAACAACAAAAACCACAGACTAATATCCTTCATGAACAAAAAGGCCAATAAGTCTTTTATTAAATTTTGGCAATTCAAATTCACAAACTAGAAAAAGTATATATCATGAACATGTGAGTTGAATCCCAGAAATTCAAGATTTGTCATCCAAAAATAAAATAATGCACTATGGCATTTTACTAGAACAAAGTACAACAACCATGATTATCTCAGTAACTACTGAAAATAAAACATTTGAAAAACATCTAGCACTGAGCCATGATAAATATCTCAATAAACTAGAAATAAAAGGGAATATGTTCACACTTTTCAATAGTCTCTAGCTTACAGCTAATACCATAGTTTTTGGTGAAAGACATCATGTCTTTCCATTCAGATTCGGAATGAGGTGGAATGTTAGCTATGACCACTTCTGTTCACCGTTGTACTGGAGTGTATCTCCTTCCTAGCCAGTGCATTAGGAAGGAAAAAAGCAATTAATGGCATCTAAAGGGAAAGAAAAATGTAAAATTCCTTTACTTCCCAGATGACATGATTCTTTATATAGAAAATACAAAAGAGTTTCACAATAAAATTACTTAAACTAATAAATTTACCAGTGTTACAGATTAAAAAATCAATGTAAAGAATTAATTGCTGGCAGCACCCGTAGGTCAGTGGTTGGGGTGCTGGCCCCATACACCGCTGAGGCAGGCGGGTTGGAACCCAGCCGGGGCCAGCTAAACAACAATGACAATTGCAACAAAGAAAAGACCTGGGCCTCGTGTCGGGTGCCTATACTCCCAGCTGCTTGGGGGGCTGAGGCAAGAGAATTGCTTAATCCCAAGAGTTTGAGGTTGCTGTGAGCTGTAACACCACAGCTCTCTACCCAAGGTGACAGCCTGAGACTCTGTCTCCAAAAAAAAAAAAAAAAAATCAATTTGCAATCCTTTATCATAGCAGGAAAAATTCTGAAAATAAAATTAAGAAATCAATGTTATCCATATCATCAAAGGTATGAAGATAATTAGGAATAAGAGCTAACAATAAATAAGTGCAAAACTTGTGCTGAAAACTATGGACTATTGAAACAAAAATTAAAAATTTTACATAAATGGAGAGCTATTTCATGTTTCTGAATTATAAGATTCCACATTAAGATGGCAATTATTAAAAAATTGATACATAGATTCAATGCAATTCCTATCAAGATTCTAGTAGACTTTTTTTTTTGAATTCAGAAATTGATGAGCTAATCTTGAAATTTAAAAGAAAATTCAGCAGATTTAAAAATAGCCAAGATAATGTTTTAAAAGGAAAAATTAGAGGAATTACCTGATTTCAGAACTTACTAATAAAGTTACAATAATCAAGAAAGTTTGGTATTTTCATAATGACAGACATATAAATCAGTGGAATAGAATTGAAAGTCAAGAAATTGCTTTTTAGATTTTACAAAATTTAGCAAGGCAATCGGAAAAGAATAGTATTTCCAACAGTTGGTGATGGGAAAATTTGGAGCCTGATTATGACGTAAAAAATAATAACAATTCAGAATGGACCGGACGGAGCACCTAAATGTTAGGTCCACCAGTATAAAACTTGTAAAGGAAGGATATTAGAGATGCTTTTTATTGATGTAGTCAAAGATTCTTAAGTATGATATCAAAAACGTGACCTATAAAAGTGAAAATTTAAAAACTTGACATCACTGCTAACAGAATGAAAAGGCAGGGAGAAAATGTTTTCAAGTTTCCTGTTTTCTAAAGGTCTTATATCTAGAAGGTGTTTTAAAAACCCAAAACTCAATATTTAGAAAGCAAACAAAACAATTTTAAAAATAGACAAGAGAGTCTAGCAATATTTTACTTAAAAAGACATATAATTAGATCATAAGCACATGGAAAGGAGCTTAATATCATTCCTTAGATAAATGCAAAAAACCCGTAATGCCCTACGAGGAGAGTGAAAATCAAACAACACCAAATGTTTGCAAAGATGTAGTGAAACTAACCCCCCCCAAGTACTGCTGGTGGAAACACAAAGCAGGCAGGATTCTGGGAGACATTTTGACAGTTTCCTAAAGTATAAAATATATGCTCATTCGATAACACAGTAATGCCACCTCTGGTTATATGAGCACGCAAAGTGAGGCTCTATTTATGCACGATGGTATACAGGAATGTTTATTACAGCATTATTTATATTGTCAGACACTATATAAATCCAAACACTGCAAACAGTTCAAAAACCTATCAACTGGTGAATGGAATAAAACAATATGTGTATCTGGGCAGTGGAAAACTAACCAGTAACAAAAGAAACAAACTCCTGCTGCACTCTGCAGGATGGATGAGCTCTCATTAGCTTGTGCTGAGCGCCAGCACAGGCCTACACGGTGTGTGATTCCATTCAGAGGAAATGTCCAGAAAAGACACATTTTTCCAGAGTCAAAGAGCAGACTGGTGCTGAAAGTGAAGCAGAGATTGACTGAAAACAAGGTCCAAGACCATTTGGGTGGTTGATGAAAATGATCTAAAATTAGATTGTCAGGATGATTGCCCCAATTGGTGCATTCATTAGAAATCATTGAATTTTTTGTTGTTGTTGTTTTTGTTTGAAGAAATAATTGAATTTTATGCAAATTTTAAGGTATATAATTTATAACCCAAAAAAATGAGAGATGAAAGGAATAAGAAAGTCTCAGCCTTTCACCAATAAGATGATGTTGTTTGGAGGGAAGTCTCAGGGAAATGATCAGTTTGTGAAAGGAACAAGGAGATTTTAAAGGCTAGAGGAACCACCTTAAGAATAAGCCCAGAGTACATTTATGCATTAAATTTATAGACAATTTTTGAAAACCACTTTTTATTGGAATAATGTATGCTGTAGGCTGTCTCTTTGGACTGAAAAATACAAGAAGCAGTGAAGTTTGCTTCAGTAAGATGACACTATCTGCACTGTCTTAACTTCCTTTAAAAGAAAGGAAAGGAAGAGGAAAACAAGAGAAAAGCTTTTACTTAATTACAATTATTTACCTGGTATATTTTCAGTTTTATAGTCAATATTTGAATATATATATATATATATATAGAGAGAGAGAGAGAGAGAGTCTAAGTTGTCTATTTAAATTGCACATGAACTTTACGGACACCCTGGGTATAGATATAGGTAGGTAGGTAGGTAGGTAGATAGCCAATCTCCTATAATGGGAAAAAAATTCAACATGGTAGTTTTGAAGTCCCATCTTGGATAAAACATATTGATGATTGCTAGAACTCTAAGTCACCAATGAAAAACGCAGTCTAATATGTATTTTAGGGAAGTTAAACTTAACTACTATGTTTGAAATAGATCATGAATTTATGATCTCTGGATTTCCTCACACTGGTGTGTTCACTCCAGCACTAACACTGTATTTCTGTGTGGGTAATGTTGCTACGGATTTGACTTCCCACCCATTAATTTCAAAACCTACATTTTAAAATGACATATGTAAATGTCATTGTACGTTCTTAATTCTACGATTTGTATAGGCTTTTTCTCTTTCTTCTTTTGTAATTGACAATAGAGATAGGGATGTCCTCAAAGAGATAAACGATGATCCAACTATATTGATTGAACATACACAACCCTGGTATGTGTATGCATAATTAAGCACTTACACATTAGCTTTTGAGCGTTGCTAAAATATTGAGACCTTTAGAGTGATCAAGTGCATAAAATAAACTATGTTACAGAGAAATAGAAAAAAGAAAAACAACTGTTTAAAATAAAAGGGATGCATTTGTACAATGTATATGCAGTAAGGAGACATGTTGACATGTATTACCTATATATAGTAGCTCTTTTGTGAGTTGTCTACCCAAGGCGCTGTAACAAACTGGTCATCCTACAGAGGTGAGGAAGTAGGCCTACTGTACTGGCCCATACATGTGGTGCATGTCCAGTCTATGAAAATTGGGCCAACCTATGGAGGTGTCAATGTAAGGAGGTTCTACTATATATTACTATGTAACATACATAACGTCATGAACATATAGCTGAAACAATAATGTTAAACATAGAAAATATGAGCACTATATAACAATATACTTTGTTTATATTTTGCTGGGTTCTTTAATCACAAGAAATATTAACACAATTAAGACCTAATCTTTTCCATTTGCCTATATCCTAAGAGCCAGTAGACAATCCAGAGGGAGAAATGTATGTGTGATAGAGACTTGCAATCCCCAGTTACCACTTTAAACACCATTGATTACCCCTGTGTTAAACATTTGGGGCCTGTTGGTGACTGGAGTTGACATATAGCAGTCATTTGTCAAAATTTGGCATAACTCAGTTTTCATTTTGCAACTTTGATTTTAATGGAAAAATTTCTAATACATGGAAAGTTTCCATGGTTTCATTCTCATAACTATACTTATTGTTTTTATTTTTTTAATGCAGGCAGTACTAGCATTATGAAACATAAAATATGTATTAAACTTAATTCTGGGAGAGTTTTTACTAGCACTCCCTCAAACTGACTGATCATAAAGATTAAAAAAAGAAAGTTATGAAAAGTAAGCCATGAAGTCGCCTATAAAAATATTGCACAAATAGAAGTTTCAAGGAACAAAAACTGAATATGAACTAAAATTATGTAGATATTTCCATATAAAATCTGTCCAACCTCTAAAAATTGAATATGTGGAATTATCATTAACATCTGAGTTTTGATATTAGTTCTGCTAGTTTAAAGAAAAGAATGGGAAAAAAAAAACGATCAATTACGGGACTAGACCCCCCTAGGTAAAATTATTTGCAAGCTTACACAATAAAACATATATACATATCTGTTTGCATTGCTATACTAGATATTGTTGACATAAAGCAAAACAGGATATGAAATCTGTCCTCGAGGATAGAAAAGTACATTTAATTTTTTTCTTTCTCCTCTGCTCATAGCAATAAATGTAGTACAGTAATTTTCTTTTTTAGAATTAGTAACCGTAGTATTCATTTGAATATTCAGTGGTGATGGGACTTTCAATTTTCGCTTTATAGGTACATTCTAGTGACTGATATAATAGGTTTCAGAGGCCCATTAACTCCTCCTGGTGTCCACATAAGTAATCATACACTGTTGTATGAACGGATTGCATTTTCATAATGACCTGCAAATATAAAACTTTCCTTTCTCTCCCTATTAGTTATACTCTCTTGGCATAGAAGTAGGAGAGACATAATGAAGTGCCAGGAATTTTATCTATTTGAACTCAAGCAATATCTCCCAAGGTGACATCCCCATAGTAAAGAAGCTGTCTTCTTGGTTTTGTGTTTTAAAACACACTTATTTGAATCTTGCATTAGATGGTGCTTTTCTGTAGGAGTTTGAAAATGTTTAACAAACCTGAAGTTAATCGTTACTCTTTACAAATACATTCAGGGTTCTGAAGTTCTCCAATTAGCTGTTTTTGTTGGCCGGTTGCCTGTATATTCTCCTAGAAAATTTGCATCATGTTGATAGGGTAGTCGTTACATAATGCTGTCTTTGCTGCTTGATTCTGAGTATGTCTCATGCTGCCCTTTCAGAATCCTGGGAAATGGCAAAGGAAAGTCACTGAAGGTTTTCACTGAGCATAATTTAGTCTGGCTGCGATTGGGTCTTGTGAGTAAGAGAGAGGAGTTGATGTGCATGAGGGGCGGTAAGAGGACTAAATTAAATGTAAATTGAATGTGATCGGGGGGGTATGGCCTGACCCACCCAAAGTCTACTCACCCACGAGAGTATCCCACCTGAGAGGGAAGGAATCTCTCCCATACCAAGGCAGAGAAGGGATAATTTCAGATTAAATTTCAGAGGTAGGGGGTATTGACTCTAGTGTGCATTCTGAGGACATGTTCCAAAGGAAAGATAAAATTAAATGTAACACTCTCTGACTAAATAATTCCACTTCTCCAGGAATCTATCTTCAGGATATTGTTAGAATTGTAGGTAAAAGTTTTCTTTACAATCATGTTCATTAAATATTGCAGTGTTACTTTTAGTCAAAATTGAAAAATATATTTAATGGATCCTTATTGATTTTCTGCAAAATTATTCTCTAGAAAATGATTCCACAGTGCATGCTGATCAACAGAACATCAGCGACAATCTCCAGGCCTCCTTGTAGCACCGTACATTTTTGTTGTAAAATCTTTACAACTTTGATAAAAAAAAAAAAATTATTCTTTTAATTTGCATTTCTGAATTGCTGGCATATATTTATGGCCCATTTAAATTTTTTTCTGTGGATTGCCTTGCATGTGCTTGCCAAATGTTAGATGAAAGTAAACAACATAGCTTAAAGGATGCTAAGTTATCTCCTCAGTGAGGACGTTTCAGAAGTGGGTTCTGGATGGATTGGCTATCCTAAATTGTCTGCTCTGGCCTTGGAGAAACCTTGATCTGCCCTTCCCAGGTCACTTTACAGGAACAGAGTCGTAACATCTAATGGGTGAGTGAGATGAGGGTGTTACAGAGGGAAGTGAGGGTCACTGCTTCTGCCGGAAGAACTTTTACTCAAGCCCAGTGATTGCAAAGAGAAGAACCCTGGCTGGATCAACATTCTAATGTTTTTGCTATACTTGCTTTCAAAACTGGAGTTAATTGCCAACATTTAAAAATCAATGTTGGTATGGATGTGGTGAATAAGGAATCCTTATATACTTTTGGTTCGACCATAAGTTAGTACAACCTCTGTGGAAAACAGTATGGCAATTCCTCAAAAAAACTAAAAGTAGACCTATCATTTAATTGATAATCCCGCTGCTGGGTATCTATCCAGTGAATGCTATTGCAGCACAGTTTACCATTGCAGTTCACTTAGGAGTCAACCTAAGTGGCCATCAATTGCTGAGGAGATAAAGAACTTGTGGTATGTACGTATATACCATGGAGTACTACCCAGCAGTAAAAAGGAATAAGGTAGTGTCATCTGCAGCCACTTGGATGGAACTAGAGAACATTATCCTAAGTGAAGTGTCTCAAGAGTGGGAAAACAAACACCATATGTTTTCACTAATAAGTGGGAGCTGAATGATGGCTACCTGTGGTCCTAAAGTAGTGTAAAAGACATTGGAAATTAAGAAGGGGGTAGATTGGAAGAGGGATGACGGCTAAGAACTTACCTATCAGGAATAGCGTACACTATTCTAGTGATGAGCACACTAAAAGCCTGACTCTCCAGTGTTATAAGCCAAGTAACCAGAACATTTATACCCTGTAATATTTTTAAATAAAAATTATTTTTAAAAAAGAAATTAAACACAATAGAGATATGTTCATGAATTGAAAATTTATTATTTAACCAATTTTATTTACTAGCGTCTCTGTGACTTCTTTGTAGGGAGGATAGAAAAATGAATAAAGTAAGTGTACACTCATATTTTATCATCTCAGAAGTCCAAAATATTTTTGACTGTGGTCAGATTTGATTTGATTTTGTTGTTGTTGTTGTTGTTAAAACTTAAAAACTAGTGACTAAAAGGGCATTCCTTGAAGTGTGGAGATGTTTTATGGTTTGCTTGTGATGGTGGTTACATGTTCGTATGTATTCACAAAGAACTTTTAAATTTTACATTAAATTCTATTAAAATGGGTACATTTTATTGTATGTAAAATATATCCAAAGTAAGCTGAAGGTGAACAAAAGGCACAAAGTTTAATTATGCCAGACGAATAAGTTCTACAGATCTATCACACAGCATGGAGACTATAATTAATAATTCTGCATACTCACCACACTCATAAACAAAAATGGTAACTCTCTGGGGTAATATAATATATAAGTCAATTGCTTGATTCTGGTAATTATTTCACCATGTATATGTATATCAAATCATGTCTTAAGACATTTATATTCTACATTTAGAGAGATTCACATGTACCCTTATAGGATGAACCATAGGCATGATCCCACCATTCATCCTCCCTCCACCCACCTCCTCCCCTTCTCTCCCCTTGCCCTCCCCTCTCCCTAGATTCCTGGGCTAAAATTGGGTTATAGCTTTCCTATGAAAGCTATAAATTAGTTTCATAGTAGGGTTGAGGACATTGGATACTTTTTCTTCCATTCTTGGGATACTTTGCTAAGAAGAATATTTTCCAGCTCTACCCATGTAAACATGAAGGAGATAAAGTCTCCATCTATCTTAATGGCTGCATAGTATTCCATGGTGTACATATACCACAATTTATTGATCCATTTGTGGGTCGATGGGCACTTGGGCTTCTTTCTGAAGACTATGTTAACCAGTTGGATGAAAGTATTTCAAATTGTATAAAGAAGAGTACACTGTACCCCATGATAGTATTAATGTACACTGCTATGATTTAATAAAAAAAAAAAGTGAAGAATGAATAGAAGAAACATTCAAATGGTAGAATCTGGTGATGAGTATTCAGCTCTTAAATACTTTCAACCTTGGTGTTACATCTGGAAATTTTTGTAATAATATATGAAAAAGACAAAAAAAGTCATGTCATGTACCATAAATATATATAATATTTTTTGTTAATCATACTTCAATGGAGATAAAAAAATAAGTAAGTATGGTGGCTTATCTTTCTCTTCCATTGATATGGTAATGATATGTATGATTTCTTGAGAGTAAAGTATTATCATAGAGAATTTATTTATTCAGTAGGAGATTATTTTCTCATTGCTCTGATGCTCAGATTGTAGACTAATTACTGGGTAAAGATTCAATACCTCTCTCTCTATTGTGGTTCCTGTCCCTCTCTCTTTTAACATCAAAAACTGAAGGGCTATTTTGATTAAGAAATGCCCTTTCCTGCAGGCCTACCTGACCCTATGATTCTTCGGAATGTTTTTATTCCATCGAAAGTTACAGAAATTTAATAATATTTAAGCCATTAACATCTTATTTCAGTCACCCCCCAGTAATACAACAGAGGTAGAGAATTCCATTTCATATTCCCCTGAAATGATTCAAATGATATAATGTGCCTATTGCCTTTAGTGAGGGCTCCTGTGATCAGAGAAGGCCCAGGTATGTCTTTGGGGCCAGAGCAAGAATATACAAGGAGATATATTACATTTTGTATTTAATTCATAAATCGAGCTGACAGACTGTTAGATGGAATGCATGCCATCCTCCTACCTTGACAAAGATTTTTCCCTAATGATCTGGAAACCAGGTTTGAATTGAGAATTGTCTGACTCCTTGGAAGTCTGCCCCACAGACCAGTGGTGCAAGAGAATCAGCCCCAGGCATCAGCTCAGTGTCCAACTAGCCATGTATTTTAGCCCTGCTCCTTTTAGCATCTTGAGGAGCTTCCCCAGTCTGAGCATGGAAACTGTTTACACATGCTACTCCTCAGGTCCAAAGATGTCCATAATAGTGGCTCAGTTCATCCTAAAGAGGAAAGGCCCAGGGAATGCACTCTTGCCTGTCCTGAAAGAAGACACAGGAAGTAATTTTTAGAGTCCTGGGCAGGTATGCATTCTAGATCGGTATCTTACCAATTCGGGAGTATGGCCTCATGGAATCTCGGTTACCTGAGTAAGAATGTAGCTATGGGAGGGAGCGAGAGATCCCCAAGGGTTGGAGCCTGGCTTGTCCTTAGTTTAAGGTCCATACTTTTAATAAGAGAATAGTTAATTTTCTATAATGTCAAGTCCAAAAGGTATGTGTTCCTCCCCACCCCTGGCCTTCCTTGGCATCTTCTTGTCTTTTCTTTATCCAACCCTTGGTCTAGGTATCTTTTTAGATTCCTAAAGAGAAAATAAAAAAAAAAAAATCAACATACTCTTCCTTAGAATAATTGCCTCTTTTGGCAACATCTTAGAGGGTAAAAGTTAAAAAATAACACTATTAAGAAAAAAATCAAGACACACTGTCGAATTTTTGCAGTGTATTTTCCCTATGACTTATATAACTATTGCCATTGACTCTTTCCAAGTTGCAGTGCTATATACTTATAAATTCAGCAGGAAACTCCTCGACCTCTACAAATAATGCTGTTCCTTGTAACTTTAATAGCTCATGGTTGTCCTATTATGCAACATGAAAGTTGAAATGAGAATATATATTAAAATGTGACCAAAAATAAAAAGATCTTACAGGCTTCAGAAGTGTTGTATTTTAAAATATCTAGTTTTAGACACTGAGGGAAAAAAAACTATTGAACTAAATTGTACTGTGCCAAAGTACTAAGTACAGAATATAAGGATTAATGGTAATAGTTGAATATTCTTGTTCAACTATAGAAAATTAAGAATTACGATTTGAAGAAATGCTAAATGTGTTTAAATGGAAAGTGTAAAATAATAAGAAAAACATTTTAGTCCATTTGTTGACAAATATATTGCTTTGAACTTGCTTTGAGTCAAACATTGTGGTTTCCCAAATGAGTTTATTTTCATAATAATTTGCCTTGTTAAACACTTGATGCAGAATTTAGTTATGGGTAAGTATAGTTAACTATATTTTTAAATAATTCACTTTGGTTACTTTTATATACACTTATTTGAAAGTGAAAGTGTTAAAGACATTTTTTTAGATCAATGTCACCAAGATGTTTATCTATAAGTCTCTGATTGAATTACATTCTACCTATACAAGGTAATAGACCTCGCCTTTATAAACTTATGTAGAAAAATCAATTCAGCCCGATCTTCCTATCTTGTACCAGTAAAGACTTTCACAAGCTTTAATATGCATTTTGAAATGTCTAAGATGGGAATTATAATGCAGTGTTCCCGAACTTTTAAAAACCATAGATCTCACAATTTAAAGTGTCAAATAACATTTTGTAGACCTAGGATGCCTCAAAACACAGTTTGAGAAATGATTTAATAAGATCATTTTCTACAAGTATGTCATTTCTAGAAATATTATTATAATACATTATACTAAAACCTACTCTAACTTTATTTTAATAATAATAAAGTAGCTTAAGTTATTTTTGTTTATAAAGATTATCACCAAAACTCTTTTCCACAGTACTTAATGTCGTCCACCTGTAGTGCTAATAATTTGTACAATAAAACAAACATCTGAGATGATAGAATAATATAAATAATATTGCATTTGTAGAAAATAGAAATTGCTACAGTATAAAATATCAGTTACCTAAAATTTGTCTTTGTGGAAGCTTGAAATATGCTTTGAGCACTAAAGTATGAATGTCCGACTCAGGAATTTCGTTCAATGTTCCGTCCTTCCCCTATTGCCTATGTGATGAGGGTCAGTTTATTCGATCCTTCTGGTGCTGTTTACTCACAGATAAAACCATGGCAGATATTATCTTCCTTAAAAAGTTGTGATATTAAATAAATAACTATGTATGTAAAGGACTTGGCATTTAGTGACAGCATTGATTACTCTTCCACCATCCGTTTTCTTAGATATTTTCCTGAGGAAGTATTTCTTGGTATCACCAAAGGACCTTAACCCCCAACAAAAAGACAAAACTCAGATTCTTGTAGGAAGGAATGGGCCACTTGTTTGAGTTTGTTATAAAAACTTAAAGTTCTCCCATAAGTTGTAAAATTGAGAGGAGTAGTAAGTGCAGAAATATTTTAAAACACAATGGTAATGAAAAGAAAGGATAACTACATGTTTGCACCGTGATGCAAATGGGATCACACACATGCACTGAGCACTCACCCACCTGCCCTTACAGGACGCTCAGACGAGAAACACTGAACACAGGGAGAATGGACTCTCTATTCTTGTGGGGTTGATTCAACTTCTACCTGGACTATAACTTAATAGGGTGAATGTAAGGGCACAAGACATTTTGAATTAATTTTTTGAAATTATTATTAGAATAAGGGCACTTGAAATGTGGACATGTGTAGCAAGATTTATTCTGTAGAACATTCTTTTTATAGGCAAGGCCTTGAATGAAGCTAAATTTATAACTTGTAATCAGCGATATAAATAAACTAAGATAACAAAATCAGAGGCTTCCTAGAGCACTGGGTTCCAATTCTGCTAAATATATGTTAAAAGAATTTGGAGAAATAAGGAGAATTAAGAAGACAATATAAAGAAGAATGAAATATAAAAATATAAAGTTATGATTTTTAAAACTATTTGGAAAGAAATGAAGAATGACCAACGGAGTGCTCAAATTAAAAGTATTCTTTTTTTTTTTTTTTTTTTGAGGAGGGGGTAAGAGTTTCACTCAGTTGCCCAGTAAAAGTGCAGTGGAGTCATCATAGCTCTTTGCAACATCAACTCCTGGGCTATGACAATCCTCTGCGTCAGCCTCCTGAGTATCTGAGACTCCAGATTTATGTTATGCCATTCAGCTAATTTTTCTATTTTCAGTAGAAACAGAGTCTCCCTCTTCCTCAGGCTGGTCTCAAACTCTTGAGCTCAGGCAATTCTGGAGCTTCCGCCTCCCAGAGGCAAGAACCACCAGGCCAGGCCATAAATTAACAGTACTGGAATTCTAAAATAAGTTTTCAAATTAAATTTAGTCTAGGGACATATTCCCAATTTAATTTAACATGACAATATACAAAACTATCTAAGAGTGAAGCTGCATCACAATTTAGTGCATTCTATTTTTTAGTTTTCATTTTGTAGATTTTAGGCCTGTAATCAATTTTTGAGGGTCTGCTATTTATAAGATGTTACCTCTCTACTCTTAAACCAAAAAATTTTTGACTTTAATTTTTATCTCTGTTCAAAAAATTGATATCTTTTGCAAAGTTTTACGATCACAAATTGAATTAACTTTTGGGTAAAGTTAGCTTCTCTTTGTTCTATTCAATAGACTAGTTTCTTTAAATGTGAGTATCAGTTAATATCTGTGCATTTTATTGGATTTTAAATGCATTAGATGAAATCAATTTTTATATGAAACATGGCAAATCTTGTTTTGAAGTGAAGAACCCTCACTAAATAGAAAACTCGTGCCTTCAGACGTCCTTTTATTTTAGAAGTTTTGAGAATGTAAATCTGGTTAGTTACAACAAACACAATCTTTTATTTTGAAGTGTCCTGCTCTAAAGCAAAAATATTGAACTTGGGCATTTATGTTAAGGCAAAAAGATTCCCCTGCTTGTCTTCTTACATATTGAGGGCATTGTCTATTTGAATTTGAGACATTAAACAATAATGTGCTTTAGGACAAAGTACTGGTAAAGCTGTTTCTGTTGCCAAGAACGTGAGAGGACGATCCCACCTTGAAATGTGGTGAACCTCATTAATCATCCCGTCACCACACCATGTTTTCCCAGTTTCATGCTGGACCAGGGTTTCATGGCACAGAAAGAAACCTGGGCATCAAATCGTAGCATATGTACAGGGAGATGGCCCAAATGTTTGAAAGCAGAAGGATGCCTCATTCACTGGGCACTAGTTGGGAAGGTTTGAAGCCCATTATTTGTAATTGCAATTCAGACTAGAATAGAATACTGTGTCCAGATGAGAAGCGATTTGAATGTTTGTGTGGACTTGGACTTGGATGCTTCTGTCACATTCCATCACTGTTTGCATGAGCATTTTCTAATCTGCTATCCCAACATCAAAGCTATTTATGCCTTAGTTTTTATTTCTCTATAGTGCTTGTTCTTTTAAAATTTGGGTTTTCTGCCCTCTCTTTCCCCAAACAGCTTTAGTTAGTTTTGCATCGTAGTGCACGGTCAGTAAAAAATACAGGTTCCGGGAGGTGAGATTCGGAAATGACATTGCAGGTGAATTTGTGTAAAGACACTTTCCCATTTTTCTTCCCTTTTCATCGCCTGCTTATTTGGAGACAGATTTCAGTCTTAGCCAGAATTTTATTATTTTCCAAATCAAATTTGATTGTGTCATTAATTTTTAAACCTAAAAGATGATAAGTATAAAAATCAACACACAGAAAAGACATAAATGGAAGGAGGACTGTAATGCTGACCCACGAACGAGCGATAAATACCGGCTGGAATGAGACTCGTTGACCCTACACTTTGCCGTGAGAGAATCAGCGGCCTGACACAAGGGCAAAGCTGCTGGCTGAGGTTGCCGGGGTGGGGGGAAGAAATAGATCAAGATAACTGACAGGTAAGCGAATGATCAGCAGCAAATAAACATGTAGGGTACGTGTGATGTTATCAGCTTGGGATGAGGGCTCCAGTACGTCACAGGAAGTGGGCTTCAATACTTTTGTATCTGGCTGTTTACAACACTGGAGACAAAACACTGCAGTCATTCCAGAGAGAAAAGGACAAAAAGACATTGATCAAAATTAAAGTTCTTTCAAATAATATTGCTTTTGTTTTACTGTTACAGAGAATCCCCTACCATGAATTTATCATATATTAGGGATTCTTGTTTTTATATATTTCACTTTTTATAATCTTTTCTTATATAGCTTGTATTTAAATTTTAATCCTTAATATTCCTTCCAGAAGAGTCACCTTTCTTATTATTTTATTGCCCTCATATCATAACACGGTAATACCTACAGTTCTAAGACAAAGGGGACCTTTTTGGACGATCTTGCGGCCTTTCTCTACCACCCTAGAATAGGTCCCTAATTCTAATTTATCATTGTACATTATAAATCTCTTATGAGTGTTGGTGTCTGTCTATAATCATAAAGAATCTGAACGTTGATATTTATTTTGGAGGACCATGCACAATTTCCCAAGTCCAAAGTTTGTTTTCCTTACCTAACTTACAATAAATGGGGTAAATGAGTACAAGGTTTGGAGGCTTGTGAGCTTAATGGGCTCAAACCATAGAAAACCTTGCTACCTATTCAAAAGCATTCTGTCTTGAGAGTCGGCTAAAGGAGGAAGGAGAAAACGTGCCTTACTCTTCAATCCAACAACTTTTTGGTTTTGATTTTTAATTTCTGAAATAGAGCCTTGCCCTTTTGTCCCAGCTGGGGTACAGTAATGTCACAGCTCAGTCCAACCTACCACTCCTGGGCTCAAGGGATCCTCTTGACTCAGCCTCCTAAGTAGATGGGACTACAGGTGCTCAGCACTGTGCTCAGCACCATGCCCAGTGAATTTTTATATTTATTTATTTATTTTGTAGAGATCGGGTTTTTTCTCAGGCTGGTTGCAAACTCCTGAGCTCAAGCAATTCTCCCACCTCAGCCTCCCTGGGTGCTGGGATTTAGAGGTGAGCCACCAAGCCTGGCCTCTTCAGAAACTCTTTGACTGAATGTTTTGGTAATCTTCCACACGGCATTACTCACTCCCATTTCATTTCTTTTCTTTGCATCTCACCTTTGACTCTCCAGGGACATTATGATTAGTCTTACAAAGGGAATACTTAATTCCATCAATTCCTTGGCAGAGTTCAGGGCAGTGTAGTGATCTGGCTCACACTCATCTCTCTGGTCTGTTTCTACCACTACTTCCCAGCAGTCTGCAGTCGTACAGCTTGAAAATTACCTCCAGTTTCTGGAATAAAACAGGATTCTTCGAAGTTTTTTTTGTATTTAGTTAGATTATTCCCTGTTCTTGGAATACTCGTCCCTTCTGATCATACTTAGACAGCTTCCTAACATTCTCCAAGGCTTAATTAAACCATAATATTTAAAAAGAATTCTTTCTTGAATTTCACTTCTCCTAGAATTAAGCACTAAGTTCAGTAATACTTCTTGGTTTCTACTGTTCTCTGCTTACTTCTTTAATAATAGCCCTTTACCAGTTTTAAAATCAATTACTTCTCCTGACAAATCATTAAACAACTGTAATTATCACCAGCCCCATTTTACACATGTGAAAACTGAGGCAAAAATATTAAGTTGCTTGCCTAAGGTCTCACAGCTTGTGATGTAATTAATTTTGAAGACAAGAAGGCAAACATCAGAGTCTGTACGAGGGTCATCCAATAGAAATCTAATATAAGCTACAAATACAATGTAGCCTTTAAAATTTTGAAAATCACACATTAAAAGTAAAAATAAACAGGTGAAATTAATTATATTTTGCTTAATACAATATATTCTAAAAATTTCAATATGTAGTAACATTTTAATAATGAGATATTTTATTTTTTTCATACTGAATTTTCAAAATCTAGTGTATATTTTTCTCTTAGGGCTGCTCTTAGTTCAGATTAGCATAGCATGAGGCTGTTGGCCGCCTTTATTCAACAGCAGAAGTCTTTACTCTTAATCATAGTGCTCTTTGTATTGAAATCGTTTTATTTGTCTACCTCCTCCATTCGATTGTGTGAGGAAAGTGCTATTCATATTGTTTCTCCCTAGTGCATAGACTATTTACTGTCTGAAATATAATAGAAACAGTAAATGTATATTGAATTTTGTTGCTGAAGTATTGTGGTCACTTTACTGTACAGAGATTCACGGACACAACTTTTTCATCGTTGTTGAGTTGAAACTTGAAAAGATTAAAATCCTTGGTCCAATTTCTAAAAGGCATGTGTTTGCTGAGTCCTGAGCAAGTCTCACAAGAAGACGGAGAAGATATGTAGGAAACCACGACTGTGGCTCCCTCAGGCAGTAGAATACGACTCAGCTTCTACTTTAAGAGTGCCTGTCAGTGCTGAGTTTCATGAAAACCATACAATAATACAACAAATGAAAAGAAGGTCTAAAAGTGTTCTGAAAAATGTCCTAATTATTGTAAAATACTATGTTGTATTTCAGTTGTTTAGTAGAAAAATGGAATAAGAGTACTTTAGTACTGTGATGTCGTGTTTGGTAAAACCATGAGTAGAATCGTGCCTTGCACATACCAGATGTCTAATTAATATTATCTCATTTGATTTATTTGAGCCAAGGTTAGTAACTCAACTCCTACTGCTGTTCATTATTTATCTGAAAACGTATCCAACTTGCTATCAGTTGGGACAAGCTAGGACAGTTCCTTAAAATGAACTCTATTATGGTCAAATCGTTCCATCTGTTTTCCCTAAATGTGAGAAGATTCCCTTGATGCTAGTCAAAGAGTAAGGGCTCCTTGACTCAGAACCAGATGCAAGCTTTATACCAGCATTCCCTTTCAGCCCAATTACATTCTTGGCAGCCTGTGAGACTCATGGGGTAAACTTTTTATAACAATTACCAATATCAGTCAGTTTTTCAGAATGGGCAGCAATAAGCCTCAGTGGCTTCAGGATGAGTTTTCAGTCTTCCAAAGCCACTATCTGGCTGACTGCCATGGAGAGTATGTGGGTGGGTAAAGACTGCTATTTTATGTATATTCTAGAAGCCAGCTAACGTTATGACTACTTAGATTTTGAAGATTTTATCCACCCATATCGACTATTTAATGTTGTTTTAGGTTGCTAGTTTCATGACAAGGGAAAAAAGTTTTCCTGTGGTATTCTGTACACAGAGGTCTAGGGGTGTAAGTGCGGTATCTAGCAATTGTTATAAACAGTTTTCTCATTGACTCCCTTCTAAAACTACTGTGGAAGAAGGAGAGAAAGCATCTTACTATTGGGTTACAGGCTTAATAAAAGCCTAGTACTTTTGGTTCTGTTAAGAGTAGAGTCAGATACTTGGAGATAATAATATCCTGTCATTATTCAGCAATCGCTATACCTGGTGACCCCAGGTAAATCATTATGCAAGGACAGTTTCAATTGTAAACACATGTGACTCTGTTATTCACTGTATAGCCATATCCACAAGAGGAAAATGTTTCTTAAATTGCGAGAAGACACTTTGATTTTTCTCAAGATTTAGGTGAAGACTTTTCTCAAGTTCCAAATCGTAACATCAGACTTTTATAACAACGAAAGCAAAGAAAAAGTTCATATGAGACTAGAAGTTGAGGACACATAAGAGTCCTCTGGCCTTTTAGCCAGGCTCTCATGAGTTCAATCCATGGAGGTAGGAATTAAAAAATATCAGTGACCACATGGACTTGAGCTCCTTAGAAATTCAGCCACAGAAATTGTGAAAGAATAAAAATTAGCCAAACCCCGATCCCAACCCTTGAATACAGTGACATCTCATGTGGCAGTGGTTTAATTTGGTTTATAAAAATGTATTCCTAAACATGTCCTCAAGGAACTCACAGAACTATTTTCACAAACACAAATTACACTTGGCAATGTGTCCCAAGAATAGTGTGCTATCATTTCTATTAGATGTTAGTAATTCTCCCCATCACTAAAAACAAACAAACAAAAAAAGCAGATGGAAGAAATCACAACTGAGTTTATATGAAACGTTCTGTCTTGGTAAAAGATCTGAATCAGTAAATACAACCAAGTAAATATGTTGGTTTTGTGTAACAATCTCCTTCCTTTTCACCTGGGCCATTTTAGTGAAGTCAGTATTAGCATCCTCTAAGCACAAACTGTGATGCATCATATCTTCTTCCCTCTCCATGAATTGGTTTCAGTTACCGATAGTTGAGGACGTATTACCCTGAGGGAATGGGATTCTGATGAGTATTTGGAAGGAGAGTAATTGTGGTGTTTGTGTGTTGCTGGGAGGTATTGGCCAACCTGAGGGCCACTGTTGCTTTTTCTGGCCTGTAAGGAAGATTCAACAAAAGGCTTCCCAGCACCTTGGCAGGGGAGGGATGGAGGCCTTTACTGAGGGGGAGCTGTAATACATAAATAAATGTAACATTTCTAGGTTCTTTTACAGTTAGCCTACATTGTCATAAAAAAAAAAAAAATCTAGGCTCGGCACCTGTGGCTCAAGTGGCTAAGGCACCAGCCACATACACCTAAAGTGG
>NW_003852454.1:1271546-1298948 GCF_000181295.1 Otolemur garnettii
TGAACTCCCAGAACTTCCTCCTACTCCAACTTTATTTGTGGCATTAACAACAGAGTTTCACTTTTAGGAAATATTAAGCATAATCACCAAATTATAAATACTAAATTTATAAGTAATCAAAAATTTCTACCACAAATTACAAGTGTCATGAAATTATACTTCTGCAAAAGTTTGTGTATCTATTTAAAGGCAAAGTATTGATTATTAGAAACATTTAATGAAGTATCAGAACCTATTCTATTACTATAAAATATTACTGTCAATCAACAGTAAACTAATAAAAATTTAAAAGTTTCTATGTATGTTACATACTTTTGTTTACTCATTATGAAAAATTTAAATAGTGTTTAATAATCTAGAATGACCTTTTCTATCACTTGAGATAAAATCAGTATACAAAAGTCCGTACAGTGTGATACTAAATGTTTAACATAATGAGAGTCCTAATGCCATTGTCTTCAAATATAGTGCTAATTTCCCTTTTAAAAAATATTTTCTGTAATTTATGAAGTAAGTTGTATTACAGTTTAAGTCATAAAAGCATGAGAGAGGATTCTAGGAGGGCAGCAGAGTAGGAAGCTACAGGAATCCGTCTCCTTACTTAGATAAAAATGGCATCGGCAGGCTCTGTCTCCTATAAGTATTTTGGAATTCTTGAGTCTATTGAAGGCTGGAAATCCCCAATGTGAAGGTCTGAATGGTAAACTGTGGTTAATATATTCAATTGCAGCTCTTAGCATAATAGCAGGTCCTTATCCCCAAGTCCCAGCCCTGTGGCAGGCAGCTGTGCTTCTGTTCATGGAGGATCCAAGGTAGAAAAAAGTCCATTTACTCTAAATATCAAGATCTGTGCTCTGGGATTGCTCATTTAAGTTTTGAATAATAGAAGTGAAGACAAAGAGGCAGTGGCTATTAAGATTTTACCTTTTACCTCTCTCTTTGCCTAAAGTGACTTACAGGGGATGTCAAGGGCCAGCACACTTTCCCCCTACTCTCCTATATTTTTCTATGTTTTGTGTGTGTGTGTGTGCATGTGAGTACATGCATGTGTCCACTTTAGAGATCAAATATTAAAGACAATAACATTAAAAAAATGCATCTTGCATAAGCAGAAATATTAGATAGTCACAATGCATGCTCAGCAAAGTACAAGACTTTAGTTTACACTTCACACTGTTTCTCAGCACAAAGTCAACCTCCAGAACATACAAAACAAAGAAAACACACACACACAAAGAAAACCTTGGGAAAGGGGGTATCTAATTTTCAGAGGTACTACATTATTGAATTCAAATGTCCAGTTTTTAATGACAACAGCAACAACAAAAACGAAATCACAAGGCATATCAAAAAGCAGGAATATGATTTATTCAAAGGAGAAAAATACATCAACATATTGTGTTAGCCAACATTTAATGGCAGGTCTATTAGTCAAAGACTTCAAAACAATGGTCTTAAAGATGCTCAAAGACTACCGGAGGCACCTGTAGCTCAAAGGAGTAGGGCGCTGGCCCCATACGCCGGAGGTGACTGGCTCCAGCCAAAAACTGCAAAAGAAAAAAAAATGCTCAAAAACTAAAGGAAAATGCAGATAATATCAATAAAATGATATATAAAGAAATATGTATTAGTCAAGAGATATAAAACTGAATAAGAAACCAAGAAAAAATCCTGGAGTTCTAAAGTACAATAACTGAATGGAAAAGCTCACTAGGAAGCTTCCAAGATATACTTGTGCCAGAAGAGAAATGAATCAGCAAACTGGAAGATAAAAAAAATTAACAGAGGAGATGAATAGAAAATAATAAGGTACAAGAAAAGTAGCAGAGTCTAAAGACCCATGGGATACTGTCAACAGACCAACATTCACATCATGGCAGTCACAAAGGGAAAGAGAGAGAAATGGGCCCAGACCATATTTGAAGACATAATGGCCAAAAGCTTTTCAGATTTGAAAAAAACATGAATAAAACAGTCAACAAGCTCAATTAAATCCAACTAGAATATTCAGGGAGGTTCACACCATGACACATTATAATCAAATTGTTGAAAGCCAGAAACAAAGAGAGAATATGAAAGCAGCAGGCGGGAAAGAAATCATCACAAAGGATTTTCAACAATTTCAAAAGGATTACCAGCACATTTTCACAGCAGATACATTGAACTGATATATTCAAAGCAAAATAAATAAATGGAAGAAGAAGGGAAAGTAGGAATACTGACTATGTCTGTAAGGAGAGGACGGACATAGAGTGTGGCCCAACATTCAAGACAGGATTATTCAGATAAACCTGGAAGGGGCCTTGGCCCTCCATTGAAAGGCAGCTTCCTTTGCAGTCTATCTGCTTATGTTGATAGATTGAGCCTGTTGAAGTGGGAAAGCCTCTTTGGGGCACAGTTAGGGTGGGGTTCATCCTGCTAAGGCAGGAAAGCCTGTTTTGGGTAAATTTGTTGAGACCCAGCCTGGTCAATCTCTCAGAAACAATCTCTGATAAACAGCCTTTTCCCTACAAATTGAAACCCAAGTACTGCACAGAGGGTGCCACCGTGGGTTCCATCTCACAGTAGTGGGTTTCCCTCAGTATCCAACAAAACTGTCCTTCAAAAGTGAAGGAGGATTAAGATATTTCTAATTTTAAAAAATCATGAAGGTGTTTTTTTTGTTTTGTTTTGTTTGTTTGTTTGTTTTTCTTTTCTAATAGACTTGCCCATCAAGACATGGTAGAGATGGATAGCACAAAGTGTTTCCCACTTGTAATCCTAGCTAGCACCTGGGAGGCCATGGCGGGAAGATTGCTTGAACTGAGGAGGTCAAGACCAGCCTGAGCATTTCTTCTAGAAACAAAAATTCTCAGGGTGTTGTGGTAGGTGCCTATAGTCCTAGGTACTTGGAAGTCTGAACCAAGGTGGTCACTTGAACCCAGGAATTTTAGGTTGCTGTGAGCTAGGCTGATCCCATGGCACTTTAGGCTGGGGCAACAGAGTGTGACTCTGTCTAAAGTAAAATGCCAGAAAAAGTTCTGTAGGTTGAAATGAAAGGACACAATTTAAGCAGCTTAAGCAGCTAGGATTATTGGGTTCAGCGCCTGTGGCTCAAGTGGCTAAGGTGTCAGCCACATACACCTAAGGTGGCGGGTTCAAATCGAACCTGGGCCTGCCAAACAACAATGATGGCTGCAACCAAAAAATAGCCAGGTGTTGTGGCAGGTGCCTGTGGTCCCAGCTACTTGGGAGGCTGAGGCAGGAGACTCGCTTGAACCCAGGAGTTGGAGGTTGCTGTGAGCTGTGATGTCACAGTACACTACACAGGGGGACAGCTTGAGGCTCTGTCTCAAAAAAAAAAAAAAAAAGAAGTTAGGATTATTGTAACAATGTTATATAACTCTAGTTTGGTTTTCTATGCAATTTAAAAGACTAATACATTTTTTAAATTAGTCTAATAGCTGATATTACTGTAACTATTTTTAACATCACGTTCAATTTTCTATGCAATTTATGAGGATAAAATTGTTAAAGATCTATAATTTTTGGTAGTGTGTGATGAATAAGTGTGTAATTTTGTGACATTATCAACTGAAAGACATGGAGACAGACCTTTGAAAAGCACTTATTGATATATACCATGAGTTAAAGTGGTATAAGTTCAAATTAGAGTACAATAACTTTTGGATGTTAAAGCTTATCCCCATGGTAACTACGAGGAAAATCGCTATAGAATGTACACACAAAGCTGGGGCATACAGAAAACAAATAGCAAAATGACAATGTTTCTCTTTATCACTAATTTCTTTAAATGCAAATTGACTATACACTCTAATCAAAAGATAGAGGTTGCAAAGTGAATCAAAAACATGATTCAAATACAAAAAGGAGAGCAGACTGGCTATATGTTTGTATTACCATCACACAAAACAAATTTTAACTTTAAAAAGTTTGAAAGAGACATATAAGAATGTTTTATATTGATATGATAAAAATTTTAATAGAGCCAAAAGGTGCAACAATGACAAACATTTATACACCTAATAAGAGATCATCAAAATACAGGAAGCAAAAATTAATGAAATTGAATGGGAAAATAAATATTTGTATAATAGCAATTAAAGACTTCAACTCTGAGTACTTGACAGAACAGCCAAATCGATTCTAAGTAAGAAAATGTAGGACTTGTACAGAGCAATAAATCAACTAGATCTATGCTCACCTTTGAAGTATTCCCCTTCACTGTCTGGTGACCATAGTAAGATTCAGCAGTGAGGTCTGTAGCTATTTTTCCAAGATGAGTACACGGACTTAATTGTCAGACTTCATACAACTGCAGCTCTGATGGCCATTCCAGGAAAAAGATTTCCAAAATTGCTTTGAAGAATGGACTAGATGCTGGTGTCAACTTCAAGGGGAGCACCTTGAAGGTGACAGTGGTGAAACATAGTATTCAGCAATGAGTTATGCAGCACTTTTTCTAGGATGAGTTTGTGAACTCTATTGCCTGACCTTGTATAACCCTATCCACATCAAGTGCACATGGGACAATGTCCAGGATAGACCATATGTTAGGTCACAAATTCATTCTCAGTAGATTTAAAAAGTTAGATATTATACTCAGTATCTTCTCTGACTACAGTGAAATGAAGTTAGAAAATAAAAGAAGTAAAACTGGAAAATTTTTGAATTACTATAAATTAAACAGTACAAACTTAATCAGGTATGAAGAAAAGATGAAATCATAACAGGAATTAAGAAGTATAGTAGAATGAAAATTTAAAAACAAGATATCAAATGTATGGATGCTACAAACATTGTGCTGGGGGGAAATTTATGCTTACAAAATGCTTACATTAAAACAGAATAAATATCTCAAATCACCAACCTAATTTTACAACTTAAGAAACTAGAAAAACAAACTAAAAAGCCAACAGCAATGGCTCATGTCTGTAATCCTAGCATTCTGAGAGGTGGAGGCAAGAGCACCCCTTGAGTAAGGATTTTAAGACCAGTCTGGGCAAGAACAAGACTCTGTCTGTACTACATCTGTCTGTGCTTAAAAAAAAAGAAAGAAAGAAAGAAACAAAGGAAAGGAAAGGAAAGGAAAGGAAAAAAAAGAAGAAAAAATAGCCATCCACTGTGGTGTGAACCTCTAGTCCCAACTACTCAGGATGCTGTGACAGGAGGATTACTTGAGCCCAGAATTTTGAGGTTGTAGTGAGCTCTGATGACACCACTGCACTCTATCTAGCTTGTGCAACAGAGTGAGACTCTGTCTCTAAAAACAAAACAAAACAAAAGCAAACAAACAAACAAAACCCCTGCCAACAAACAAAAACCAAAGCTAGCAGCTGGAAGTATATACATAATTAAGATTAGAGAAAAGATAAAATAGAGAACAGGATAGTAAGAAAATCAACAAAACCAAAACTTGGTCCTTCAAAAATAGTCAACAAAATTGAAAAACCTTTTGATAGATAGACTAAGAAAAAAAGCGAGAAGACTCAAATTACTAAAATTGGACATGAAAGTTTGAACATTACTACCAATTCTACAAATATAAAAAGAAACATAAGACAGTACAGGGAACAAATGTACTCCAACAAATGGTAACAATTTGTGTAAGCTAGACGAAATGAACAAATATCAAAATGACTTGAGGACTTGTAAAGTAATCGAATCAATGTTTAAAAAAAAAAATCCTAGTAAACAAAATTCCCAGATCTGATGGCTTCACTGATGAATTCAACCACTTCAAAAGAACCAACACCAACCCTTTTCAAACATTTTCAAACATTTGGAAAAAAAGGGAATACTCCCTAACTAATTTTATAAGGCCAGCATTATCCTGATTACAAAGCCAGTAATGACACTATACAAAGAAAAAGCTATAGACTGATATAAATGGTAGACATTACTACAAAATTCTCAAGAAAATGCGAGCAAACTGAATTAAGCACCATGTTTAACAGATTATATACCATGAGCATGTGAGAATTTCTAGCCAAGAAAATTAGTCAAGAAAAAGAAATAAAAACTATTCAAATCAGAAGGAAAGATGTATAATTATTTCTTTTCAGAGAGGATATGGCCTTATATTTAGAAAATCCTAGAGATTTCACAAAAGTTTGTTAGACTTATTTTTTAAAAATAAGAAAAGTGGCAAGATATAAAGACAGGATACAAAAACCCATTGCATTTTGATATACTAACGATGAACTATCCAGAAAGGAAATAAAGAAAACAGTTCCATTGTAATAGAATCAAAAAGAAGAAAATACTTAAGAATTAACTAAAGATATAAGTCTTACACAGTGAAAACTACAGAACATTTCTAAAGAAATTAAAGAAAACATGGTAAATGGAAGGACATGACATGAGATTGAGAGACATAATATTGTTAAGATGTTAATAATGTCCAAAACCATATACAGTGTAATGTAATCCTTATCAAAATCCTAACAATGTTTTTTGCACAAATAGACAAACCCACCCCAAAATTCATATGGAATCTCCTAGAATCCCAAATAGCCAATGCAATCTTGAATAAAAAGAACAGCAAACATGGGTAATTCCACTTCTTGATTTCAAATTTTCTACAAAGCCATAATAATCAGAATAGTGTGATCCTGGCATAGAGACAAACATATAAACCAATGGAATGGATTAAAGAGCTTTAAAATAAACTCTTGAATATATAGTTGAATGGTTTTTGTCAAGAGTGCTAAGACCTCAATGAGGAAAGGACAGTATTTTCAGCACATGGTATTGGGAAAACTGAATATATACATGTGATCAAGTGGAGTTGGATCCTTACCTTACATCAAGTACTAAAACTAATTCAAAACTTTACAGCTCTTACAAGAAAACACAGACAAAAGCCTCAAGACATTGGATTTAGCAATAACATTTCTTGTATGTAACATCGATGGCATAAGCAACAAATAATAGACAAATTTTACTCATGAAAAATGTCTATAATTATGCATCAAAAGACACTAAAAATAAAGCAAATCACAGATTGGGAGGAAATACTTGATAAAGGAGTAATACCCAGAATAAAGAACTCAGCACCTACAGCAAAACTCCAAACAACCTGATAAATGGATGAGCAAAAGACTTAAATAGACAATTTTACAAATAAGATATACAAACGGCCAATAATGACATTAAAAGATGCTCAACATCACTAATAATTAGGGAAATGCAAATCAAGACCACAGTTTTATGCCATTTCACACCATTTAGAATGGCTACTGTCAAAAAAACAGAAAACCCATGTATGTGAGGATGTAGAAAAAGTATACCTCTTTTACAGTGCTATAGGAAAAATATTGCATAGCAAAAATGAAAACAGTGTAGGATTTCCTCACAAAATTAAATGTAGAATTACCATATTACCCCAAAATTCCTCTTCTTGATATATGCCCAAATGAATTAAAGCAAAGCCTAAAAGGAATGTTTTTGTACCTGTATTAATATCAGCATTATTTACAGTAGCTAAAACATGGAAGAAAACAACCCAAGTGTCCACTGATGGATCAATAGAAAAGCAAAATGGGGGATATAAATACAATGAAATATTACTCATCTTAAAAAGGAAGGAGATTATGGCTCGGCACCTGTGGCTCAAGTGGCTAAGGCGCTAGCTAGCCATATACACCTAAGGTCGTGGGTTTGAATCCAGCCCTGGTCCGCCAAACAACAATGACGGCTGCAAACAAAAAAGTGGCGGGCTCCTGTGGTCCCAGCTATTTGGGAGGCTGAGGCAGGAGAATCACTGAGCCCAGGATTTGGAGGTTGCTGTGAGCTGTGATGCCACAGCACTCTACCCAGGGAGATAGCTTGAGGCTCTGTCTCAAAAAAAAAAGGAAGGAGATTCTGACATATGCTACACCATAAATGATCCTTGAGCACATTATACTAAATAATATAAACCAGTCACAAAAAGACAAATATGGTATGACTTCACTTTTATGAGATACTAAGAGTAGTCAAAATCATAAGCAAGATCATTTACAGGAAGTAAAATGGTAATTTCCAGGTACTAACAGAAAGGAATGGAGAGCTGTTTCTTTATTATCATTATTATTATTTCAGGTTCAAGGAGGGTACAAAGAATTAGCTTACCCTGTTTGCATTTGTTAGGTAAAGTCCCTCTTATAGTTGTGTCCTGCCCCCAAGAGGTGTGCCATACACCATTACCTCCCAAACCCCTCTCTCTCTCCCTTTCCCCCCTCCCTCATTCCCCTGCCCCCATCTCAAATGATTTGAGTTTTTCATTTATATGGGTATGAGACTTTGTGATGTGGGCTAAATCATCTGCTGGCTTCATATTTGTATTGAGTACATTGGATTCTTGCTTCTCCAAGCTTGGGATACTTTACTAAGAAGAACGTGTTCCAACTTTTATCAGGTTAAAATAAAAAGATGTGAAGACCCATATTTTTTAATAGCTGAATAGTATGCCATGGTATACATATACCACAGCCTGTTAATCCATTCCTGGATTGGTGAGGTGTTGGTGCCCACTGTGGTACCCTGTCACCGTGTGAATAAAAACAGTCAGGACACGGACTGAAGGTACATGCCTGCAAGAGATGGGCTTCCAATCTGTTCTCCGAGAGCCCCGAGAAACCTCTCTCTTGGCCTTATATTGAAGCCTCAAACCACAGTAGTGGGGGCCCATGTGCTAGGATCACATGTTTAATGGTTGCTAAGTGCTCCCACCTCCACTCCCCCAGGGTTCAACTCCCATCCAGTTGCCCTACAAATGTAGCAAAGTATAGCACTTGTTTGCTAACAAGCTACAAATTATATCTCATTAACCCACAGAGGGCTTGTCTCTGGGCTGCAAAACATCTCCATGCTGGCTAGATGTCTCATTCCCAGCCCCTTTCTCAAGAGTCAGTGGCTGCTTCTATAAGCCTAGTTTTCAGTCTCCTACAGTGAGGATTTAGGTTGTTTCCACATTTTGATAACTGTAAATTGAGCTGCAATAAACCATCTAGTGCAAATGTCCTTATGATAAAAGGATTTTTTTGTACTGAGTAGATTTATAGTAATGGGACTGCAGGATCAAATAGGAGGTCTAATTTGAGTTCTGTGAAGGATACTTCATACTTTCTTCCAAAAAGGTTGCATTAGTTTGCAGTCCCACCAGCAGTTTAAAAATGTTCCCTTCTCTCCACATCCCTGCCAGCATCTGTAGCTTTGAGACTTTGTGATGTGGGCTATTCCCACTGGGGTGAGGTGATATCTCAGGGTGGTTTTTAATTGCCTTTCTCTAATGCTCAGCGTTGGGGAACTTTTTTTAAATGTTTGTTAGCCATTCTTCTATCTACATGAAGAAAGTTCCATATCTCTTGCCCCGGTAGATGGTATTGTTTGCTCTTTTTTTGTTTATTAATTTGAGCTCTCTGTAAATTCTAGTTATAAATCCTTTGTTGGATTCATACCCTGGAAGTATCTTTTCCCATTCTGAAGGTTGTCCTTTTTGCTTTATTGGTTGTGTCCTTAGCTGTCCAGAAGCTTTTCAGCTTAACTAAGTCCCACTTGTTAATTGTTGTTGTGATGGCTGCTGAAGTCTTTCTCATAAAATCTTTCCCCAGTCCAACATTATCAAGTATTTTTCCCACACTTTCTTCAAGGATTTTTATTGTTTTGTGTCTTAGATTTAGATCTTTTATCCATCTTGATTCAATTTTTGAATGAAAGGTGTGGGTCCAGTTTCAGTCTTTTACATGTGGTTATCCTGTTCCCCCAGCACCATTTGTGGCATAGGAATTCTTTTCCCAACTGTATGCTTTTGTTTGGTTTATCAAAAATCAGATCGCAAGTAGAGACTGATTCATCTCTTGGTTTTCTATATTCTATTCCGTATGTCTGTGTCTCTATTTTTATGCCAATATTATGCTGTTTTGATTACTGTGGACTTGTAATATAGACAGAAAATCTGGTAGGGTGATGCCTCTGGTTTTGTTTTTATTACTAAGAATAGCCTTAGCTATATGAGTTTTTTTTCTGGTTCCATACAAAATGTAGTACTGTTTTTTTTTTCCAGTTCTTCAAAGTATGATGTTGATATTTTAATGGGCATGGCACTGAATCTATAGATTGCTTTGGGTAGAATCGACATTTTAACAATGTTGATTCTTCATAGCCAAGAGCACAGTATGTTCCTCCATTTGTTAACATCCTCTGCTATTTCTTTCCTTAGGGTTTCATAATTCTCTTTGTAAAGATCATTCACCTCTTTTAGAACGGATATTCCTAGGTATTTCATTTTTCTTTGAAGCTGTGAAGGGAATTGTGTCCTTGATTAACTTCTCAACTTGGCTGTAATTGGTGTATCCAAAGTCTACTGATTTGTGGACATTGATTTTATAGCCTGAGACATTACTGTATTTCCTGATCACTTTCAGGAGTTTTGTGGTTGAGTCTCTGGGGTTTTCTAAGAATAAGATCACATTATCAGCAAAGACCAAGAGTCTGACCTCCTCTGTCCCCATTTAGATGCCTTTTATGTCCTTCTCTTGCCTGATTACATTGGCTAGAAAGTTATTTTTAATGGGCAAATATTTTAAGTTTGGAAAGATGAAAGGAGTTCTAAAGATGGATGCTGGAGATGGTTTCCTAAAAACATGAAGGTACTTACCACTGAATTGCACACTTAAGATGATGAAGATGGTAAATTTTATGTTAATTACTGTGATAAAAGAATTGGGGGAAAATGGCACACAATTACTTTTCAAATAAAATCACACCTATATAAATATTTGCTATGATAATGAGGTCTCATAGAAGACCAGCGGACTTGATCAAATTTGGTCAAACCCCATGATATTCTTTAAGCTCTTTGGAGGTCGTCATCTCATCTGGATGATCTTCAGAGGTGGGTCTGCACCAGTCTCTGTAGCTAGAAGCTGTTATGCTGCTGCGAAGATTTCTCACAATATTCTGCTCACTGACACTGTCAAGGCAGAAAGAAGCAGTAGTGGCTTCCTAGAGAAGAGACAGGAGACATGTGCTCTCGAATTTGCCATGTTCAGACCCCAATTATTTCTCGTAATGGAAAAAATAAATATTGATACTTCAAGTAATGTCAGAAGCTCCCCCCTTTAATTACCTCCTCTGTGTGAAACGGGTCAGACCAGGTGGGGTGTGTGCTAGAAGGGGGTAGTGACCCGGTGGCCTCATGTTTCCTGGAGCAGCTGTTTCAACATTTTACTGCCAAATCGTATTCACCAATTTGTCTCCCATAAGAATTCTCTACTATTCTCTTAATTGTCCAATGTTTGCCCAGTTAATTAAGTTTTCCAAGGTTCAGTATTTTTTATGTAAAAAGGGTCATTATTGTGAGAATTAAATTAGATAAGTACAAATGCCTGATGAAAAGCCTTTCCCGTAGTAGGTGTTAATAAATGGCTGCTTTTTCTTTAATATACAACTATCTTACTGCCCAAATTCTAGATGCCTTTTCTTCTCCCTGCACATTGTCTAGGGAGATGGTACAATAAATACTTAAACAATTGATTGAAATTGAGAAAAATGTGTGCATTACCATGTTACTTGTTTATTAGAATGCTTTGATAAGAACAAAAATCGTGCTTATTTTTTATATCACATCAGTAGTGAAGACAGTTATCTACTCTCTTATCAGATTCCTGCTTCCAGCTGTGCCCTGGAGCAAATGTTGTGAAGTTAAAATGCAGGTGAAGTGAGGTAGAATCTGCAGATTGTGGCTCTTATCTGCTTAATGATGTGTACAGGAAGTGGCATATTAGGAAGAGGAATAGGAAGGCTCATCTTACCGAAGCACAGACATAATGTTCAGTGAGAAGAATCTCGTATCATGTTTTCTAAAAAATTATTCCAGGAGAAAACAGTGAAATAAAATGTTGAAGAAGAGACATCTGTTCTCTCTGATTCTTTAACCCACTTTAAACTTGCAGAATCAAAGCAAAGTGATTGTTTAACTCATGTTTTGTTAGAGCCCGACCTTTAGCTCTTGCATGAAAGTGAGCAAGCTGCCATCAGTGCAGACAGGTGGCTTTAAATAGGTGGAATTAAAAATGATGCAGAGTCTTAGAACAAACATATTTAGAAAGATGACAAAGAATGATGAAATGAAGAAAACCCAAGGTACTTTTAGAAAAATCAGAAACGTAAGCCACTGACTGTGTCTAAGTTAAATGATAGTGTGGAGATATTTGTTCAAAAGGATAGAAGCACCGGCCTTCTTCACATTTGCCCCTGGTAATTCCATCATAATTGTGTTCACCCAAGGAGCAGGTGGAGCACCATTACACTGATGCCCCCCTCAGCAGACTATTGTGGGCCAGGTGAGGCCTCCTTCACAGTAGGAGGGAAGATCCTTTATGTCACAACATAACCAAAACTCTGCTCAGCTATCCTTAATTATGATTTAGTAATGACTCTGTTAGCACGTAAAGTACCTTCTTGAAATTTAAAGCAAAGTGGAAAGGCAAAAGAATGCACAGGGTCGGACGGTCCACTTAAGTAGAAACGACCAGCGTGGCAGCACCTGGACTGGATACAGAATCCCAATTCAGGAGGTGGGTTACTGATCTGTCACTGGGTTCAGTAAGGCTTCTTTATGGCTTTAAAGAAAACCATTGATGACATCATTGGACCAAATGTCCTCCTTGGTTCTTCCCTGCTCTTCAAATCATTTTGGAGCCAGTTATGTTGCCAACTTAGGGATGCTTTATAAAAATAAACGTATAAAATTTACTGATGAAATAATTATATAACCTAGGGAGGATGTATGACGTTATTTAATATCCATGGTTTATTCACAGTCTACTTTTTGTCAAGCTCCACATCAGTAGACGTGAGTATGAGGAGATTCAAAGTAAAGGAGCAGATGGATTACGGACATAGCACAGCACAAGAATAAGTCACTTCTGTTTCAAGCTGGTCAGGTTTAGCTTTGCTTCGTGTAACTGGAACAATGACTGTGTAGTAATTCAGGGTTTCATTTTCTGTTCTTCTATTCTACCAACAGTTTGGGATTAACAGTCAAAAGAAATCTAAAGTTCTACATTTTACTTTTTTGGAATCTCATTCTTTTCATCTTTGGTCATCATTGAGCTTTTCTGATTTTCTTTATAGAGTAAAAGGTTTACTAAAAGAAAATTCATATCTGAAAAAATTCTCCTTTTTAAAACATAATTTTTATTGTGTATATTTAAGGTGCATGACATGATGTTACAATATCTATAATATAGAATGGTTAGTATAATGGAACAAATTAACCTATTCATCATGTAATTACTCATTTTTTCCTACTCTGGTAAAAATTCACCCTCTTAAAGTTTGCAATTCAGGCTCGGCACCTATGGCTCAACCGGCTAAGGCGCCAGCCACGTACACCTAAGGTGGCGGGTTCAAATTCCCAGCCTGGACCCGCCAAAACAACAATGATGGCTGCAACCAAAAAATAGCCGGGTGTTGTGGCTGGCGCCTGTAGTCCCAGCTACTTGGGAGGCGGAGGCAGGAGACTCGCTTGAACCCAGGAGTTGGAGGTTGCTGTGAGCTGTAATGCCACGGCACTCTACCCAGGGGGACAGCTTGAGGCTCTGTCTCAAAAAAAAAAAAAAGTTTGCAATTCATTGGTTTTTAGTATATCCAGAGAATTGTTCGCCATCACCACTATCTCTTTTCAAAATTGGTTTATCTTCCTCAAAGAGTCACTTCCTATTCTCCTCTCTCCCAAGCTCTTGGCAACTCATAATCTACTTCTTATTTCTATAAATGTTTCCATTTCTACATTTCCTGTACAGTGGTGTACACAACGTATAGCTCTTTTTGACATTTCTTTCAGTTAGATTAATGTTTTAAAAGTCCATCACTCCTGGACCCTGCATCATTACCTCCTTGCTTCTCATTGACGGCTAAACTCCATTAAATGGACGTGCATTTTGTTAGTTCATCAGTTCATAATGGTTTCCCTTCATCATTGCCTTTTGACCATCATATTCTCTCTTTTTTTGCCTTTTCATTATTGTGTGGGTAAGTAATCCTTGGTATTTTACTTTTTCTTTTTGTCTGGTTGTTATCAAACACATATATCAACTTCACAGTACTCAGGATAGACATATTGAGACACTAATTCAATAGGACAAATAACAACTAACTCAACCCAATTCAATTCAAACAACTTAGTAAAGAAGAACATTTGGCTATTTCCTTTTGAGAAGAGTATACACCCATTTTGATGGTCAATGACAATATCTGAGAATGGTAAGGATAGAATATAGGTGAAGTGGAGAAGAAAAAAAAAGCTAACTAAATGATTATAGTCAACAATTCTGTCTTTATCATCAGAATACTCACAATTACATGATTGGGCACATGCTCTATACAAGATGCTTCATTTTTAAAATGCATTATAGCATTTGATACTAAAACAACTTATTTGAGACTTGGAAATTGTATTTTAGATGATAATAAATTATCGATAACTAACATAACCAATCTCGAAATTAAATATTTGGAAGCAAAAGAGTCATATTTCACCTCTCTTCTTTCACTGATATGTAAAATTTATATTGTTTGAGGGAGAATTTATCAGGATTCATGGAGTGGGTGGACTTTGGACTGCCTGTGGTATCTTTCTCCCCAGAAGATCTGATTAATCCCGATCACAAATGAGATGGGGTTGCTAGTTTGAGAAAAATAACCAAAGTGCACGTACCACATTTGTGTTCTAAATTTAAGTGATTAATATTTAATATTATGTTTAGCGTTTAATGTTATCGGGAGAACCCACTTTTACATTCAGTCTGTTCCTTGGCCAATCTGATAACTCTTAATAACTCAACAGGAGACTCTAAACTTTAATGGAGACTTGCGTTTCTTCCAGGGCTTGTATCTATCTACTCAGCAGTCTCAGACTGCTCTGCTGCCAACACGTTTTTCCGCCTTTCAGAGGAATAAGTCTCTGACTACACGTTCTGGCTGAAGTAAACATTCCTCTCAGCCAGATGCCCCAATGGGCATCAAAAGTGTTGAGATTTCAGGCAAAGTCATTTTCTCTGGCATGACTTGGGTAGATGACAGGATCCCAGATAAACTGCAAAATCTGCTCAAAATTTTAACAATTACAAAAATATATTTCTTATTACAAACCCATTTTTTTGCTACCAAGTACCCACCACACACGTACACAGATACCAATTTGTAATCAATTTTCTTTCACTTTCCTACATGACAAAATGCCAATTTATGGTAACTTCGGAGAGGCATTGGTTTTGTTATAAATAACACGCCTCTTAAGTAAAAATAATCACCATCAATGCATACACACTGTGCATAAATCTCTTCTCTGTGTTACTTCGCTAAACGTGACACTTTTCTGACATCCAGAAAATGATTTCTTTCTTAAAAACCAACACATAATTAACTCTTGGCAGTAGTGGGCATGTGATGTAGGCCTGTGCCTGTGAGTGCATTGCCAGAAGGGGAACCTGGACCATCTGGGACCAGTGAGAGCAAGGAGGCTGTGACTGAAAACTGGAAAAGAATCCAGATTTGGGGAGTTCAGTTTTAAAGTGAGAAACTGTAGGGTGTCCTGGTACTAAAGTCATCTTTTGATCATGAAGGGGAAGCCTGTTTGAATGGAACCATCAGAAAGAAAACCCTGGCGTTATCCATGCCCCCCACAGCATCACGTCTAAGTGAAGGCAGGGCAACATGAGCATGTTAGGGGGGTTAATTCATTCACATCGGAGCATCTGATACTTGAAAAAGAAATAGTATTTTGCTTTTCTCTTATGTCCTACCCTGAAATAGAAAATGATAACAATGACTTATCTATGCCTTCGTATCTGATCAACCTCCCTGTGAAAACATTAACTTGCATAATAACTGTTTACGGTTGGATAAATTACATCCTAGGCATAAGAAAGAATATAATTATGTGCATTACACAAGTTTAGACTCATCAGCAGTTTTCTTTAGTCAACTGAGTTGTTCTCATAAACTTTAACACTGTTCAAGAAAAAAAATAGATTTGACTTGTACCTTTGCCATATGCTCTATAGGTGTGGCCCCACCATTGATCCTCCTTCTGTCAAACCTCCCCCCTCCCATCAAGTATAGGACATAAATGTCTTAACACAATAACTAAGTAAATGAGGTGAAAGCTATATTAATTAGTTTGATGTAAGCATTCCAAATTGTATAAAAAATCAACACCTTGTACCCCACAAATGCATGAATGTATTCATGATCTATGTGTATATAACTCAATAAAAGGGAAAAAAAAGATGAGCAAACTGGGATTGAGACACTGGCTCCAGCTGAAATAAAAAGGCACCGAGGGCTCGGCACCTATAGCTCAACCGGCTAAGGCGCCAGCCACGTACACCTAAGGTGGCGGGTTCGAATCCCCAGCCCGGACCCACCAAACAACAATGATGGCTGCAACCAAAAAATAGCCAGGCGTTGTGGTGGGTGCCTGTGGTCCCAGCTACTTGGGAGGCGGAGGCAGGAGACTCGCTTGAGCCCAGGAGTTGGAGGTTGCTGTGAGCTGTAATGCCACGGCACTCTACCCAGGGGGATAGCTTGAGGCTCTGTCTCAAAAAAATAAAATAAAATAAAATAAAAAAATAAGGCACTGAGAAGGAGGGGAATAAAAGAAAAGAAAGAAAATAAATAAACAAATAAAAACTTTAAAATGCTTGAGAAGTGATTTTCATCCAAACAAAAACAATAACCTGTTCCCCAAAGTTATTGGCTGATTTCTACTAAAGTTAGCCTTAGAACTAATTATGATGTTTTAATGTTAGTAACTGTCCTATAACTATTTCTTTATAAGTATTTTAACATATTTTATATTTCTGCTCTTCACCCCAGAGTCTAATTGTCTTTGAATATGTGAATTTTAGTCATTCTTTTTGTCACTTCTTTCAGTGCTATGTCTGTTTAAATGAATGCAGTACTTCCAATTTAGTCAACTAAGTCAATTTTCTATTCAATTAGATCTTACCTTATGATTTAATTATACACTTGGAATGCAGTGATCAGTTTTACTCTCTAGAGATTTAATTGAAATATGCAGAAATTGATAAAGGTATGCCATTACACATTTGAAGAGTCACAGCATCTGTTGTATAAATGTGTGAATTAGTTTGTCATACAACAAAATTCTTCAGTGCTACTCTGTGCAATTATGTTCAGTGCTATAATATCTGTATTTCTTTTTTTCTACATTTTAAATATTGCCACATTTTCTCTTCTGTATTTCCAGTTACGGTGTTTCAATTTATTTTTCTTTCTATCACGTCAATTTGAGAGTGTCAGGCACTTGAAATAGCCAATGGAGATTTTTTTTATGACAAGGTATAATGTCAATCTATAATCTTCAGACAATAAAGTGTGATGTAAACCTTGATATACATTGTAATTGCAACTGTGTGTTTTAAAAGTGAGCACATTAAACTTGTCACAGTTATTTTCTTGGTCATGTTTGCATTATACAAATTTTCTATAATGAATATATGTTACTTTAAAAATAGAAAAGAAACAAAAACATGTATTTGAAGCATATATCTTTTTTCTTTTACCACCTTGGGTATGATATGGAAAACATTTCCCTAGCAGAAGAAAGCCTGCTTAATATTAGCTGGACTAATAATGCTTTCATCTGTCCATTCAACTAAAATACTGGTGGGGAAACATTGTATCTGAATGAGAAAGACAGAACCTTATTAAAGATAGATATTGGAGAGTAAACACACTTGTCAGTGGAACAATGTCAATAGTCATTGAGAATTTACTGAAGTTCGAGTGATGGCCGTCAAGGATTCAATCAAGCAAAATCTCAAAATAGATAAGTGATGAATGAATGGTTTAGGCTGTACTGACAGATATTTAAATAGAGGAATTCAGAGCTTTAAATTGACAGTGAATGTTGCAGAATCAAAGCATGAATTAGATACATTGAGTTCATTTTGTGTTTCTAATTTACAAGTTTGATGAAGGATTATTTGATTTGTAATTAAGTTAATGAAATATCACTATGCAATTTGAGGCCATTTTATTAGTGGTGCAGAAATTAAATTGAAATCTTCAGAAAAAGGAGGTGAGGTGTTTCAAATTAAGAGAGGATATGTCTTAAGTGAGTAAGGAGAAGGCGTCTGAGATTTCACTCTCCTTGTGTACTATCGTAACAAGTTAGGCTGCCAAAGTATGTGTACATGTATAAAAATGAAGCTTTTGAGTAGGGACACAAATAGTTCATTATCACAGCACTAAACAAATCATCACAGTGTTTCCGGAATTTCTCTCTGCCAAAAAGTCCTTAATCTGGGAGATTCAAAAAATGAACCTACTGACCATGCAGATAAGCAGCAAGACAGAGTTCATGGACAGAGAAAAGAATAGAGAAGGAAAGAAGGGCACCAGAGTCACCAGCAGCAGAGGGTGGGGAGCCCAAGTGGGAAGTCCTCTGGGTTTTTGTCTGGAGGTTCATATACTGCCTGCCAGTAGGGGATCTTGGAAATGTAGGCCACACATTGCCAAGAGCCAGGGAACAGAAAACATTCTGCCCATGTTGATTAGCAAATGAATATATTAACAAATGATATCACAGTCCCAGTAGCCATCACAGTCCCTGGCACAGGTGAAGCAGCAGGACATAGGTTTTCTACTCTAGGAGCTGCTGTCCAGATGAGATAATGATTAGGCTGGTTTTCTCTGATCTTGATTGAGTCCAGACATGGGTCTGGAATGGCCAGTTTGTCCAAGTGGATAATATGGGGCCAGCTCTGAACAGGGCAACTCTGTATCAGCAAGAGAATATAGTAAAGGCCAGATGTGCCTGCACATATACTATAGGTATATTACTGGAATAAAACTCTACAAATTAACAACTCTCATCTTATATAGGACTACTAGTAACCTGCCCATCCCCATCCAAAACAATTTTAGAACTTAAGATCAGCTCAAATTAATCTTTTCAGAATTACAGGAAAATTATTATAAGATAAAAACAAATTAGGAGAGGAGTGATTTATATATTTGCATTTTTTGTCCTCTATATTATTCAGTTTAGATGTTACTTTAGAAAACCTTTGTTCTTTGCAAGAAGTGTTACTGCAGTGTAAACTTCTAACTCTTTGGCATTATGTAAATACATCCAGCCTTTATAGACATTTTATATGTGGTGCTCAGTAAAGAGAAGGCATGAATTGCTTATCTCTTCTCTTTACCTGCTAATTTCAATAGAGCGGACCACTCAACAACATTGCTGAGCATGAGCATGATGTTAAGAAACCCTTTTGGTAAAAGCCAGTACTAAAAAAAGTTAAGAACTGGTTAAAGCTGATGCTTAAGCTACTATTATACGAAGAACACTTCTGGTGGGAAGAGATATTTAAAATTCTAGAGAGAGGTTTTTATTTTCCTCTTATGTGGGCTTTTTGCAAATAATCTAAAGAATGAAATGATCATGTGAAAATTGCTGCCATTCACATTTTAGCTACAAATCAGAAAAACATCCTTTAGTTGAGTGGTTATCAACTGCTCCATTTCTAGCCTGGAAAAGGCTCTTTATCACAGGAAGTGCCATTCATAGGATTGACACTTCCCTGTGCGTTAATGATGATTACTTACAATTATGATGACTTTTAAATGAAGATGACCTTTATTCTGGTGACTTTTTAGAAAAATGCTTCTGTTTTATATACCTAACTGTATCCTAGTGACCAGAAATTTGAATCATCCTAAGGCAAGTATATTTCTCCTGCTATGTTGGAAAAACAAAACAAACAAAAAACCTCCCATCTTTTAGTGACATTGCAGTCATCAGTGATTATATTAAAACTGATAAATATAGTAAGTAAAAAATGTGTTCTCTGAATGAGGGAATCAATTAATAGTCCAACACTGATTCTGCCAAATTTCTTTTTTTAACAAAACGTGTGAGAAGATGGTTTAGGCTTTGTGGGCCACATGGTCTCGATTATAACCACTCAACTTTGTCATTATTATACAAAAGTAGTCATATATTCATTTTATGTATAAATATGTATATTCAAATATACTGTCAATGGAAAAGAAGTCATACTCTATAAAATAATTTGAAGAGGTTTAGTCTGAGCTAAATTTGAGGATCATGACCTGGAGCCACATGCAAGAAGCCTTGAGCAAGCAGACATGCTGCAGTGGGGCTACGGTTTGGCTTTATACATTTCAGGGAGAGAGGCATTATAGGTAAACCCATAAATCAATGTGTGGAAGGCATTCTTTAGCCCCCAAAGCCACTAGAGCTGGAATTTCTTTGTTGGGTCCTTAATCTTCAGGTTGGAAGAATGAAACCACAGACCATACAAGTAAGCAAAAGGACAGAGTTTATTGAAAGACAAAAGGGATAAATAAATAAGTGAAAGAGGAGGAACAGAACATCTGGCAATAGCAAGGGATGGAAACCCAAGGGGGAAGCCCATGTGAGCCTTCTAGGGGTTTATATATTGCTTTTCCTATCCTGAAGGCATGGGGGGTGGGCAGCTGGAGACTGTATGTCCAAAGCATATCACAATTGGCCTGAAGCCTGTAGGCAGAAAACAATCTTTGTAGTCCTTGCCCCAGGTGAGGCAGTAGGGTATATGTGTGCTTCTTACTCCAGGAAGAACTGCCCAGATGAGGGATGAGATGCCAATCAGGCTGCTTTTTTCCTGACCTTCCTTGAACCCAGAGGATGTGACCTGGGAAGGTCCTATTTGTGCCTGAAGATGAGATTCTGTGATGAGACTGATTTCTGACCTCACCCAGGCATAGAAAATGGGGGTCACTGTCTATCCCTGAATGGGGGAACCCTGTATCACTGGGACATCACAAAGTGAGGGCTCAAAGGTTATAGTTAGGTATAAAGATTCTTCAGTTGATGATTTACTAAATGAGTTAGGTTCTGTCTAAAAGATCAGGAGTCAGTAAAAAAGAATGCTTGGATTAAGATAAGGGTCTATTAATCAGAGACAAACTACAGGACATGTGCCCAGACTCAAGGGGTTTGTTGTTTATGTTGAGAACCTGCAAATAAGTCTTACATATGGCTGTTAATAAGTAATAAAAAACATCTAAGAAGAGAGGGGAACATGATATGGAATATCTGATCTCCCTTCTCATACTTAGCAACACAGTTTAGGGGATCCCCTGGGCCAGTGGGCAGGGAGGGGTCTAGTCAGTCAGCCATTGTGGCAGTGGGGGGGAATCTAAAGATTTAAGATTTTATTTTAGTTCACAATACAGCATATGAAAAGTAAATAAAGTAGCTATATTATTTATTTATAAAAAGTAGGCATTGATGAGCCAGATTTGGGCCCAAGGCTATAGTCTGTGGCTCCCCTGCTAGTATACTAATTTAAATATATATATTTGTATATACATATGCATATATATAATGTTTAATTTAATTTTCTTTTAATATTTTAATTAAATTTAATTTTCAAATTAATTTTAAATTAAATTTAATTTTTCATAATTTATTTTACTTAGGTAAAATAGATTAACTAAGTTTAGATTTATATGGTCATATTATTTTGGCAATTTTTTAAACATTAGGGAAGACTTTATTCAAAGCGATTGCAACAGGGGAAAGATACTGAATTTCACTCCAAACTTGGCAAGTGAAGCTGGGGATTTGGGTTTATAGCCAATGAGGAGAGTAGGACAGTCAATGGATGGAAAATTACTAAGAGTCATCAAGGGTAAAGGTAGTCTTGCTAAACTTATCTTATGAAATTATTGCTAAAGACAAGCCATAAATTTAGATGTCAAGAGTAGGGATTAGGAATTTCATTAGTCGTCAGAAGCGAGAAGATTCTCTCTAAACCAACCCAGCAGGATTCCTGTTAAAGGAAGACCAAGATCCAAGGTTAATGACTGGTCATAAAGGAGACTCAGGGGAGCCTATTTTGTCAGTGGTGCTAAATGTATTTCTAAATAAGGTTACAACAGTGAAAAAAATGAAATAAAAAGATTAATGTAGTCCAAAGGCTTAACTTTTCAGTAGAGTGCTGTGGCATCATAGTTCACAGTAACCTGAAACTTTCAGCTCAAGCAATTCTCTTGCTTCAGCCTACCAGTAGCTAGGACCACAGTGAGTAGCCCGCCACAATGCCCAGGTATTTATTATTATTATTATTGTTGTTGTCCTTGTTGTTTCAGCAAGCCCTGGCCAGGTTCAAACTACCCGCCCTGGTGCCTGAGGCTTGTGCCTTAACTGCTGAGCTATAGGAGCCAAGCCCAAAGACTTAAATTTGTAAGAAGAAAATATTTTTTGAAATCTTCTATTGGATAAGTGACATATCATATGCTGCAGAAGCTATAAACTGTTAAATACTGGCTCCCCCCAAATACTCTCCAAAGAACTTGCGGAACATGATGAAATATCATTTAGTTTACTTGGTAAAGGAGATCACTGCCATCACCCTGAGCAACATAGGGACACAGAGAAGCAAAGGAAGGATGTTTAAGATGCTTTGGGGGATCTAGTTTGACAAGACTTTTAATAAGTGGTATTGATCATGGATTAGTGAAGTTTTTTTTATACGTGGTTAGATTAAGGAATTCAGGGAAGTCAGAGTTTTGGAGAGGCTCTTGAACAGGAAACAGTCATTTGGTTGACCTGTGGATTGTTCTGCAAAAGAGATATTTACTCTCGTGAGCATTAGCTGAACAGTCTATTTTTCAAGTAAATGTGTTTTAACAAAGTTCTTGGAAAAAAAATTATTTGCAATCTGCTCTTCCTGGCAAGAATTTCCTGAAATATTAAAGTCATACTAATATAGACAGTGAAATAGTAAACTTGTGCTGATGTAAACAGTAAAATGTCTTCGTGTAGATGGTTTTAGTTTTCAAAGGAACAAGAACAAAAAGGCACCTTTAGTTGAAAATTAAAACAAACATCAAAACTAGATGAAAATAGCCAGTGAAAAGATTAAAAGGAATTGCATAATTAAATATTAAATTACTGATAGAGGAGTTCAGAAGAGAGAGAGATACTAGGTGAGGACTTTAAAGGTGTTGGGAACTTAACAATGCTTTGAAAAACATGAAAAGTCTACATAGGACCTGGGCATTAGAAAATTTTCATTAGAAAATCTAAGTGAGAGAGAACTTGAAGATTTTGAAGAACTGTTAATAACAGATGATCTGGATTAAAGTAAGGTATTGGTAGATGATAAATATAGAAATATATATTGAATTTTATACTTTATTGTACAAAATAAAGTCTTTGGGTCTTTGTGGCAAATATTATTGTCAAAACCATAAGGAGATTTTGACCGAGGTCAATTTGTTCATCCGAGAAAGACCTAACTATTAAGGCAATAAGGATTGCCCAGGAAGAAAGGAATTTTTTAATATGGAAGGCATCTTATTGGGAGAACTGCCTCAAATCTGTCTCTTCAATTAATGAGGTGATAGGCTTTTGAAGGAGGAATTGTGCGCCTTGGGGAAGGCCATGGTGTTATTAAGAAGGGGCTATAGACATTGGGGGTAGGTTGGGGGGACAGTGAACCTTGGTATCAGGAAGTCTGCCCAGGGGTCTTCAGAATTTCCGCTTCTTCATCTTGAAGAAAAAATCCATCATTTCTGGGAAGCAACTCAAAGGGTCAAGTGATTAGTGGAGGGAGAGGATTATTAAAATATGTAGGGACATTAGAATTTGTTCATAGAACTGAATACAATATGAGACAACAGGAAGTGTTGGATAGAAGGAATTGGATTGTATAATGGGACTAACAGAGGCATAGAAAACACTGTAACAATCATCCTGGTGAGAGGTATGGGGGTGAAGGCAAAACTTCCCTTTTACCCCCAGAAGGTTCACTGAAAAATAAACTCATAATAAGGCAGATAAAGAAAAGCTATCAAATTTATTTAACATGTACGTTTGAGAACACCTCAAAAATGAGGATTTAACTTCCCAGTGGGGTTCAGAAACTTATAATTTTCTGGTAAAATGGCTTATTGGAGGGGGAAAAGAGGAATTCTGTAGAGGGGCAGCAGAGGATCACAAGAGAGGATGGATGTGTGAGGGAAGGAAGATTAAGTGATAAATGCCTAGAACCTCCATAGGTGACCCTCTCCCTCCTTTCACCACCTCCTTAAGTTTACCTGATTTTCATAGACCAGACATGACCACACATATATCTTAGTACAATAGGCCTTCTTCCTTATAGGCCCTCCTCTGTATTGACCAGTTTGTTACCATTCTTTGGGTGCTCAACTTCCGGAGGTTCTCCTATAGTTCCCTGTTTGAAATTGAGGGACACTATTTTCTTTAAGAGTCTGTTCAGGTTTGGTCACACTTCTGGTCTTCCAAGGAGGGAAAGAAAAGGACCATTGTTCTCCTAGGTGTTGCTAGATCTCAGGCAACTTAAGAAACTTTAATGATTTGAGCAAAGTTAATAGTGGGGTGGGTGGGGGAGATCAGGGAGACCCTGAGCCATCTTCAGTTAGTGCAGAATATCAAAATGTTATATTTTTGGGAAAAAATATTTGTGATTTTCTTCAGAGATGATAAAGAAAAATATTAATATAGGAGACAAAGAGATAGGAAGATACGCTGAATATAAGGACATGTATGTAAATGAAATTCGGAGGGAGAATATTGTCAAAAATATGGAAGTTCTATCTACAAGATGTTAAGGTGATCTAGCATAGACTTGAAAATACTGAACTGATGTATGAGAAAGGTCATGTCTTGAGCTGAAAGTTCTAAGAATCAATATAGGATAATATGCATAAAAAATCACTCAGAGAGCTGTTGAAAACAAATTAAAAAAATAAAACAGAACTGAGCTTTGAAGGATGTCTTTGTGTAGATTAGCAGTTGTTAGGACAGGGTATGTGACAATTTCTGAAGAAAGATTATCAGGGCAAAGTGATGGTTCAACATCAAGTGAAGATTTCAAAGTTCTTCTGTTCATTGCCCTTGTCACACACTGTGAAGTCCAGTGAGGTGCAGATTGAGTGCAGGGAAAAAAGAATATATTGGATTTTATAATTGTGGGTCAGTGATGACGTTGGAAGTTTAAAGTTTCAGGAAAGCAAGGACTGAGGTTCCCTGCAGGAGATATGGCTAATAACAAGTATGGCAGATTCCCAGATAAGGCAGGGCTCTCTTACATAAAAAGGGTATTGGGCTTATTGTGGAACTGAAAAAGCTAGGAACAGAGCAATGACCGGAATGAACACTCTTATTATTCTTTTTTATTATAGAGAACTATATGCGTTTTTAAAAGTACCAGTAGCTGACAAATGGAAGCAGAAATCTAAGATTTCTGAGAGCTCAAAGAACATCAATTTGATTATAAAACAAACTTTTGTTTGCAAAAGAGGAAAAACACCTCTTCCCAAAACTCTAAGAATAAATGCGAGTGTATATGGAATGAGGTCTTGAGGTAGAGAGATAAAACAATAAAGCTATTTCTGATGGTCTTGGTTTTCTCAAATATATGGAGACTGGAGCTCTTTATTCGCTGCTTTTTTTTTTTTTTTTGGCCAGGGCTGGGTTTGAACCCACCACCTCCGGCATATGGGGCTGGTGCCTTACTCCTCTGAGCCACAGGTGCTGTCCCAGAGCTCTTTAAAAAGTGAGGAAAGTTTTACACCACATTATTGTGAGCAGTGTTTTATGGGAATCGACTGAGGAGCCTGCTATTTCAATCGTGAACGCACGATATTCTAGATTTATCACTGATATTGTTAGGTCCCTCTGGAAGAGGATGCTCCCTAGTTCTTGGCTCCTGGGTTGCCAAGAATGAGCTCTGGTGCCTACACATACCAATCACAATTAACATTAAGGAGACCAGATTTTAACAGTGGTGAAGCGGGACACCTTTGGGGGGGAGGGGGAGCCTCAGGGGCGGGGCCTGACAACAATGCAAACTTTGCTAAGCAGTTCTCATAATTAGTTCTCAACAATTATTTTTCATTATTAAAGTTTAACATTATAAAATTAACAAAAATAATATAAAACTCATATCCTGGCGAAATAGCCACATGGCAGCCGAAAACCGTATATTCCCTTCCTGTTCTCCTGCGTTCCGTATCGGATGCCTCGGGAAGCAGGACAAATTGTTAAAAATCGGGACTGTCCTGCCAAAAGCAGGATGTCTGGTTACCTTAATTAACGTACATTTATTACAGAACAAAGCACTTAAACCATAAAGAAAATGCGTCTCAAGACAGGCCCTTACTGTGGAGACGAGAAGGCGAGTCTGGACAGTACCCAGTCTTACATAGACTAACTTCCTAGTTTGTCCCGTGCCCTGTCCACTCACAGGATTGGCAATTACCTCCGCCTTTGGGGTAATTGACCCATTAGGATTGTACAACAAACCTTAATACACGTGCATCCTTCCTGGAAGCTTCCCTGAGAATGCTTGGGGGTGGAAATTTGCAAGTCTAATTTACAGGATAATGAGCCCAATGACCCCAGCTGTAACTTGGTTCCTACTCTCTGCCCCGGGCCACACCCCTCGGCCTCCCAGCCTATCCAGGAGAGAAGCTAGGGGCTGGGCAGTTTGTCTTCTCCCAGGCTCAGCCACTCTAGCCCCACCTACTCTCCAGGAAGGAGGAAAGGAGCCAGGGGCTGAGGCTGTACAGCCCCTACCCACCCACCCACCTGTGCTAGGTGGACAGAATGAAGCTGGGGGCAGACACGTCTCCAACCTCAGGCTCAGCAGCCCAGGAGGGCAGGCCCTGTGTAGCGGTGGCAGTGCTGCTGCAGCTCCTCTGCCGGCTGGCTCGAGCCTCCATAGTCACAGCTCAAGCCCAGGTTGGCGAGGGAGCTGTCTTTGAGGCTGCCTGCTCCCTGGAGGCTGGGCCTGCTTTGTGTGAACCTGAGGAGGCTCCCTGTGCAGGCCAATTTAACGAATGAATAAAATTTTAACCTGTTATTTAACAAGCCCTTCCTAAATTTATTTGAGCATTTTTGTGATAATTATTTCATTATTTTTCCCACAGTTTTAACTTTCTTTCTTTCTTTCTTTTTTTTTTTTTAGAGACAGAGTCTCACTTTGTCACCCTTGGTAAAGTGCCGTGGCATCAATCACAGCTCACAGCAACCTCCAGCTCTTGGGCTTAGGTGATTCTCTTGCCTCAGCCTCCCAGGTAGCCGGGACTACAGGCGACTGCCACAATGCCCGGCTATTTTTTTTTGTTGTTGCAGTTTGGCCAGAGTTGACTTTGAACCCCCCACCCTCCGTATATGGGGCTGGTGCCCTACTCACTGAGCCACAAGTGCCGCCCTTTTTCTTTTCTTTCTTTCTTTCTTTCTTTCTTTTTTTTTTTTTTTTTGAGACAGAGTCTTACTCTGTTGCCCAGGCTAGAGTGCCATGGGCCAATATACAGCAGCAACCTCAAACTCCTGGGTTC
>NW_003852454.1:1298968-1338959 GCF_000181295.1 Otolemur garnettii
GGTGCCCTACTCACTGAGCCACAAGTGCCGCCCTTTTTCTTTTCTCTTTCAATCAAATTTTTTTTTTTTTTTTTTTTTTTTGAGACAGAGTCTTACTCTGTTGCCCAGGCTAGAGTGCCATGGGCCAATATACAGCAGCAACCTCAAACTCCTGGGTTCCAACAATCCTGCTGCCTTAGTCTTCCACGTAGCTGGGACTATAGGAACCTGTTTCAGTGCCCAGCTAATTTTTCTATTGTAGTAGAGACGGAATCTTGCTTGAGCGCAGTCTAGTTTTGAACTCCTGAACTCAAGCAATTCTCCTGCCTCAGTGTCCCAGAGTGCTGGGATTACAGGTGTGAGATACAATTCCTGGGTCACAGTTTTAATTTGTAATTGCTCCGTTTATGGATTGAATGTGGTTTCCTTTAAAAATACGGAATGTCCTATAATTTTTATTTTAGATATATCAAAAATAAATTATTTTAAATTAAGATTGTGTTTGAATTAAAATGCTTCAGAGAACTAGATCACCAAGATTTTTCCCCACTTTTTGAAACTCTTTCTGTATATAGAGAGATGATAGAGATATAAAGGTGGATTTAATTTTAAAACATTAAAAGCAAATTATCATGTGAATTAAATGCATTCTGACATTGTCAATATTAACACTAACGAAAAAAACAATAAGGTGACTTTACATACATGGAAGATGAACTTTGTCAACTTCCTTCCATCTTCGGAGAAGACCCTCAGAATAACCAGAAGACAACATTTTGAAAGAGTCTTAGAAGGAGAGGTTATGTGATGATATGAATCGAGTTGTGGATTTGAATTTGAGTAGTCAAGACAGTTTCTTCAATGAGAGGATCTGGTTTGAGTGGGCATATTTCATAATGTAATAGTTTAGGATTGGTGAACACATACAGACAAGAATCTCTAAGGAGTTGTATAATAGTTGTATGATCACTGAGCAATTTGCCCAGCTTTAGAACTTTACAGTTCGAATAAACTAATTTCCAGCAAATTCCTGAAAAGAAAATGAATATTTTGTGCTGATTTATGTATAGCCTTAAAGTCATGGACAAAAATTTCTAGAACAAATGGTGAAATCTTCTGAATGTGACTTCGTTCCTGGTCCTGATGGTGAAAGTGGTCGCAGAAGTCTCAGTTGTAAATTTCAATCCCCATTGAGAACAAAACTGCAATGTGAAATGCTTACTGTGTGCGTTCTGTGGAAGCAGCGTAAAACTTAAGGGTGCACTTACCTGAACTATCTTAGACTAGGATGTACGACGTTTTCCTTTTTGTTAACCAAACGATGGAAAAAGGATTGGACAGAAATGACAGTAATGATTACTTAGGGTACTGCAGACTGAAAATACATCCTTGGATCTTACGATAGATAGATCACTCGGTGATTCTATCCTGCCATATATTTTCATTTTAAAAAACTGACTGAGTTGACTATGCGTTCAGGATAATTGGCTCTTAACTGTCAATGAGCTGAAAAGAAGAAAAGATTATTGAGTCAAAGTACTAGATAGATATTCATAATGCTGTATTTTAAGAATGTTTCAAGTAAACCCACTTTAATCTTCCTATGTTAATGTACTTTACTCATTGATCTGAATCACTTATATTTTATTACCTAATATTAAATAAAATATAAGGTAGACAGTTTAGAAATGTAATTCCAGATTATTATTTATTTTGCAACAGGAGTTTCAAAACCGGGAGATTCCACTAGTGATTATAATACAAACAGCAAAGCAGAATAAATATGAGACCCAGAGGAGAAAATTCTAAAAGAACAAGAAAAAATATCCAAAGGAATTCATAAAGGGCAGATATTGGAAGCTTTTAAAATAATGCATGCAAAAATCCTCATTAAACACTATGCAAGAGAATTATGCTTGAATTAGAAAAAGGGTTGTTCTTTCTGCCAATACAACAATGAAGATCAAACAAACAGCACAGTTTGCCAGAGTGCAGATCTAAAGGTGTTTACAAATCTCGACTCTGCAGATTTTTCTTAAGTCCAAATAATTGTCCAATAAATTTTACTTTAAAAATTTAATTTGAAGTGTCGTCTTTATCTTTCCAAACAAGCTCCACTTTCTTCGACTTTGGTTCGAAGGACCAAATTTCCTTCATGCCCAGTAACAGCCCGTCACTCACCAGGATTGGATTTCCACTTACTTTGAGAAACTGTGGCACTGTGAGCGAGTCTTTCTTCTTCCCTTGACTTAAACCACCATTCATAGCAAAATTGCTCTCTGAGCTATTTTTTCACTCTAAAACCACACACCTCTTCCTTATTTGGGGCTCTGTCGCATGCCTTCCTCTGGGGAGAAGAACGACTTATTGAGCCCATTTTGCCATATTTATCTCTATGGTTCAATGGAAACAGAAAATTCATTATCTGTTAATTTGTTGAGAAAATATTATAAGGATTATTTTGTCAGGGCTTGCTGTTTGGCTCTTCTTGCTAATCTACATATAATGATATGCTCATCAAAATGAAGAAATGGCTCAAAGTTGAGAATATCAAAAAGATTTCAGAGAGAGAAGAGGGATTAGAACTCAAGGTCGGGGCTAGACTTTTGATCTGAACAAGTATTAATTGAGAAGAAAAGACAGGGGATCAAATGATCTGGCAAGACCACACGAGCACTGCAGGCGGTGAGTTTGCTGTTGAGACATAATCATACATGCATGATGGAAAGGAAAGAGAAGAAAGGATTGGAAAAAATCAAAATAAATATTTCTTACTTACCTAAACTTATTTGTTCTGCTTCATTAGAAAGGACAACAGGTAAAGTTAATGATAAAAAGAACACAATTTATTTATAGCTGATAACAGAAGTTTGGAAGGTAATAACAAAATCTTGCATTAAAGGTCATACAGGACTACCATTTAGTCCGTACAGTCAGCCTCAGGCGGTAACTGGGAAACCCCTTCTTTATCTCACTCTCCTTTCTTAAAAGGCTGTCCGTCTTTTTCTGTCTCCCAGGCCACAGTTCCAACATAGCACTGCCCCCATATGATTAAGGTCCAGAAAAACTCTTGAACTTATGTGCCATTCTTGACTGTAATAGTATTACCAGCCTCTGAGTGAAGGTGTTTCCAGGTTCTTGGGGATCACTGGGAAAAGAGTTTCAGAATGCAATCCGAGTGACAGCATTTATTGAAAACGAAAAGAAACTCTCAGGAAAGAGAGCTGGCAAGCTCATTAGACAGTAGCTACTGTCTGCTGGGAGAGCCACTGAGAGGAGGTCCTTTTAGGTCTTTTGCAGTTTCCTAATTGAGGGGAGGAATATTCAAGGCAAAAAGGTTGGCTTTTATTAAGAATTTGAGTAGTAATTCCTAGAATTAAGTTACCTCCCATTTTCATATTTTATATGGTTGCCTAGAAACTGTCACGGTGATTTCAAGGGTGGATGGATTTTAAAATGACTATGTAAATAATATTATAATTATCCAGAGTTCATGTAAGGTGACAGAGATAGCTCACAAGCTGGTTTAAGCTGGTTCTTGCCTGCAGTTATCAGCCCCTTTTGTTTAAGATTATTTAATGCCTACACCAATCAGCAAGCCCTTGCCTCGGTGCTCAACCCTATCTTCAGCCTCCTACTCTAACAATAGGAGGGTTCTACTCAACTCAACCCCCCCCTTTTTTTTTTTTTTGCAGTTTTTGGAGGGGGCTGGGTTTGAACTCACCACCTCTGGTATATGGGGCAGGTGTCCTACTCCTTTAAACCACAGGCACCACTCCTCAACTCAACCTTTTTGAAACACTAAAAGACACTTCATTTGGGTTAGTACAGGTTTCTTCTCATCATATAAATTCCAGGTGTAACTAATAATAATATTGAAATAATCAGAGAAAGGGTTAGAAACTTTTGCTCTACCAAAAGGATTTGAGAGTGTCACATGTGTTACTGAAGTTAATCTTCATGACCCACCATCCAGCGTCTGTTTCCTAAGTTTACAGGTGAAGACATTCAAGTTCTGATAGATTTCTTTTTTTGAGACAGAGCCTCAAGCTGTCACCCTGGGTAGAGTGCCATGGCTTCACTGCTCACAGCAACCTCCAACTCCTGGGCTCAAGCGACTCCTGCCTCAGCCTTCCAAGTAGCTGGGACCACAGGCGCTCACCACAACGCCTGGCTATTTTTTGGTTGCAGCCATTATTGTTGTTTGGCGGGCCCAGGCTAGATTCGAACCCGGCACCTTAGGTATATGTGGCTGGCGCCTTACCCACTTGAGCCACAGGCACTGAGCCATAGATTTCAAATTATATAAATTCATTCAATGTAAATAGTGGATCTAATGCCCTTTTATATATTGCCTTTCTCAAAGGAATAGGCAGGGGATTAGGGATGTGTATGCAATGCCATGGAAAAGCCTAGAATTTGGGAAAACTGGAAAGGAGATTTTCACTGACAAAAAGAAAACGAAAGTATTGAAAACTACTTCCCTTTTACCCAAACACACATACACACACACCTTTTTATCTCCTTGGTATCCTCATATATTCTCTGTCAGTTCCCCACCAGTTAATATCTTTGGCCAGAGGTATTCTTAAGATGATATAATATTCCAACAAATGTGGCTAAATTTAACTAAAGAAATATGTAAAATCAACCATCCAGAAGAAAGCAACTATTTACAATGAAGGAAGACATCATTCTAAAGTTGACAAAGTGGATTCGATGATATAGTCACAACCTCAAAGATTTTGATCTGTGATCACTCAGGCCAAATAAAATGATGGAGACAAAATTCTCAACTCCCTCCCCCCCAAAAAAAAGTTCAAGAAGCTGAAGAGGAATGAAGTGGTGGCCAAAGGACTTGATAGATGAATAACCCTCATGTAGATGGCTCAGCACCAGGATTCTTAGAACTCTGCCTAGTTAAGGCCAACTGGCAGCCCTTCTTGCAAGTGAAAAAACTAGATCACTCATGGGTAGTAGCTTACTTTGCAGACTGAAGACATCTTTCTTTGTTTTTCCTTTCCCACCTCAGAATGTGCAGCAGATTGCCCACATTTTAATTAATTTCCATTTGTTAAACCATGAATCTGAGTGGCCCTCTCACTGACCCAGTGTTCGTTGCACAACAGACCATGTGTTAGGAGGGCTTCCTGATCTTTCAGGAGAATTAATGTGAGGCAGACAGAAATCTGCTCAGGTTATTGAAGGCTAACAGTGACTGTTCTGATGTGTCTGCTTATTATGCACATTTTCTCTGCTACAGTAATTATGTTACCTAGTCAATGTGTTTGTCAATGGTTAATGTCTTTGTTGTTGCAGATACAGATGTGGTGTATAAAAGCGAGAATGGACATGTCGTTAAACTGAATATAGAAACAAATGCCACCACATTATTATTGGAAAACACAACTTTTGTAAGTAATGAATAACTAATGACTTTATGCATTTCGGAACTGTTTAGACTGTTCACAGATGCACATAACTTTCTATTCTTCATCTCCAGCATTCGCTAAGTATTTCAGGTGAAAAGTTGGGGCTACAATATCACTGGAATCAGATCTATTGATAGAAAAATTTCCCAATGAGCAACTGAATCATTTTCTTCCCATTTACTCTTCTTAATAAGTGGAGGAATATTTCCCTGATGTTAGTTGCTTAGAATGAATACTTTTCCAATATTTTCTATGTAGATTAGCCATACAAATGCCAAGAATTAAAAAAGAGTAGGTAGCCTAGTTGAAATTATCATTAACTTTAACTTTAAACCCCCCCTTTTAATTTATTCTTCCTGACTTCTTTCTAATCTGTTGTTTTATGGACCAGGGGAAGAGAAGGCTTTGTAAAATGAGCCTTCTGGTGGGGTTGATGTGTTTTCCTTTTAGATTTAGGATTCTGTCAGTATCAACCTTTTTTTTTTTAAAAAATGGCTGAATATATTTATATTGGTCTTACAGAAGAATAAAATCTTTGTTTTTTGGCTAAATCCAGTGTTCTTAAAGGTAGGAAACAGCTACAATTACTTACTGAGTTAATAATAGTGAATTAACTATTGGAAATGTTCAAAATCTAGCTGCCCAACACCAAGGAAAAATAGTGCATAATTATTTACTCATAATGGCACATAATTAAAGTTTCAGCATATTTTCTATTAGATGAGTTCATATAATATAGACAAAACATATAGGGCCTCTGAAGACATTTTCCACAAAATAAAACAATAAGGAACATTACTGGCTACTTTAAAAACTTATTTCTAGGGTGGCACCTGTGGCTAAAAGGAGTAGAGTGCTGGCCCCATATGCTGGAGGTGGCGGGTTCAAACCCAGCCCCAGCCAAAAACTGCAAAAAACAAACAAAAACCAAAAAAAACAACATATTTCTACGTGTAGATTTGGAATAGACCTTTAATCTTTTATTTTTTTTAACAGCATGTCCCAGTGGAAAAGATGACCATGAACTTTTTGTTGTTTATATATATTTAGAAAAAAAGATCACTAAACTCATTAAGTGATTAAATATGTATATATCTACTATATAATTTGGTTATTAATTAGTAGAGTATAATGACATTTTTGTTTTTCAACTACTCAGTTAATTCACACGTATTTGAAGAACAGTTACTCTCTATGCAGATCTTTTTAGTTCTTGTGTGGGGGATGTCAAGAATATATAAGGTACATTATTCTCTTGTTTTATTTTTTGTTAGTTTTTTTTCTGGACACAGAGTCTAACTTTGTGGTTGCCCCAGGCTTACTGCCATGGTGTCAGCCTAGTTCCCTGAAACCTCTGTTCAGGTGATCTTCCTACCTCAACCTCCTGAATAGCTGGGACTACAGGCTCCCACCACAACACCTGGCTACTATTCTATTTCTAGTCTTGCTGTTGCTCAGACTGATCTTGGACTCAAGAGTGCTTGGATTGCTCAAGCAGTCCTCCCACCTCAGCCTCCCAGAGTGCTACGATTATAGCCATGAGCCACCTACCTGGCTTAGATTGTTCCCTTTCTAAGGATATAGATTTCCTTTAGTGAAATACTAAACCTCATGAAAAGTTTTAGTAAATAATCTAGAGCAATATCTATCATTTCCTCATTGAAGGATCCTTGGGGATGCTGAAGGAGACGTTAGGTAATCACCAAAGGTATTTTCATCAGTAGAAAGGAAGCCCTTAGTAGAAAGATAGGATAGGAGGCAGAAAGCTGGACCCAGAGTGAGGAAAGGGTATCCGAAAGATGTCCTGACTAAAGTCGACGGGAATTGATTTTCTATAAAATTAGCTTAATGGAAGAAAATTAAATGTATTTTTTTATTAAATCATAGCTGTGTACATTATGGGGCACAATGTGCTGGTTTTATATAAAATTTGAAATACTTTCATCAAACTGGTTAACCTAGCCTTTACCGCATTTTCCTAGTTATTGTGTTAAGACATTAATATTTTACACTTAGTAGATTTAACATGTACCCTTGTAAAATGCACCGTAGGTGTGGTCCCACTAATTATCCTCCCTTCACCCATCCTCCTCCTTCACGTTTTAAAATGGAGATTACAGAACTCCAGGAGCCAAGCATTCTGCTTAAGTGCAGAAACTCAGTGATGAATATTCTGTGATGTGACTGGTCCTTACTCCCTTGAACAAATTAGTGAGATTTTTTCCCCCTGATTACTATTTATAGGGATTTTTTTCCCCAGTATTTATTCATTACCTTTTTAGCCCCTATAATACATCAAAAAAGAAAGAAAAAACAAATAAAACTTTGGATTATTATTTCTTTATCCTGCTTCTTTTGTTGATACTGCACACCCCCTGCCAACTGGTCTCATTGTGGTTTTCTCCACGTGCCAATTAATGTCATTTTGTCTTTATGCTTTTGTGTTAAATCTTTTAGATCTCTTTAAGGTCTATTTTTATTCTCCTCTGTTTTGGCCATGACTTTTATTTACCTCTGAGTCATATGTAGAAAATATTCTAATTTACTGATCTTCTAAGTCATAGACTCTCTAAACACATGTATGGTCACAACACAGATAATTAAGCAATTCACAAATCCTAGAAATGTCTGCATTTGATGGTGAGCATTGTTAAGGCAGGGGAGGGTAGCAAATATTTACATCCAGTAACCCAAAACCGAGAACAAAATCAAGAATTATTGTGATTTCAGAAGATTTCAGAGGAACTTGTATAATCATTTCTCCCAGCCCCAAGATAGCATTAAAACAATTGTGTTTTTGGCTCCGTGCCTGTGGCTCAAGCAGCTAAGGTGCCAGCCACATAGACCTGAGCGGGTGGGTTTGATTCCAGCCCCAGCCCACCAAACAACAATGGGGACTGCAACCCCAAAATAGCCCAGTGTTGTGGTGGGCGCCTGTAATCCCACCTACCTGGGAGGCCGAGGCAGGAGAATCACTTAATCCCAGGAGTTGGAGGTTGCTGTGAGCCGTGATGCCACAGCACTCTACCCAGGGTGACAGCTTAAGGCTCTTTCCAAAAAAAAAAAAAAAAAGGTTGTGTTTTTAAAGTTTACATTCTCTTAAAAGCTGAATTTACATGCTCTCCCAGCATTCTATTTTTCCAAAAATCTGTTATTAGGGCATAAGAATTCCATTCATAATGCAGGCTTTTCTTTCAGTAATTATCAATATTTTAATTATAATAATAATTTATTGCATCAGATAAGTATAGAAGTTTTGTAATAAAAGTGTGCTAAGTCAGTTGATAAAAATAAATGTATTTTTGATTAAAGTGTGCTTAATAAGATACATTATATGCTGCCAATTTTAAAAATTAGAATAGTTTAACATCATACTGCTATTTTTCAGCTTAAACCATATTAAATGTGATTACTGTGTACTTTTCACTATGTAATCTTGGTTAACAGACCCTATAAGTAAAAAGATTATTGGGCATGGCTGCCAAAAATGAAAAAAAAAATTTAATGAAATAATTGTCTTAAGGCATTCTTTTGGATTAAACTAGGTGGATTTCTAATGAAGGAGGATATTAGGGGGCATATAACTTCTGAATAGGAGGATGGGGAAGAAGTGAATTAGCCCCTAACTGCTCTTAATCATTTCTAAGTGTTTGGAAATGTTATCTCTTAAAGCCAGAACTATTTCAGACAAAAGCTCATTCAGAATGAGAAATGATGAGAAAAATGTTTCCTATATAGTGGCTGCACTCTTTCTGTTGTTGATATAACAGCAGTCATAAATGGTTTTATCAAATCAATTTTTTTGAAATTAGAAAATATTGTAAATATGGGTTCAAGCTCTTTGTCTTTAGATATTGTTACGATTTTTCACAAAAAAAGTCTTATGCACTAACACAGAAACATAATTGAGAAATAAGAATCTAATCTTAAATCTCTGACAGTAAATGCATGATATTTTAATAGCCTAAAATACAGTGAGGACATTCATATGTGGCAGCAGAATAATTCCTAAGGATATGTTAGCTACATATTTTTTGATTCAACTGTCCATTTATATTTGGTTTATTAAATATAATAATATAATTAATATAGTATGATAATATTATGAGATTGATTTAATTATAATTTGGTTTATTAATTATATTTGGTTCAAATGTCCATTTAGGTCGTTATAAAATAGTAGGTTTAACAAGGACCAGCGAATATTTATTAACAAATATGCATAGAGATGGTATTAGCTGGCTTGCATGCCATCATACTAATGTTTTGTTCTGTTTGTTGTTTTATTTGCTGTGCCTTGGTTCCTGGAAGGAATAGATCCAACTATCTTTCCCACTATGAAATCAGGAACGTTATTTACTGATCTTTGTTTGAGAAAATAGCTGCCCTATTAAAAAACAAACAAACAAACAAACGTAGCAGCACAAATGAAGAATTGATGGGTAAAAGCTCCTAAAGTTACACTTACCAAATTTGAGATAAAGAAAGGTCATCAGAAAATTCTGATTGACTATATGGCCTCATGTGCAGGCTGTAGTAATGATGAATTTTTAGCCGTATACATCTGTAGCCCAGTATTGATTGACATCAGTTGTGCAATATTGATTAACTAGGGAAGCCATGGGAAGTGCAAATATTGCTGTGTGCTTGAAAGTCCTGCTTCTTTTTCTAGACCAGCGTTTCCCAACTGGGGGTGACTTTGCTCCTAGAAGACTTTTGTCAACTCTAGGGACATTCTCGATTTTCATGACTAAAAAAGTGAAGAGTTTGCTATGGGAATCTACTGGTCAGGGACATGCATCCTGCACAGCGCTGGATGGGTCCCCACAACAAAAACTTATCTAACCAGAAATGTCAGTGACATCAAGTTTGACTAACCCTGTTCTAAAAAGGAATATGAGAGAATTCATATGATTACAAGTAATTTTTTTCTGAAATAGTAGTAAATAAGTAATTTTAAGAAAACTCTTCAGTTGTGGCTTCCAGCTTCATTAGCGTAAGATATATATATATATATGTGTGTGTGTGTGTGTGTATATATATATATTTTTTCTTTTTAAGGCTAGCTCTGCAAAGAAGACCAGCATGCATGAGTGGAACCATTTGGCTTTGGCTTACTTGCCTTTGTATATTTCTGGGTACTGGCTAAAAGTGGCTCCCGTTTGTTTTATTTATATATTTATTTTAAATAAGTTTCTGAGGATATTTCTAACTGGGACATTTTTATTCAGATAAGTTAATAACACTTGTTGGCTGTTGCCCACTCTTTTGGTGAGAAAGTAATTGTTTCTCTTTAATTTTGAAGTTACAAACAAGTGGCCCCTGGGGCCCGCAGTCATCGTACGAACGGCTTCCACTGGTGCACTGTGTTTACGAACAGCTGGATGTGTCATTGTCTCTAGACTGGGCATGACTCTCCCTTCACAATAGCAGTTATGACTCCCTATGGCTGGATTCCTTTATGTTTATCTTATTTTTATTCGCCTGGAAAATATTCAGGCACTTTTTATATCCACATCATTCTTTTTGAAAATCATTATTATATTTATTTAGATAATGTCCAACTCTTTGCCATCAAAGAAGGATCGAACTTTATTCACACTATCTATGTGCATTCAGGAAAACAAATGGAGGAATAATTCATTTTTCAGCAAAGATTGGACCATTCCTTCCTTTATTCTCTGAGGAATGAAAGCATAGAATCTACTACAAATATTTAGCTAGAAAATTTGCTCAAAATTTTCTGTAAGTTAGATGGATGTGAAAATGAAGTTTGACATAGTCTGAGAAGTGATGGAAAATTAGAAAGAAAAATTCTGATCCTCATGCCTGGATGTCTACTCAGGCACAAATTTAATCTAAAATGTGAAAAGAAATACACTTGTCTCCTTATGTTTGCAAGTGTTCACAAAGTTCCCTTCAGGTGAAATGAGCTAAATTTGCTCACTCCATATTCTGTTTTATCCTATATTACCATTGTGAACAATTTAGGGACTAGATTTGATGAGCAAATTTATTCACAAGGGCAAAGTATCTTAGATGGTATAATAATTTTTATTATCAATACTTTGTTAATAAAAAAATCCACTTTCATAGCTATATTTAATCATTGTGAATAGTTTTAAGTAATTCTTGGCAGAAATAAAAATTATCTAAATAATATAACTTAAAATATCCCTCTGGATAGGTGACATTACTGACATAAATGTCACCTTTTCTTTATTGGAAGTCCCTTGCTTAACTATATGAACCCGAGTTTGGTTCAGCCTTGCCTGATATGTTCTCTTAGATATGTGTAATAAAATTATTACAATTTTACTATTTACTTTTCTGAAGATTCTCATTTATTCTCTTTGGAGCTGGAGGTGTTTGTCAGATTGGATGCTGGAAGCCAACAGGCAGCTAGATTTATTACAATTGTTTACAACTGTTTTGGAATTTGTCTTCTTGAAAGCATTCTGATTTGTATCCAGGGGCAATCAGTCCATTTTGAGCAATTCAAGGCCCTAGTCATATGCCCTTGAAGATCTGATAGATTTACATGCCCTTGAACATCTGATGCATTTTTCTGCCCTTCATATTCTTTCTGAATAATTTTATAAATAGCTATCTCCTAGTCATGAAGAGCCAATTAGAATTTTTTAAAAAAATATTGGTCAAAGAATTTAAAAGTTCACCTATACTAGAGGAATGAACTTTTGATATCTGTTACACAACAGGGTGAGCATAGGTGATAGTAAAATGATGTATGTTTCAAAATTGCTGAGAGTAAATTTCAAATGTCTTACCACAAAAAAATGATGGGCAAGTGAGGTGATGGATATGTTAATTAGCTTGATGTAATCATTCTATGTTGAATGTGGATATGTATAAAAACCACACTGTACTACATAAATATTTATTAAATCATATTTAATATTACATTAATATATTATATTATTAAATTATCACTTGTCAATTAAAGTAATACTAATAACACATTAAATAGAACTTTGAAAAATAATAAAATACCCAGTTTTAAAGCCAATTTGTGGTGGAATTTAAGCAAATAAAATATACTTTGAAGGGAATTTTAAGGTCTTAAAGTTGATAACATAGAAATATGTTTATTTCTCCCTTTTGGGCTTTCAGAATAATTCATTCTTCAGCTTTATGGTATATAATTGTGTGCCGGGAAAACTTCTGCAGCCTATCTACACTATCAAACGCAGACATTCTAATAGTATAATGCAAACAAATCAGTATTTTAGCTTGCCTGTAAAACATGTATGAGCTTTCAAGAAAGTTCAATTTTTGACAAACATTAAATGATAATGGCAGTTCGTTATGGAGCTGGAATGCACTCACCCGGTCTCTGGCTTCACTTTAAATAAAAAGGAACAAGAAGAAATAAAGAGACTTGCCCAGTACATCTAATGCAGTCTTAGTGAACAAAGCAAGTTTGTCAGACCAACAAGGGACAAAAAAACTGTGGCTCTCAATGTACTGAGCTGAGGATTTTTTTTTTTTTTTTGGAGACAGTTTCGCTCTGTCGCCCCAGGCTAGAATGCCATCAGTCCAGCAACTTCAAAATCCTGGGCTTGAGAAATCCTCTTGGCTCAGCTTCCCAAGTGGCTGGGACTACAGGTGCCTGCCACAACGCCTGGTTAATTTTTCTATTATTTGTAGGCTAGGGCTGTGCTCTTGCATAAGCTAGTCTTGAACTCCTGTCCTCAAGCAACCTCACACTTTAGCCTCCCAAAGTGGTAGGATTACATGCATGAGTCACCACACCTGGTTTCATTGACACATTTTTGTGTACCTTACTGAAATTGTAAGAAAATATAAGAGTCCCTGCCACAAGCATCTCATAGTCTATTAAGACAAGGATGTACTAGTTAAATACAGTAGAACCTCCATAGTTGACTACCTCCCTACATTGACTACATCCATAGGTTGACTTAATTTTTGTAGACCAGACATATACCACATATACATATCAATACAGTAAGCCTAGTTCCTTATGTTGACCCTGTCAGTATATTGACCAGTTTGTTACAGTTTCTTAGGTGGTCCACTTACAGAGGTCCACAATAAATAGACAAATAACATTTATAAGCTATAATATAAGTAAAAGTGACATACAGAAATATAAAAATACAAGTAAAATATTACTTTCATTTTTGTCACTTAATATCCATATTAGAATTTCTAATATATTAGAATTTCTTTTGAAGAAGTCACAGAAAGCTTCTCTAATGAGATGAGGATGAGTAATGCATATTTCCTAGGCAGGAATAAAGCTTGAGAGTTATGGGCCTAGGATGAGACTTGAAGCATTACAAATTCTTAAATGGTGCACAAGGAAGGAGGAGATGGACGAGGTCAGGGAAATAGGGAGAAGCCAGATCATTGAGTCATGGGGCTGGGTTTTCTAAAATGATCAGATTTACTTTTGAAACAAAGATCTCTCTGATACATTAGAGAATAAATTAAAGTGGCTCAGGAGAAGACAAATAAACTATTTGATGACCTAGGCTTGAGATCAGAAGAAAATGAAATTATAAGACAGGAATGATGTTTCACACCTGTTATCCTAGCACTCAGGTGGATCACCTGATTTTAGGCATTTGAGACCAGGATCTTGAGCAAGAGCAAGATCCTGCCTCTACTAAAAATAGGAAAAAGTCTAGCCAGATGAGGCTGTGGGTACATGTAATCCCAGTTACTTGTGAGGCTAAGGCAAGAGGATTGCTCAAGCCTCAGAGTTTGAGGTTGCTGTGAGCTATGATGACAAAGTAAAAAAAAAAAGAGAGAGAGAGAGAGAAAAGAAATAAAATCGTGCAGAGTGAAAAAATGAAAGATTTTAAAATAGTAAGAAGTAAAGCAAAACAACATCACAGATAGTGGTTGGAGACCGTGGTTAGAAGTAAGTATCAAGGGTAATGTCTCAGATTTTGCTTGTATGACTTGATGGATGGGGACATTAACCACCGAGATGCAGAATCCTGGTAAAAGCCAATTTTATGTTTGCATAAACCCAAAGTTATGTTTGGATAAAAATATCTATTGAGCTATTTGTAATAAGTAACTGGAGAATAGCTATCACATAATGTTTAATATGTCAAATTCCTTGATTCCAGTATTATAATTAAGGTCTTAATTAAAAAATAATTGAGTAGGGCGGCGCCTGTGGCTCAAAAGGGTAGGGTGCCAGCCCCATATGACACAGGTGGCAGGTTCAAACCCAGCCCTGGTCAAAAACTGCAAAATAAAAAAAAAAAAAAATGAGTAGCTATTGACACAATTAATGAAGTTCTTATTGATGTGGAAATACAGAAACACATAAGCTTATATGCAGGGAGCCAGCCCCCCCACAGCCCATGGGGGTCCCCAATACTTGGCCATGATGAGGGAATGAAGAAAATAAAGATAATAGAAATAGAGTAGCATTTACAGAGTGGGCCCAAGGGGCAGACGTCATTTATGCGAGAGACTGCGATGGCCCCAAACTCTGGATGCACTAGGTTATATTACTTCTCTTGATCAGCAAATGGAAGTCATCTTTGTGCTTCCTCATGCCCTAATTCTCCATTACTCACCCTATTACCCTTTAGCACCTTCATTACATTACTTTTTTAAAAGATTTATCAATCAATAACAGGATTACAGAAAACAAAAGAAAAGGGAACATGGACTTCGGAGCGATATGCAACTCACTTAATCCACTGTGTTCCTGCAGGGCAGATTAATTGATGCCCTATTCATATCAGGAGCCGGGGAGAAAAAAGCTGAATCCTCTTATCTCATACCCACAAAAACTAGTTTTTCTTGCTCAATGAGTCAGCTACAGGTGCTGTCCTATTTAACCTTAAAATGGCTTCTCAAGCCTTTTCTGGCCCCAGCCAGGCCCTTAAGGACCCTTTTCCTGGGGCCCTTTCTGGCTTTAGCTAGGCCCTTGCAGGCCTTTTTCCTGAAGCCTTCCCTGACTTCAGCCAGGCCCTTGCAGGCCTTTTTCCTGAAGTCCTTTGATGTTTGTGCCATGCTGTCTTGTGAAGCCCCAGTTTAGTATCTTCTTTGTGGAGGCTCAAGTCCTCATCCATTATCATACATACTTAACCCTAATCATAAAACTTGCATCCATATATGTCTAACTCTGTTTACATAATCTTAACTTTGTTAATATTAATCCACACTATCCAAGACAAATTTGATTATCTTTTGCTTATTTGATGATCTATTATCTTTTGATTAAGTAGTTCTATATTTTCATCTTTCCTTAAATTTCTTACTAGTTTATGAATTTCTTAAAAGAAGAGGCCAACCAAGCCTTAGCCAACTTGTGACTAGTTAATGATAGGCAAGCCACAATATAGATATTTAATGCACTTTTTTTTTCAGAGATAGAGTTTCACTCTGTTGCCCTAGGTAGAGTGCTGTTGCGTCACAGCTCACAGCAACCCCTAGCCTTTGGGCTTAGGCAATTCTCTCTCTCTCTTTTTTTTAATTTCTTATAGCATAAATATGTACATTAATACAATCATGGGGTACAGTATGCTGTTTTCATTCTCTTACCTCAGCCTCCCAAGTAGCTGGGACTAAAGGAGCCTGCCACAAGTCCTGGCTATTTTTTTGTTGCAGTTTGCCTGGGGTCAGGTTTGAACCTGCCACCCTCGGTATATGGGGCCAGCACCCTACTCACTGAGCCATAGGTGCTGCCCTATTTAATGCATATTTTTAAATTATTTAGATTTATTTTATACTGTGGATATTATGATTTCTGAAAATATTTGATTCAGAGTGGTATGTAGAAGAACATAGAAGGAAAAAATTTAAACTTTTATAAAATTTAAATTAAAGCTACCAAAGTAATTTCTAACCCACCCCTTTAAGACTTTCCCTACCCATTAAAATTGTGAACCCATGAGATATGAAATAACTATCAACTAAAGTGGTGCTCTGATTATTGAAAATGAATAATATTTTCATCAAAGATCTAAGGGCTGAAATCAATTACTTGCTTCTCATAAGGTATTGTTATTATTTTGGAAACATTGTTAATTAGTAGGATATTCTAGAAATCAATATAAATGTAAGGAGAAACTTTATTTCATCCTTAAATGTATTCACTGTTTGTTTATATTCATTGAAATGTTTCTTAAACCTTAGTTTCAGGAAAATCTACTCATCTCTTAAGTAATTCACATTTACATAAGTATAAGATGATTCATCATTGTTATTTTTTCTAGGTTTAGTTGAGGGTAACAGGAAACTAAGACCTAAATTTAAAGCTTACTTTTAACAATTATGAAAGAATTTAGAGAATGGAAATTCTAGTAACTCATTCTGACTTCAATTATACTGCTCATCATTTTTTTCTTTTTTCTCTTTCTCCTTCTTTTCTTATAATAGAGAATAGAAAGATAGACCAGAGTGATAGATGTAGAGATATTTCTTTGTGTGTATATGTAAAAGATTTATTGAGATATAGTTCACATATCATATTTTTCACGCATTTGAAGTATTCAGTTTGGTGGGCTTTAGTTTCCTTGAATTGTGCAGCCAACACCACTATCTAATTGTAGAGTATTTTCAACAATCCCCCCAAACCCACAGATATTAACAGTTCTTCTCTATCCTTACCTCTCCCTCCGCAGCCATTAATCTGTTTTTCTTTAACTCTCTGGATGTTCCTATTCTGTACATTTCAGGTAAATGAAATCTGCACTTTGTGACTAGCTCTTTTTCCCTAGCATAGCACGCTGTAGGCTTGTTCATGGTGTAGCATGCATCAGTACTTCATTCCCTGTTACTTACTGCTCAATAATATTTCATCGTATGAACATCATTTATCACTTAATAAACATCTAAGATTTTTTCACTGTTTAGCAGTTATCAAGAATGCTTCTATGACCATTTGTGTGAATATTTGGTATAGACATATATTTTCATTTCATTTGGTATGTTTCTACTCTTGAGAAGTGGGGCTGTGGGTAATACGGGAAACTTTATAGTTAGCATTTTGGAGAACTGAAAAATTACCTTCCAAAATGTTTATCTTCCTACCAGCAGTATAAGGAGGCCCTGATTTCTTGACATCCTTTACAACGTGTGTTCTTATCTATTTGATTTTATCTATTTTACCCAATATCTTATCACGGGTCTGATTTATATTTTCTTTTTTTTTTAATTTATGTGATTTTATTCTAATGGATTTTTTTTTTTTTATTGAATGGTAACTGTGTACATTAATGCACTTCTGGGGTACAAGGTGGGGTTTTCACACACAATCCGAAACACTTCCATCAAACTGGTTAACATAGCCTTCATGTCATTTTCTTAGTTATTATTTTAAAACGTTTACATTCTGAGGTAGATAAACCTCAGAAGTGATCCCTCCAACGTAAGCTACAACCTAATAACAGCCTAAGAATACTGGGAGGAGGGAGAAAGAGGGAAGGGGGGAATGGGGGATTGGAGGGAGGGGGATTGGAGGGATCATTTGTGATTTATATTTTCTTAACTAATGATACTGAGGATCTGTTCATGTGCTTACTGACCATTTGTATATATTCTTCAGAGAAATGTGAGTTCAAATTATTTGCCCACTTTTTAAATTGAGCCGTTTGTCTTCTACTGTTGACTTGTCTTTTGTATATTAAAAAATCAAAGTTTCCTGTCAAATAGACTATTTCCAAAGTTTCCTCCCAATCTTTCACTTTCTGGATAGTGTGTTTTGATGTACAAGATTTTAATTTTAATGATGTTGAATTTATTTTTTCTTTGCTATATGTAGGAGTTTGTTCTTAATTTAAACTAATAGTTTTCTTTTTGTCTAGGAATATTGGAGTTTTTATTGTTACATTTAGCTCTGTGATTCATGTTGAGTTGATTTTTAAATAAGATGTGAGGAAGAGGGTACAAATTCATTCTTTTATATGCACACAATTATTCATATAACTATTTTTTTGAAAAAAATTATTGTCTTTATTGAATGATTTTGTCACCCTCGCCAATGTCACTTGGCCTCAGATATATAAGTTTATTTCTGTCCTCTCTATTCTACTGATTTATGTTTACTCTTATGCCAGTAGCACAGTGATGATTACTGTAGATTCACAGTAAGATTTGAAATTGAGACCTATAAGTTCTTGCACTTTGTTCATCTTTTTTTCAAAATTGGATTTCTGGATCCCTTGAATTTCTATATACATTTTAAGATCAACTTCTAAACTTTGGCCAAAGGGGAGGAAGCTTATCTTTGGTTTTGATAGGGATTGCTTTACCTCTGTATATCCATTTGGAAAATTTTGCCATCTTGACAATGTTAAATTTTCTAATCCATGGGCATGCACTGGCACTCATTTTGTTTAGATGTTCTAAAAAAATTGTAAACTTTATGTTTTCAGTGTACTAATCTTATACTTAAAAAAGTCATATATATTTCATTGTTTTGTGGCTATTACAAATCGTACTGCTTACTTTATTTCATCTTTGGATTCTTTGTGGCTACTGCCGAGAAGCGTAATAATTTGTGTAGACTCATCTTTTATCCTGCCACATAGTTAAACTTGTGTAGTAGTTTAGGCTATGATTTGGTGATTTAGGATTTTCCAAATGTAAAATCACATAGTCTGTTTAAAAGGTACTTTTAAGTTTTCCTTTCCAATCTAGAAGCATTTTCTTCTTTTTCTTGCCTACTGGATCTGGCAAGATCCTCAATATTGAATAGAAATGATGTGAGCAAATATTCCTGTCTTATCCCTGATATTAGGGACATTTAGTCTCCCTCTGTTAAATAGGCTATTAACTCTGTGTGTGTGCGCGCGTGTGTTTGAAAGAGAGAGAGTGTATGTGTGTGCATTTAGTAGGTACACTTCATTAAATTAGGAACATCCTCTTCTATTCCTAGTTTATTTAGTGTTTTCATCATAAATGGGTATTGAAATTTTATAAGTGCATTTTCTGCATTTATTGAGGCATTTACTTTTTTAACATTTTTTTCAGTCAATATGATGTTTTACAATCAATAATTTTTGGACAGTTAACAAAAGTTGCACTTGCAGAATAAATTTCATTTCACAATGGCATATAGTTTTTTATGTATCTTGTTGAATTCTATGTGTTGGCATTTATATTCATAAGAGATATCAGTCTGTGGTTTTCTTATCTAGTGATATTTTTTCCTTCTTTTTTGGGTGGGGGAAAGATTTTGCAAAGGATTGGTGTTATTGTTTGAACTCAGCAATGAAGCTATTTGGGCCTAGGCTTTTTTGTGTGTGTGTGAAAAATTTTCTTACTATTACTTTAATCCTTTTACATGTTTTAGGCCTATGTAAAATACAGATTTCTTCTAACATATATGTTGTTTTGAAAATTTGTGGCTTTCTAACTTTGTTCTTTTGAACAAAGAAATAAATAATCTAATTTGTTGACATACAGCTTGCATAGTATTCCCTTGTTATATTTTTATTTATGTAAGATCAGTACTTATGCACCTTTTTCAAGCCTCATTTTAGTCATTTAAATTTCTTATTTGTTTTCTCATGAATGTAGCCAAAGATTTGTTAATTTTAATTTTTTTTTAAAGGAACCAACTCTTGGGTTTATTGATTTTTTTTCTCTTGTTTTTCTGGGCTAGATTTAATTTATTTCCACTCTAATCTTTACTATTTCTTGACATCTTCCTTCTGTTAACTTTTCTCATCTTATTTTTATATATTTTTTAATTGAATCATCACTGTATACATTAATACCGTCATGGTGTACAATGTGCTGTTTTATATACAATTTGAAATATTTTCATCATTTTGGTTAACATAGCCTTCATGTTGTTTTCTTAGTTATTGTGTTAAGACATTTATATTCTACATTTAGAAAGATTCACACGTACTCTTGTAAGATGAACCATAGGCGTGATCCAACCAATCACCCTTCCTCCAGCCATCCTCCCCCTTCCACTCCCCTCCTTTATTTTTACATTTTTATATAGAAGGTTAAGCTATTAATTTGAGGTACATCTTTTTTCTTTTCTTTTTTTCTTTCTTTTATTGATATAGGTATTTACAGCTAGAAAATTTTCTCTAATCTAGTTTAGCTGTATACCATAAAGTTTGGCAGTCTGTATTGTCATATTCATTCTTCTCAAAGCAAATTGTTCCAAATTACTTTCAAATTTCCCTCTCCTTTGTACTATTATTGTCATACAAATTATACTCTTCAACACAGTAACATAATTAACACAGTTTTATAATTATTATTTGTGCAGCTATATTCTAAAACAGAAGAAGGCTTGACAAACAAAATATGTGAATGCTGTCTTTCATAATCCTGTGTAGTGACCTTTACTAGGTCTTTTTTTTTTTTTTCTTTATTGTTGGGGATTCATTGAGGGTAAAAAGAAAGGTTACATTGATTGCATTTGTTAGGTAAAGTCTCTAATGATTGTGTCCCATCCCCAGTAAGTATGTCACATACCATGACCTCCCACCCCTCCCTCTCTCGGCTCTTCCCTTCCCCCACCCCATCCCTCCTTCCCTCTCTCTTCTTTCCACTTCCCCCACCCCCACCATGTACTAGATCATTAATTGTGTTCATATAAGAATTGATACATAGGATTCATGTTTCTCCATTCTTGTGATGATTTACTAAGAATACTATGTTCCACTTTCATCCGGGTTAATACAAGGGATATAAAGTCTCCATCTTTTTAAATGGCTGAATAGTATTCCATGGTATACATATACCACAGCTTATAATCCATTCATTATCAAGCTGAATCGATAATTGGTTGGTGGGCATTTAGGCTATTTCTACATTTTGGAGATTATAAATTGAGCTCCAATAAATAGTCTAGTGCAAGTGTCCTTATGGTAAAAGGATATTTTTCCTCCTGGGTAGATGCCCAGTAATGGAATTGCAGGATCAAATGGGAGATCTAGCTTGAGTTCTTTGAGGATTCTCCATATTTCCTTCCAAAAAGGTTGCCTCAGTTTGCAGTCCCACCAGCATTATAAAAGTGTTCCTTTCTCTCCACATCCATGCCAGCATCTGCAGTTTTGAGAGTTTTGTGATGTGGGCCATTCTTGCTGGGGTTAGATGATATCTCAGGGTGATTTTGATTTGCATTTCCCTAATAATTAGGGATGATGAGTATTTTTTCATATGTTTTCTAGCCATTCCCTCATCTGTCTTCTTTAGAGAATGTTCTATTCATCTATCTCGCCCATTGACATATGGGATTATTGGCTTAATGTGGATTAATTTGAGTTCTCTGTAGATCCTAGTTATCTAGCTTTAGTCTGATTCAAAATATGCAAATATCCTTTCCCATTGTGTAGGTTTTTTATTTTCTGTGGTTGTTGTCTCCTTAGCTATACAGAAGCTTTTCAGTTTAATTCAGTCCTATTTGTTTATTTTTATTGTTGCAATTGCCACAGAAGTCTTCTTCATAAAGTCTTTCCCCCGGCTAATATCTTCAAGTGTTCTTCCTATACTTTCTTTGAGGATTTTTATCATTTCATGCCTTAAATTTAGGCCCTTTATCTATCTTGAATCAATTTTTGTGGGTGGAGAAAGGTGTGTATCCAGTTTCAGTCTTTTACATGTGGCTATCCAGTTCTCCCAGCACCATTTATTGAATAGGCAGTCTTTCCCCTAAGGTATGTTTTTGTTTGGTTTATCAAAGATTAGGTAGCTGTAAGGTGTTAGTTTCATTTTCTGGCTATTTAATTCCAAATGTCTATGTCTCTATTTTTGTGCCAGTACCATGCTGTTTTGACCTTGTAGTCCAGCCTAAAGTCTGCTATGCTGATGCCCCAGATTTTTTTTTATTACTAAGAACTACCTTAGCTCTATGTTTTTTTTCTTATGGTTCCATACAAAACAGAAAATTAATTTTTCTAAGTCTTGAAAGTCTTGAAAGTACGATGTTGGTATTTTAATAGGGATGGCATTGAATCTGTAGATTGCTTTGTGAAGTATAGACATTTTAGCAATGTTGATTCTTCTCAGCCATGAGCGTGGCATGTTCTTCCACTTGTTAGTATCCTCTGCTGTTTTTTTTCTTAGAGTTTCATAATTTTCTTTATAGAGGTCCTTCACCTCTTTTATTAGGTATGTTCCTAGGTATTTTATTTTCTCTTCAGCTATGGCATTGTGTCCTTAATTAGCCTCTCATCTTGCCTGTTATTGGTATATACAAAGGCTACCGACTTGTGGACATTGATTTTATATCCTGAGACATTACTATATTTTTGATGACTTCTAGGAGTCTTGTGGTTGAGTCTTTGGGGTTCTACAAGTATAAGATCATATCATCAGCAAAGACAGAGTGTTTGATGGGCATTTAGGGTCCCATTTGGATGCCCTTTATTTTCTTCTCTTGCCTGATTGTATTGGCTAGAACTTCTAGCCCTATGTCGAGTAGTAAAGGTGTCAGTGGACAACCTTGTCTGGTTCCAGTCCTAAGTGGAAAAGCTTTTCAATTTTAGTCCATTCAGTAAAATATTATTTGTGGGTTTGTCATAGATAGCTGCTATCAGTTTAAGAAATGTACTACCTATGCCTATAATCTTCAGTGTTCTAATTAGAAAAGGATGCTGAATTTTATTGAATGCTTTTTCTGCATCTTTTGAGAGGATCATATGGTCTTTGTTTTTGCTTCTGTTGATATAGTGAATAACATTTATGGACTTGCATATGTTAAACCAGTCTTGCATCCTTGGGTTGAAATCTACTTGATTATTATGTATGACTTTTTTGATGATAAGCTGTAATCTATTGGCTAGGATTTTGTTGAGAATTTTTGCATCTATATTCATTAGTGAAATTGGTCTGAAATTCTCCTTTTTAGTTGGGTCTTTTCCTGGTTTTGGTATCAGGGTGATATTTGCTTCATAGAATGTGTTGGAGAAGATTCCTTTCTCTTCAATTTTTTTGAATAATTTCTGCAGTATGGGAATAAGCTCTTCTTTGAAGTTTTGATAGAATTCTGGTGTGAAGCCATCCAGACAAGGACATTTTTTTGTTGGGAGATTTTTTATTATTTCTTTGATCTCAGTGCTTGAAATTGGTCTGTTTGGGAGATCTATTTCTTCCTGGTTAAGTCTAGGGAGATGGTGTGATTCCAAACATTGATCCATTTCCTTTACATTGTCAAATTTTTGAACATGGAGTTTCTTGTAGTATTCAGAAATAATCTCTGTGCCACGTGTTGTTTTTTCTCCTTTATCATTTCTGAGATTTTACTATTAAATGATTACTAGAGAGTTTACTTTTCTATTTCTAGTTAGGCTGGCCAAAGATTTATCTAGTTTATTTTTTTTTTTAAAAAAAAACAAATCCTTGTATCCTTAATTTTCTGAATGATTATTTTGTTTTCAATTTCATTAATCTCTGCTTTAAAATTGGATATTTCTTTGCTTTGCTGGGTTTAGGCTTAGATTGTTCTTCTTTTTCCAATTTCATAAGATGGCCTGGGAGTTTGTTGATGTGTTCTCTTTCTGTTTTTTGGATGTAGGCATCGAAAGTGATAAATTTTCCTCACAGGACTGCTTTTGCTGTATCCCATAGGTTGTGTATTCAGTTTTGTTATGCTCAAGGAAGTTAATGATTTCCTTTTTTATTTCTTCCTGCACCCAATTGTCATTTAACATAAGGTTGTTAATTTCCATGTCTTTGTGTGGTGTTGAATGTTTTTCTTGGAGTTGAATTCTACCTTTAATATCTTACAGTCTGAAATACTATGTAAAGTTTTAAAGCTTTTGATTCTGTTGAGGTTTGTTTTGTGTCCTAGGACATGATCAATTTTGGAGAATGTTTTATGGGCTGTTTTAGAAGAATGTATATTCTTTAGCTTTGGAATTGAGTGTTCTTTATATGTCTATGAAGCACAGTTGTTTAAGGGTCTCATTTAAGTCCCTTACATCTTTGTTTAATTTCTGTTTAAGAGGAATGTTAAAGTCTCCTGTTATTTTGGTGTTTTTGGATATCATATTATTCAGACTAATTACGGTCTGTTTCAAGAATCTGGGAGCATTTCAGTTGGGTGTATAAATATTTATAATTGAAATGTCTCCTTGTTGTATTGTTCCCTTGACCAATATGAAGTGTCCATCCTTGTCTTTTTTTCTTTAGTTATCTTAAATCCATTTATATCTGAAAATAAGATTGCAACCTCCTTTTTTCTTCTGAATTTCATTTGCCTTAAAAATTGTCTTCCAACAGCAAATGGATGGACTTTTTTTTGTTTGTTTGTTTGTTTGTTTTTTCTTTTAAATCAAGTCAGCCATTCTATGTCTCTTCAGTGGGGAATTCAAACCATTAACATTTATTGAGATAATTAGTAAGTGTGCTAGTGTTCTATTCATTTTATTTTGTGAAAGTCTATTGCTTAATTTTGTCTTTTGCATCATTGTGGAAGTTAGGTTCTGTCCTTTAATTTCCAGGTGCTTATTTTGCTGGTGGTCCATTGTGATGGTCACTGTGTAGAACAGGTTGAAATATTTCCTATAGAGCTGGCCTTGTTGTGACAAATTTCCTCTATGTTCAGATATCAATAAAAGATTTGATTTCTCCATCAAGTTAAAGCTTAGTTTAGCTGGATATAGAATTCTGGGCTGAAAATTGTTCTGTTTAATAGATTAAAGATAGATGACCATTGTCTTCTAGCTTGAAAAATTTCATTTGAGAAGTCTGCAGTCACCCGATGGATTTGACCCTGTAGGTCAATTGGTGCTTACTCCTGGCAGCTTGCAGAATCTTTTTTTCTGTCTTGACTTTGGACAGGTTCATCACAATGTGCCTTGGGGAAGCTCAGTTAGAGTTGAGTTGACCTGGGGTTTGATATCCCTCTGAAAGGTGTGTGTCAGAATCTTTGGTGATATTTGGGAATTTTTCATCTATAATATTCTCTAGTATGGCTTCCCTTCCTCTGGGACATTTTTCTTCCCTTTCTGAATACCTATAACTCATATGTTTGAATGCTTCATGAAGACCCATATATATGTCTGTGAATGTTCTGCTTCCTCTCTCTTTTTTTCTGCCTCTTTAACTATCTGAGTTATCTCAGGAGCTTTGTCCTCTACCTCTGAGATTTATTCTTCTGCATGATCTAATCTGTTACTGATACTTTCTATTGCATCTTTAAGTTCCCTAGTTGACTGCTTCATTTTCTTCAGCTATGCTATAGCCTTTCTATATTCTTCATATCATTCATCTCTTATTTGAGTTTGTTTTTGGATTTCCTTTTGATTATTTTCTACTTTCTCAGCAATTTCCTTCATTGTTTTTGTCATCTGTATTTTAAATTCCTCTTCTGACATTTCTAGAATTTTTTGTATGGTTGGAATCCTCTGCAGTAGATACCTCATGGTCCTTGCCGGGGGGTGCTTTGGACTGGTTTTTCATGTTGTCAGGATTTTTCTGCTATTTCTTCCTCGGGAGTGTTTTCTTTTATATGTTTCCTGGCCCTAATTTTCCTTTCACTTCCTCTTGCTCTTTAAGTTACCATGCCTCTGACTTAAGGTTCTGATGAGTCCTTTTGGTGTAGGAGTGAAAGGTTGAGAAGATTGAAGAACAAGAAGGGAAAAAGATTTAAAAAAAAAAAGAGAGAGAGAAAGGGGTTGAGTAAAAGGGAACATTGACAAAAAGAAGAGAGGCATAGAAAGAGGGAGACAGGACTAATAAAGGAGTATAGCAGGGTCCTTTGACCCACACCTTAAAAACCCCCAACCTATGGGGATGCTGAAGTTGGGTGGTTCCCTTGAGGTCAGCAGCTCTTAGCCAGCCTAAATAGACACAGTACCCCTCCACCAAATAGAGAGGGAAAAAAATACTATAAATCAAACCAAAACAAATAAACAGAAAACCTTATGGCATAAAATTGGGGGGGGCAAATAACAGGGGCAGAAACACTAGCAAAAATGAAGTTGTTATTATTAAAGAAGGCAACAATGGAAAATTATATTTACACTAGAAAAATGAAGAAAGAAAAAAAGAAAAATCTGGGGTGGGGAGAATTTCAAATTAATAAAAAAAGGAAAGAAAAACAAAACCATAACCAAAAACATAGCAGTATATATACCTTGCTGAATATTGTCTGGGCAACAGGTGATCTGGGATATGAGATGCTAATCACAATGCTGATATAGGTGTATAAGATGGAGACTGTAGGCCTCTCCTGACTTCTTTGCCCTCAAACCCTGCAGGATTGAGAGCCTGAATCTCTCCTCAGCCCACTTAAGGACACTTTAAACCATTAACCTTGGCTAAGCATAGGCTTTCCCAGGAAAGCACGTGTCACTGGGATCTCTCCTGAAGTGGCTGCCCGCTTATCAGGTGTGCCAAAATGGGCTTACTCTATGCCCTGGAGGGCCAAGGCTGCAAGGCAGCTGTGTTACCTGCTGAACACTGAAAGCTCTGCTCTTCCCCTCAGTCTCAGTCCCAGCCTTTGACACTGTTCACAATCACTAGATTACTCTCCCAAGATCTCCCAGCCTGATCCTCACTCTGTGACCCTGAGGGTGGAGCCTGCAGGGCAGCTGTCCTACAATGTCTGCATGCAGCCCACAGCCAAACAATGATAGGGTCCTTCTGGCCCAACAGCTGAGTCCTGGACCCTGGAAAACACTTAAAGTTAACCACACTCTCACCCAAGTTCTCCAGAGGTAATTCAATCAAGTGCCGAAGTCCAAAAACCCCCAAAACAATCTGCAGGGAAGACCTTCCCTGACTGCAATCTTGTTGCTGCTGTAGCTACAGCCACGACAGCCACCACGGCCTCAGTCCAAACACAACCACTTGCCACTTCTCTACTGCTTTTGTCCTCCTCCTGGAGTCTAGAAGTATCTCACTGTCTCCCTGTGTCCCCAAAGGTATGTTTCTGGGCAGAGCCCACAAGCCAGAGGAGCCAATCTCACTGGGCCCAGTTGTAAAGAATCTGTTACTTAGCCACCATCTTTCTCCCCCTTCCCTTTACTAGGTCATTTTATCCCTTAGTATTTAGGCTTTTTTCATTTCAGCCTGAAGAACTTTCTGTAGTTTTTCTCCTAGGGCAGGTCTGATAATAATAAAAGCTCACAGGTTTTGTTTATCTAGAAATGGCTTAAGTGCTCCTTTTATTTTGAAGGAGTGTTTAGCTCAATATGGACTTCTTTATTGACAATCATTTTTCTTTTAATAAGTTGAAAATGTGACTCTAATTTTTTCTAGGCTCTATAATGTCTTATGAAAACTAAGCTGTAATCTTCTTGAGGTTCCCTTATACATGATGTTGTTGTGCCCAGATTGCATAGTTCCCAAAGACCACAAGGAGCCGACTCCGATGCAAAAGCCAAAGGGCCTTTATTGCAGCAAGCTGGAGCTTGGACTCCAGGGGGCTCCACTGCAAGGGATCCTGGCAGAGAGCCCCAAGCTCTGGGGTGGTGGGTTTTATGGGGTTGGGATCGTAGGCAGGGTTTGGGGAAAATCTGAGTATGGGGTGGCACACGATTGGGCACTAGTGGCCCCGTGGTCTGATTACAAGGTGTGTTCTGATTGGGTGGTAGGAATCATGCGGTTATGGGGAAATACCTGGCGGGGAAACTGAAACTTATTTCTCAAGATTGTGGGATCTGCCTAAAATGGCCTTTGTCTTGTTCTCTCAATGTTATATTTTTGTGCCATTTTTATGATTTTCCTTGGAGTTTTGCCAATTTGACTTTAATGTGTCTATGTGAGGATCTCTTTATGTTTGTTCTACTTGGAATTTATTGAGATTCTTGAAGAGTTACATTAATATGTTTCGTTTAATTGAGAAGTTTCAAGTCATTACTTTTTGAAATATTTTTCTGCTCCTTTCCTTTTTGCTTCTCTGTATTTATTCTTTCAATGGCTGGCTTTCCTTCCTTCTTTAATGACTGATTCTGCTCCTGTCTATACATCATTTATATATGTTAAAAATAGCAACATTTACTAGACATTTTCAGAAAGCACAGTCTAATTATAAGTGCAAATAAGTAGTATTATTTTTAGTAGCCTCCACTGACTTTTGAAGACAAGAGGATGAAAACATGTCAAAAAATAGCCCATTGCACTGTCCAACCTGAGAGTCACTAGTTTTATGTAAATTTAAGCTATGTAATTTATGTAGCTATGTAAATTTATTTTTAAATGAATTAAAATCATGTAAAATTAAAGATTCTATCCTTTAGTTACACAATATTTCAATTGTTCAGTAGCCAAATAAAACCAGCAGCTACCACACTGAACAGTATAGATATAAAACATCCCGTTGTCACAGAAATTTCTATTAGAACTGCTGCAGATTATATATAATGAAAAGAATTCTCTTATCATTTAGTACTTATTTCTGAAGGTAGCCCTGTAAAAAGTTCTCCCCAAATGTCTGTGTATGTTTTCAAAGGTGTATATGTAAATTATATAAATAAATAAAATAAACTCATATGTGTGTATGTGAACATGTGTGTATGTGAGTGTGTGCATGCGTGTGTATGTGAGCGTGTGCGTGCTTGTGTATGGGAGCAGGTGTGTGTATGTGAGCGTGTATGTGAGCATGTGTGTGTGTATGTGACCATTTTTGTATGAGTGTGTGCGCCTGTGTGTATGAGCATGTATGTGAGCATGTGTGTGTGTGTGACTGTGTGTATGTGAGCGTATATGTATGTGAGCTTGTGTGTATTTGAGTGTAAGTGAGCATGTATGAATGTATGTAAGTATGTGTATGTGAGGGTGTGTGAATGTGTGTGTATGTGAGCATGCGTGTGTATGTGAGCGTATGTGAGTGTGTATATGTAAGTGTGTGTATGTGAGAGTGTGTATGCGAGCATGTGTGTATGTGAGTGTATGTGAGCGTGTGTGAGTGTGTGTATGTGAGTGTATGTGAGTATGTAAGCATGGGTATGTGTGTGTGTATTTGTGTGCGTGTGTATGCGAGTAGGTGTGTGTATGAGTGTGTATATATGTGAGTGTGTGTGAGTGTGTGTATGTGAGCATGTGTGTATATATGTGTGTATTTTTGGGAACAGTGTATTTAATTTCAACAGCAGGTAACTTAAAGATTTTTTTTTTAACCTGGCATCTTTTTCTAATATAATTTACTGGCTACATATAATTTTCTTGCACCTTGTTCTATATTTATTTAATTGTTTTTCAATTATACACTTGCTGGGGGGAAAAAAACCCACAAAAACAACTTGACAGCCATGCTTCAAATATATTTTATTTGCAGGTTAAATTTATTCCAGCAATACTGGTAAATAAAAAGAAAAGTAAATTTGAATTTTATTAAGTAGTATCAATTACACTAATCACATTCCCCAGTAGTATATGGTATTACCTGTTAGTATACTCTTGCTGTCACTGGGTATTGTCATATATTCAATTTGGCTGATGACAAGTCGCACTTAATTGTTATACTGATGTGCAGTTTTTCATTTATGAGCAAGAATAAGCATCATGTTTTCATATGTGCATCGTCAGTTTGATTTTTATGTATATGAGTTTCTTTGCATCACCCTTTCAAATTAGGACTTTGCAAGTGATACTCAGGTGTGGTGACATTTCTTTCTTTAGATATTTTTACTTAGCCTGAATCTCATTAGGCTTATTCATTCAGCAGCATTCAGAAAATACAATGAAAATATGTTTTGTATTTCAAACCTTTCAGTAGACTTGTGTCTGTTACTAACTGTCTGAAATAAAGGAACGAATGGAAGGAGAGGAGAAACAAAGGGGAGACTTGCACGAAAATTTCTATAAGGAACTTACAGAGCTGTAACTACCTGTTTAATAAAGTTAGAGGAAATATTAACCCCCCCAAATTTCCCTCGGTTTTGCAAATAAAATAAAGTTAACAACAACAACAACAACAAAACATGGAAAATGATCACCTCTGTCAAGCATTAGACTTAATCCAAACTGTATCTGGACATTGACAATTATAAAGGAAAGAGAGTGCTCATTCCAAATGTTTCCAAAAAAAAAAAAAAATGAAGCTATTCATGAAAATTTCAGAAAAAAATGTACAGTACAAAAAATGACTTTTGGCTTTGGGCCATTACAGTGTAAGTAAATGACAACTCCACTGGTGGACTTTTAAGTGGTTCCTAAGCACAGTTGAGGAGACCAGCAATGCTGGCCTTCCTGACTGTGAGAAAACAAAAGGGAATCCTGTCCCACTTCAGAGCAGGGAATTTGGCTCCATGTGTTGGATCTCAAGATAGTGCCCGTTTCTTCTTTATCATTCCATTTTTTTTATTTCAACTTAATATGAGCGTACACATTTTTAGGTTACATTGTTTTCAATTATGAGATAAGGTTGCAGTTGCAATTGAGCCTTTCACCCAGGGGGTGCTGAACACCTCACATTGTGCACATTAGATGAGTGAGATCCCACCAACTGCTCTCCCTCCACCCACCAATCACCCTCCCTTCTTCCACCCTCTCCTCTCCATCCCTTCCCTCCCCTTTGCTAGACTGTGTTTGTATTTTATCATTCATCTGGGCATGCGGTTGTCTATATATTGGTTTCAGATTAGTACTGAGTACGTCAGTTATTTTTCTTTTCCATTCTTGAGATACTTCACTGAGAAGAATGTGTTTCAACTCCATCCACATAAACATAAAAGATGTAAAGGCTTCATCTTTACTTATGAGTGAATAGTACTCCATGGTATACATGTATCAAATTAATTAATCCATTCATGGGTTGATGGACATTTGGGTTGTTTCCATGACTTGGTAATTCTGAATTAAGCTTTAGTAAACAATCTGGAAAACAACCCCAGAGTGTTGAGGAAGAGACATGAAGAGAAACTTCTCTGAAGATTGCAGATGAATGTCCAACAAACACGTGAAAAAATGTTCATCCTCTCTCATCACCAGAAAAATGCAAATCAAAACCACTCTGAAATACTACCTAACTCCAGTGAGACTAGCCCACATCACAAACTCCCAAATCTGCAGATACTGGTGTGGATCTGGAGAGAAGGGGACACTTCTACTCGCTGGTGTGATTGCAAACTAATGGAAAGAAGTATGGGAATTTCTTTTCCTTTTTCTTTTGGTTTCTTTTTTTTTTTCTTTGAGACAGCATCTTACTTTGTTGCCCTAAGTAGAGTGCTGTGGCATCACAGCTCACAGCAACCTCAGATTCTTGGGCTCAAGCAATTCTCTTGCCTTAGACTACCAACTAGCTGGAACTACAGGTGCCCGCCACAACACCCGACTATTTTTTAGAGATGGGGTCTCGCACTTGCTCAGGCTGGTCTCAAAGACAGGCAATCCACCTGTTTTAGCTTCCCAGAGTGCTAGGATTACGGGTGAGCCATCACATCCAGCCTGGAGAATTCATAAAGAACTGAAAGTCAACCTTCCATTTGATCCTGCAATTCCATTACCAGGTATCTACCCAGAAGAACAAAAATCATTTGAACTTGATTTTATAGGTTCTCTCTCTTTTCCCCAAGTAAGCAGGAAATTCTCACCACTGAGAAGTAAAGGAACCCCATATTACTCTTTTCCTTTACCATTGTTCTTTGGTTTGGCAGAGAAGGGTCATTTATTGTATCTCTGCTGATTAAATGGATACTGACAAATGGGCAGGAAGCAGCATATCAATTTATTATTATGAGTCCTGAGCATGGTGTGTGATATTCCATTTGTTCACCTAATTGATATTCAAAACTAAAACCCTGAGCCTTGTTATTCTTTGTTTTTTCAAGTGAATTGCACATTCAGAATCTTCTTACTCATTACATCCTCCTCCTCCTCATTATTAGTATCGTTATTGACAAGGTTTCACTCTGTTACCTAAGCTAGGGTCCGTTGGCATGATCATAGCTCATTGCAACCTCAAACTGCTGGGCTCAAGAAATCATCCTGCCTCAGGCTCCCAGGTAGCTGAGAATATAGGCACATTCTACCATCCTAGGCTGAATTTTTATATTTTGTAGAGACGGGGTCTCACTACATTGCCCAGGCTGGTCTGAAAATCCTGGTCTCAACTAGTCCTCCTGCCTCAGCCTCCCAAATTTCTGGGACTGTAGACATGGGCCATCACGCCTTACCATATTATTATATTTTTTTGTTGTTTTTATCCTATATCTAGGTTAATCCCCATGTTACAGTTAGAGAAAATATTATTTTAGTGTTCTGATATACTAAGTTGTAAATGATAAAAATATGGTGCACAGCATTAGTTAATAGTGAAAATGTTAATGTAGTTAACATAAAACCCTTCCAAACCAATTGAAGAGTGAATAAAGATATAAATTTATTTCTCACCAGAAAATGTATGTTCATAAACAAAAAGATGCTTCACATAATTTATAAACAGAAATATTTATCAACAAAGAGGTAGAATTTTTCACCTACCTTATGCACAAAGTTTAAATCTGATATTACCAAGTATTAGAAAGAACGGGAAATAACAGCTTATTTTTTCATGATAGCAGGAGTGTAACCTATGTTTTTACTTTGGGTAACAGTTTGCCATTATTTTTTGAAGTAGATCATTCACATGCCTTACCACCCACCAACGACTCCCTAGGTTTATACCATAAAAAAAAACAATTGCACATATACATCAAGAAAGAACAGAAAGGTCTATTGGGTAACTGCTTGTTTTCTCAACTGTGCATAACAGCTATTAATGGACTTTTCTGAGAAAATTGACAGTAATGAATAGCATTCGACTTCAGAGCAATCAAGTGAAAGTTTAGTAAATGACAACTCAACTTTTAAACTCATTCACTATGTAAATTACTTTTACATCCCTGGATTTCTAGTGAATGTCTAACTCATTTTGCTTTGCTACAAATATATGTCCACCTACATGATGTATAATTTAGTCTTGGTTGGTTTGGGGGCTTTTCAAAGAATTATCAGGCAGTCCATGATCTTCTCATACTTCCCTTTAAAATTCAGCATTCTATTACTGATTCATACACATGCATAGCTATAACTCACTTTTTATGTCTATAGGATAGCCCATTCATTTCATGTGATTTTCATGGTTATGTGATTTGTCATTCTTTTCATTTATCTGTTGTTTATCTGATACTCAAATTTAATTGAGCATCTTATATTTTTATTTGCTGAATTTATCATGAATAAGATTCGGTGAAGACACCAAAGTTATGATTAATCTAATTCAAGATAGAAAATGGAAAAGGAAATGTGAATATATGTCTCAGTCTGTTTTGTGTTGCTAAAAAGGCTAGGCAATTTATAAAGAAAAGAAATTTAATTTGTTCACAGTTTTACAGGCTGTATAAAAAGTATGCTACATCTGCACTGGGTGAGGCTTCAGGAGGCCTCCACTCAAGAGCAAAAGCAAAGGAAGTAGGCATGTGGGGAGAGAGAGAGAGAGAAGCTGCCAGGATGCCTGGATCTTTTTAGCAGTGAGCTCTTTTGTAAACTAATAAATCGGGTAAATCACTACAATGAGAATGGCACCAAGCCATTCATGAGGGATGCAACCCAGTGACCCAAACAATTTTCAATCAGTTCCACTTCCAACATTGGAGATCAAATATGTTTGGAGGCATCAAACATCCAAAATATAACAATATCAAATGTGACAGTATTAAGGAATATGTAATAATATATGAAAGCTGCCACAAGTAGATATCATTTTTAGTTACTAACCTATGTTTTCTCCTATTATTTGGAATTATGAATTATAATACTAAATTAACAATGTTATCCCAACTTTAAGAGTTCATGAATCATAAGAAAAATTAATAATCTATCAAGAATATTTACTATTCAAAGCACTATTATTTCTCAGTTTCTATCTCATTTAAAGAAGAGAACTCAGCCAAGGTAAATACATTTTAATTTTTTTAATCAAATCTATATTGGACATTATAATTTCCTTTCTTTTTATGCATATGGGTATTAAAAAGCTTCCGGTATGTATCTTACTGTCTACACCAGAAATAAAATTATATTACTAACTGCACCACTTGAAATGTGTAGATCATACTATAAAGTAGAAATGTTATTTACATTTATGAGATCTCTCTCAAATTTGCCTGCTGGAATATCATAAGAATGAATTTAAGTAATATGTTGTTAGACAGTCCAACTCTGCCCATCTCATCTTATAAGCCTTATGTCAGACACACTGTACAAGGCATTATGAGGAAAAGCAGTCTAGAAATTCTTACATGGCATGTTTTAGGACTTCCACAGCTTTTATTCTTTCTCCATCCTGTCTTCTTTAATGGAGCAATACTTGAATGTAGCATCTGCATTTAAGAAAAACATTTATTTGAAATATGATGATTAGAAAGCACCAAGACAATTTGAAGAGTCATTAGACCAGCACAAACTGAACTTCAAAGAAATAATTTGCATAAATATGCAAGTTACAAGATCCCTTTCTTTTTTCAGCCATAGCTTTTGTAATTTATTGAGTTTGGGTGGAGAAATATTGGCATTCTTTTCAAAGTCACCTTATCTGTTCCTGGTTTTTTCAAAGTTGTGAATAGAATTCAGTGATCACTAACTTTCACCTTTTGTTAAAAATTATTTTTTAAATGTTTTAGTGTATGACCTATGATATAAATCAACAGAATATTATTTTGGTTATTTACATTTATTGAGCAATGAAAATATAGGTGAGGTAGTTAACCTGGATTATTAGGTAGTCCTTCAGTAGTCTTCAATCGAAGCACTCAGTTGAACAACAGTATTTTCTGCATTAGATTATTTTATAAAATATTCCAATATGAATAAAATGCACGGCACTAAGAAGAAATGTATATATGTAAACTACCAATTATACTTACACAACATAGATGTGGGAGTATCACAAAGAAATATAATTCAAGGCTTGGTGCCTGTGGCTCAAGTGGCTAAGGCGCCAGCCACATACACCTAAGGTGGCGGGTTCGAATCCAGCCTGGGCCCACCAAACAACAATGACGGCTTCAACCAAAAAATAGCCAAGTGTTGTGTTGGGCGCCTGTGGTCCCAGCTACTTGGGAGGCAGAGGCAGGAGACTCGCTTGAGCCCAGGAGTTGGAGGTTGCTGTGAACTGTGATGCCACAGCACTCTACCCAGGGGGACAGCTTCAGACTCCATCTCAAAAAAAAGAAAGAAAGAAATATAATTCAAGCACTATACTAATTAGTTGGGTAGTTAAGAAATGAGAATGTAAAAAAATATACAATAAAAGATTTGATTTAAACATCTTCCTATGTATAGTTACAGCTGTAGAGAACAAATCACATCTTTGTTTAGAATTAAAAGAAAGAAAAAAACCCCCACAAAAACTCTCTTTGGTTTTGTCCATCCCTCTCCGGTGAAGCCGGGCAGGGAAAGAGGTCCATCACTGGCATCATTCCATACTACCTTCTTCTTCAGCTTTTCTTAATTTTCCTTTTCTTTTTTTTCAAGTAAGTAGGAGCCCTTCTCCCTCTTCCCTTCCACTTAAAGCCAAAACTCGTCTTCATGCTCAAGGCAGGTCATCTGATCAATTAGAGTGATGTGCACTGTGACAGAAACATATCACTAATATATACTTAATTATGTGTCTAAAAATTAGCACTTTATTTTTCTAGAATGAGACCTGACTTTTCTAAACATTTTTGGCAGGTATCAATAAACTAATAATGAGATTTGTTATTGAGGGAAATTATACCCTAGCTAAATTATACATAATGTGTGTGTGTGTGTGTGTGTGTGTGTGTGTGTGTTTAGGGAGTTTGTCAGGGGGGTGGCTGACGGAGCAGGAAAAAAGTCATAAGGTCAATGAAGACCCAAATTTCTTGTTTTCATCATTCTCTATCTCTTAAAAATGTACCCATTTATTTTCAGAATTATTCAGGTGACGTTCCTAGATGAATATGTTTTTTACAAATAAAGATATAAAGGTGCCCATACCCAGTTTTATCACCAGCTTCTTCCAGATCAAGAGTAACCCCCATGCCAGCCGTGTAGTTCCTACTTTTCTGTCATTTCTCAATTCTAAGGCAACCAAGTCCTTTACACCAACTATGTTAATTTTAACCACATCTCTGTTCCTCTCTCGCGCAGTTCTTTCTCAGTCTTGAGTCATACAAATGAATATTTTATATTTTCTGGCGTCCCTGACATTTCAGTTTGTGTTTAATGATTTCTCGCCATGATCTTTAATATCTGACATCTTGGAACACCATCATTATCTCATCCCTACCTCTAGTTATAATGTTTCTGACAAAGGTGAATCATTGCATTGGAGCCTCTTAATAGGGACATTACCGCGGCAATAAAAGATGTAAATTGCAGTTCCAAACAACCTAGAAGAGCCATCAGGAAACAGTGATCAATTGTGAGATGAATGGCACATAGAATTAGATACATGCGAGGTCAGATAAATCACTTGAGCTAAGAAGGATGGGGAAGGCTTAAAGGAGAACGATTAGAATGATATTTTATAGAAATACAATTTGAGCAGGAAAAAGGGAAAGTTATAGTTATTGTTGCAGGCGGAGCAGATTGAACGGAGAAATAGGAAAAAGACAACATGCATATTTAAAGAATTGGCAAACAATATTCATAATGACCACATTTTTACTGATCCACTAAGCATGTCATTTGAGGAGACTGATCACTTTTTTGAGAGGGGATTCATTGACATAGAGCATAAACTCACATCTGATACTCTGTACACAGGACTTCAGGCATCTCTCTTAAACTCCGGGCTTTTCTTTTTTTTAATTTGTTATTAAATAATAGCTGTGTACATTAATGCAATCATGGGGTACAGTGTGGTGTTTTCATATACAATTTGAAATATTTTCATCAAACTGGTTAACATAGCCTTTATGTCATTTTCTTAATTATTGTGTTAAGACGTTTATATTCTACTCTTAGAAAGATTCACTTGTACCCTTGTAAAATAAACCACAGAAGTGATGGTTTTTTATACACAAATCATGAGCATTTCCTATCAGTGATCTTTGCAGGCGTCCTCAAACTACAGCCTGCAGGCCACACGCAGCCCACCTAGGACATTTATCCGGCCCACCGGCTGTTTTAGCTGCCGCTGTCTGTCCTGCTTAGCAGCCAACTCGTCCCGGGGCCCGCAGTCCAGCCCTCCAGTGGTCTGAGGGTCAGTGAACTGGCCCCTTGTTTTAAAAGTTTGAGGACCCCTGTTTTATTATTATTATTATTTGCAGTTTTTGGCTGGGGCTGGTTTAAAGCCCCAGCACCTCCGGCATATGGGGCCGGCGCCCTACTCCTTTGAGCCACAGACACCGCTCCAGGGGGCCCCTGCTTTAGAGATTATAATTATGACACATATTAAGTTGGAATGTCTAAAACTTTCCTTAAATATACACGTTTGTCTTTTGTCCCTCAGTTAGATGGTTGCACAAGCAGCGTTCACAGTGTTAAAAACTTGAAAACCCCGAGTCATTTTGTACGCTTCGTTCTTTTTCAGTCTGAAGGTATAATCCTTAAACTCTTTTAATTTTATTCTCATTCTCCTTTGTAATGTCCCTTTCTCTCTCTGCCTCTGTTCCTTCCTTAACTTCTGGGCATTGTTTGTCTGGAGAGTCGTACTAGCTTCTCAGCAGATCTCCTGACCTCAGGATGTCACCAGATCCAACTCATTGTCCATCCAACCTCCACGGTAATAGTTCTAAATTCAAATCTGGCTTCAGTGCTTCTTTGGAGTTAAATTTTGCCATTTGTGAGAACAGCAATCAGCCCTGCCATGTTCATACCGGTAATAATACATGCACTGGTAACATCAGGGGTAATCCATGCCACCGACCTCCACTTTCCTGAGAATTACTTTAAGCTACTTGTGCGTTCTCTGAAGGTGACTCTCACAGTATCCTCCATAATTGTATTTAATTGGAACACACTGGATTATGAAGTTTTTACTTACAGTAAAACATGGAAAGGATACAATTCTGTTCTTCAAACCTCATGTCTTCTTTCCTCTTGTCCATCCTTCTGCCAAGCATTACTATAAAAATTAGCAAAGTGGTGGCCCTCAGGCAGACTCTGGCCCTTATGCATGTTGAAAAAAATCATGAGATTATAACTTAAACTTCTGGTTTCACACTTTTCATGAAAAAAATTGGAAAACTCAAGCCCCGATGTACATTTTCCTAGAAAACAGTATTTATCTGAAGCCACGGAGCTGCTGACCCTTGGAGATGGACAGCCTGACCACTGTGTTTACTCAGATAGCTTCAGTCTCTGCTGATCTACTCATTTAAGGCATTTCGGTTTGGGATCCCTGGGATGGGATACTGTCGGCTACAGCGATTCATGGTGTTTGTCTTATCCTGCCTGGTATGGGATAGAAACGGTCCTGGTGGATTTATTTCTCAACTTTGTAGCTTCTTCAGTGTCTGGCGTGGGGTGTGTCATATAGTGAATGTTCAGGATGCGACTATGGGTAGAATTGAATGACATGTGCATATGGCATCCAACAAAACAATAATGCTACCCCCCCCACATCACCTGAAATCATGTGTTTGCTTCTCAACGCGATCACGTGTTCTGTCTCTCTTTAGTTAATCACCTGTGCGTTCATTTCACTGTGATTACCCTCTGTGCTGACCTTCCGTGGAATGGGATTGAAGATTCATTCATTTCATTGCCCTTCTTGCCATGTTGAGTTTCACAAAATGCAGGTATCACTGCTGAATAATGGGAATAAACTCATGTAGAAACTGCATTTTCATCTTTTCGTTTTAATGGTAATTAAGTTGTTAAATATGTAGATAACATAATAGTGTAATTGTCAATAATAAACATCTCAAAACACTAATTTGAAGCCATATAAAGTTGAGACTCAACTAGAACTATTTAATGTCTGTAACTAGGAAAATGTTGACCAAGGAGTTTCCTGTGGCAACTAGGAAGAAATAATACCCTAATGTAACAGGTGATAACATCACTGGCTTACGCTGAGAGGGAGGGGTGTGTTCACTCCTTAGCCACGCTGGCCATGTGCATCGCCTACCTGTGTATAGTCAGTAAGTTTCTTTGCACCTCCAGTGACCTGCAACTTTTCAAATTCAGAGAAAGTTCAGCAGCTTAGGCCCGGAAAAGATATTTGGAAAGTTTCCCAGTCCATGTGTTGTATAAGCTGGAGGCAGTGTAGTGATAATTAATAAAGTGCCAGACTGGATAATTGGAGGAACTGTAAAAGATACTAAAATGTTACCAGAGGCACAGACACACCTGTGAAAGTGGGACGTGTGATGTTAATTTGTGGAAGGAACATCATAGCAGGGTGCGTGGGGATGAGGGCTGAGGTTTCCCTTAAACTCTTAAATAATTCAGACTTCAGACAACAAAGAAGCTCTAAAAAACATAACAACAAAAAAAGAAACCAAAAAACCCCCAAACCCAAAAACTGCTGCTGATGAGATGATGCAAGGCACCTCCTGATTAATCTTGTTACATATGCTTCTCCATGACCTTGAGAAAAGTTTTAACAATTGTGATACGGGAGTTTTCTAAAACCACAGGACTAACACGATGACATTACTCTCTTAACCAATTTTTTTTTTTTTTTTTATTGAATGGTAACTATGTACATTAATGCACTTCTGGGGTACAGTGTGGGGTTTTCACATGCAATC